>NC_140987.1:58085221-58625718 GCF_052327205.1 Somniosus microcephalus | reverse complement strand
GGGGGAAAGAGAGAGGGGGGAAAAGAGAGAGGGGAAAAGAGAGAGGGGGGAAAAGAGAGAGGGGGGAAAAGAGAGAGGGGGGAAAAGAGAGAGGGGGGAAAAGAGAGAGGGGGAAAGAGGGGGGGGGAAAAGGGGGGGGGAAAGGGGGGGGGGGAAAAGGGGGGGGGGGGGAAAGGGGGGGGGGAAAGGGGGGGGGGGAAAGGGGGGGGGGAAAGGAGAGGGGGGAAAGGAGAGGGGGGAAAGGAGAGGGGGAAAGGAGAGGGGGGGGAAAGGAGAGGGGGGGGAAAGGAGAGGGGGGGGGAAAAGAGAGGGGGGAAAGAGAGCGGGAAAAGAGAGAATGCACCCATGGTTAATTAGTCTGGGGGGAGATTCTCCTCCGCTTGACTGGGTTGCAAAAGACTGAGGGCAATGACTTGGCCCCATTCGAAAGTCCGCTGCACATCTTCCCAATTCAGCGGAGACCTCTGGGATTACACATAATTACTCTTAGACTCCAAGAATTTATTTGGAACTGTATCAACAACTTCAATGTGTCATTTTATTCTGTAACTACCATGTAACAAGACTGTACAGTAACTTCACAGAATGCATATAAAAATGATTAAAAAAAAAAATGCTTTACGCAGAAATTACTGAACATGTGGAATGTACTACCCAAGGAGGTACTGGAGCAGTTTGTGTGTTTTTGAGTCTTAGTATTCGTTATTAGGGACCGACCAAATGTACTGCAGTTAAAAAAAAAAATGAAGCATCCTGTACTTTCTCATGTTCCTATTCAGTCTAGTTATTGGCACAAGATTTCTATAACAAGGTAGAAGTTATTGAACATGTCATTACATGAACAAGTTTAAATTTACGCAAGTCGGTCATGTGAAAGAAATAGCAAACTTAAATCGTCAACATAAGTGAGTGTACATTATTGTTTTACATTAATGCTTTCTCAAAAAGCATGACACGAGAAATGCAGTACATAGAATAAAGCAGCACTGTACCTGCTGTACAATTCTCTGTTCCACAACATCTGGCATGACCTGCACATGTATGGTTCCTGCTATCATACTGGCTGAGTGGCGCCAGAAATGAGGATCTCGATAAGATAGAACACCTTCAATTTTCTGGATCTGAAATCATTCATAACATTCAGAAAACAAATTTACTTATTTCTTTTAAATATATTCAGAGACTTCTGAAATGTTCAAAACCTTAATACTTTGAAGAAACTACAGAAGTTGACAACACAGAAGAAGAAAGCCATTTTCCCCATCGTACCCATTCAGACTCTTCCCTAGAACAATCCCATTGCCCTGCTCTATCCCCATAGCCCTGTATCAGCTTCAAATATTTATTGACATTTTCCTTAAAAGTTGCACTGGTCTTGACCAGTGTTTCAAGCCACTCAGTTATGAAGGCAGGTTGAGGAAACTAACTCTATTCTCAGAGAGAGATTATGGGCCTGATTATTTCAAAAAGGCAACCATTAAGGTGTATTTAGAAACACTAAGAAATGAGAAGCAGAGAATTACAAGCTAAAGACAAAAAAATTAAACTGAATAAATACCTTCTTCATATTTTTGAGTTGTCAACTTACAGAATGAACTGTCATCTCGTGTAATAAATGCTGACTCGGTCAAAGCATTCAGAAGGGAATTGGATCAATTCTCAATTCAGTAGTGTGGAGGAATGTGGGTTTAAAGTAGGGACATATTACAAAAAAAATGGGCAGTTTACGTTCGGAATCAAATCTTGGATGATTGAACAGCTTAGAGGGACTGGATATGTTTCTCGCTCCTGGTTTCATAAATCCATTTATAAAAATGTGAAACAACTGGTAAAAGTCCAATAACAAGACTGCCTACAGCTAGTGTAAAAAAAAAAAAAAATCTCTACATGCACTAGATCGCTGCTGTGTAATTTGGCAACTCTACTTCATTATTACATGAAGTCATACTGCCAGTAACTTTTAATCACCTTTTGAATGTTGCATTCAGTAAGTATGGCTTTTTATTTAAAAAAATAACATTTTCTGTAGTTGGATGCTTGGAAGTAAAACAGATTCAGACCTTATTTAGGGCACTACTGAGTTGCTTCTCATGTTCTGGTGGGGTCCGTAGCAGCAACAACTGACAAGCATCTTTCATTAGTGGGATGACACTTAGAAATATTAATACAGCAATGAAGAGAGAGCAAATAGGATCAGCAATTAGCCATCCAAATTGACGAATTAGAAGAGACGAGATGATCACTCCAACGCTGCCCAGTGTATCCGCCAGCACATGCAGAAATACTCCTGCAACAGAAAATGTATTATTACAAAGGAATGCACATGAATGGAAAAGCCCACTGAAGTCTATTTTGACAGTCTAATGTCTGGGAAATATATCCCATGATACCGTCTACCCCCCATCAACATTTTTTTTGCTACTTATTCAACTCTGTTTTCAATCGGCTGATTAGCCCCACGGCGTCCTTGGCAGACCATTACATACGTTCACCGTCTGCATAAATCATTTTCATCCTTCCTCTTCTAAGTTTATGGTTATGCTCTTTTGTTGTAGAACATGACTGTTAAACATACTGATGTTTAGATTATACAGTTAAAAAAAAGAAAGACTTGTGCCTTTCATGACCTCAGGACGTCCAAAGCACTTTCATAGCCAATGAAGCACTTTTGAAGTATAGTCACTGTTGTAATGCAGCAATTTGCAGACAGCACGGTGCCACAAACAGCAATGTGATAATGACCAGATAATCTGTTTTTAGTGATGTTGGTTGAGGGATAAATATTGGCCAGGATACCGGGGAGAACTCGCCTACTTTTCTTCAAAATAGTGCCATGGGATCTTTTACGTCCACCCGAGAGGGCAGACGAGGCCTTGAATTTACGTATCATTCAAAGGATGGCCGCTCCGACAGTGCAGCACTCCCTCAGTACTGCACTGTCAGTCTAGATTTTGTGCTCAAGTTTCTGGAGTGGGACCAGTACCCAGCACCTTCTGACTCAGACGAGAAGTGCTACCACTGAGCCACGGTTGATACCTTAAAGTTCAGTGCCATATTCTTCCAAAATAATCAGTGACATCATCGAGCAGTATTGAAATGACAGCATCCAACATTTAAAAAAGAAACTTCTCACTTCCCAATGGCTGAGTGGATTAACCAAAGAGCAGCTGAGTTTTATGGGAACTTAGGAAAGAGTCAAGTTTTGGAAGAGAAAAGGAGAGAAAAAGAAGAAAAAAATAATAATTTGCATTAGAAACATCCTCAGGACATACCAAAGCACTTCAATTCCAATCAATTACCTGTACTTATGAAGCAGTCACTGCTACGCAGGCAAAAAAAGTGAACTCCTCAGCTCAGTGGTAAATAACAGATTTACATTCTGATAATTTGTGGATTTTTTTTGAAGGGTGAAACCCCCTCTAGAAAGGATTTACTTTTTCTCTTTACCAATGGGAGAGTAGCGATGACTCCCTCCCCCATCACATCAGGCTGTTCCCCCCCCCCCCACCCCCACACCAGTAGTGGGCTCAGAATTGGGCTAATGGCCTATCCACATAACAGGATCTTCGTTACAGAAAAACCCAGAGCAGGTCCTGCTGGATGTAAAGGCAGTGGTTGAAATGGGCCATCTTATGTGCACACGAGAGAAGTTGAGCTCTTCAAAAGATCTGGGTAGATGCAGGGAGGATGTTCCCCCTGGCTGGGGAGTTTAGAGCCAGGGGTCACAGTCTCAGAATAAGGGGTCGGCCATTTAGGAGATGAGGAGAAATTTCTTCACTTAGAGGGTGGTGAATCTTTGGAGTTCTCTACCCCAGAGAGCTGTGGAGGCTCAGTCGTTGAGTATATTCAAGACAGAGATCGATAGATTTTTGGATATTAAGGGAATCAAGGGATATGGGGATAGTGTAGGAAAGTGGAGATGAGGTAGAAGATCAGCCTTGATCTTATTGAATGGCGAAGCAGATATGAAGGGTTGAATGGCCTACTCCTATTTCTTATGTTTAACATGAAATACTTGGTAATACACCCTTTTAGAAAGAAAAGGTAGAAGGAGCAGGCATGAGAGCGGGATTAGACTAGGTGGCTCGGAGAAAAACACCAGCAAATGTCCTGTTATGCTGCAACAAACTATGATTCATGGCTTAGTTTAACTCGAGTGTTCTATCACACCAAACAACTTCATAAAAAGAGTATAGCCTTCCCTTAGAAGTGCATTATAATGGCACTTAAAAAAAAACATTCATGTCTAAATTACTACTATTTTTGTGGTTATATTCAGCAGTAACTTCTTCAATTGCACTAACATTTTACCTCTCATATTAGCATTCATTCCTCCTCCTGAAGATCCATGTGAGTGACCATGGTTGTGGCTGTGACCATGTCCTCCATGACCATGGTCGCTGTGCGAATGTCCATGTCCGTGGCCATGCTCATGTGAAGGACAGTTACTTCGAGAACTGCCATGGGAATGGGCGTGGCTAAAGGCACAGATTCCAATCAGGTTCACTATCAGACCCCCAATGGAGACTGGCTGTACAAGATGAAGAAAGATGCAACGGAATAAATTCAGATTATTGCGATATTGGAATTAATTCCTGCTTGAATCTACAATGAAACATCAACTTCTGGAATAAATATGCTTTACACTGAAACTGATTATATTTCTATACAATATTCACTGTACAGTATTAAATAGCAATCTTGAAATCAAGAATTAAATACCACTTCTACTAAACTGGTAAAGTAAAATTACAAAATTATTCATGCTCTTTCCAAGCTGGTTTTTCACCAAAACACTGCTAATACATACACACACATACACCCAAGAACTGTTAAGAAGCACCCACCGTTAACATTTCTGTGTCTATGTCTGGAGGATCAAAAACTCTTGCCACAGACTCAATAAAAACAAAAAATGCTATAACCATTAGGAAAAGTCCGTTAATAAAGCCAGACAGAATTTCAAGGCGGCCGTATCTGTAGAGGGGAAGGAAAAAGAAGTGATTTATCAAACAAATTAAATTTTAACTATCAAGATCAACAAGTATTGTAATTACAATACCAGAATCAAATACAGTATTCTACAAAGTAGCTGCTTCACAAGGTCGTACCTCATATCAATCTATTTTGAAATAGCAATTTGCAACCAGTTTTTCAAAAATGTGCTTAGCAGGGGCAGCATGTTAATTAATGCTGCAACATGCTTTGCCAAAACACTATTTCACTACACTATCACTAAGTAGATAACTGGTCATTCATCTCATTACTGTTTGTGGGAATTTGCCACCGCATTTACCTACATAACAACAGTAACTGCACTTCAAAGTGCTCATTGTACATGAAGTGTTTTGAGATCGGAGAGGTGAACTAGGCACCATATAAATGCGAATTTGTTCATTACCCGTTTTTTTTTAATTTTGAAAACAGTACCACTCTTTTCAACACTTGTGCACATTAGCGTGAAGGGGAATTAAATCAACATTCGGAAAACTAACCCGTAAGAGTAAATTCGAGTTGCCTTCCATCTGGTCATTAGGGCTGCAAAGAGGCCCAAGACTAGAGCTGAGCAGTCAAATAGCATGTGGAAACCATCAGAGATAAGGCCAAGGCTGTTTGTCCACACACCATAGAACAATTCCACAAATGTAAAGGCCTAAAACAAAAAGAAAACGGCCTCTCAATGGAATGTTTTAGATCCAGCTTGACATTGGAAGAAAATTGCTCATTCTATGCATCATAATTTTTATTTCCTTACAAATAACCGAGCTATGACTTTAAATATGAAAAATATATCAAGGATGCATGAAGTAATTGGGTAAAAATGTCACAAAATACGTCGAGGAAGAATCAAGGTACAATTAATCCAGTGCCCTCCCAAATGACTTTCCATCCTTCATCAACGTCTGCTACCCATGTCCAATGCCACACCAAGCCCCACTCGTCCATCATCCCTGTGCTTGCTGATCTACAGTAGCCCCCAGTTCCCCAACACCTCAAATTTAAAATTCCCATCCTTATGTTTAATTCCCTTCATGACCCCTTCCTATCTCTGCAACCTTCTCCAACTGTACACCCCCCCACCTCCCAAATTCTCTATTTCTCTGATTCTGGTCCCTTCCCTCCCTTTGTTCCACCATTGATGGTCGTTCCTGCGGCAGCATAGGCCCCATGTTCTGGAAATCCCTCCATAAACCCCTTTGCCTTTCCACCACCCTCTCCTCGCTCAAAACTCTTACTTAAACCCACATCTTTGACCAAGCTAATGCTCACCCCTCCTAACCTCTCAGCGTTCATTTTTCATTTGGTTTTTGTGAAGTGCCATGGGATGTTTTTCTAAGGTGTGGAGATGCCGGTATTGGACTGGGGTGGACAAATGTAAGAAGTCACACAACACCAGGTTATAGTCCAACAGTTTTATTTGAAATCACAAGCTTTCGGAGCGCTATTCCTTCGTCAGGTGAAGTGGAGAGATGCATAAAGACACAGCTTATATAGTCAGAGAATAATGCCAGATGATTACAGGTAATCTTTCTAACTGCCATTTATCACACCTCGGCAGAGAGATAATCACAGCAAGCAAAGGTGTGAATGGTGTCCAAACAGGTGTCAGGAAAACATTACATCAAAGAACAATGAGGTGGGGGTCACAAGGGGTCAAATGTTGCATGGGGTCTGTATGACGGCCTCAACCGGGATCTTGGGTTCATGTCACGCTACATGTAACCCCACCTGACGTAGGGTCATCCAGACTCGAGTCGTCGTTGGCTTGTTCTCTCTACACAGATGCGGCCGGACCTGCTGTGATTTCCAGCAAAAAAAAGTTTTTGTGTCTGTTTTTTGTTCTTCATACAGACCCCAGCATCTGCAACATTTGACCTTGTGACCCCACCGCATTGTTCTTTGATGTAATGTTTTCCTGACAGACCTGTTTGGACACCATTCACACCTTTGATTGCTGTGATTATCTCTCTGCCGAGGTGTGATAAATGGCAGTTAGAAAGATTACCTGTAATCATCTGGTATTATTCTCTGACTATATAAGCTGTGTCTTTATGCATCTCTCCACTTCACCTGACGAAGGAGCAGTGCTCCGAAAGCTTGTGATTTCAAATAAAACTGTTGGACTATAACCTGGTGTTGTGTGGCTTCTTACATGTTTTTCTAAGTTAAAGGTGTTCTGTAAATTCAAGTTTTGTTGTTGCTGCAGTGTTTGTTCACTCTTCCCAATAAATCATAAGATCTCAAAGGGTTATCTGAGTCAGACAATGCCTGAAGATCAGCTGAAGCAGCCTTTTTAAAATAATTGTTGAGGAGCCTAGGTAGAGAACTAATCCCATAGTGCAACATAGTTGAAGAGAAGTTAAGACAAGTAAACTTGCATTTTTAAATTTGTTCTTGGGATGTGGGCGATGCTGGCAAGGCAGCATTTATTGCCTATTCCTAGTTGCCCTGAAGGCATTAAGAATCAAGTACAAATTTCCAGATATACTGAATATAATTTCACAACTTGACATGATGGAATTTTAACTTGCGTGAGTCACTAGTCCGGTACCATATCCACCACACAACCATACTCCCAATAAGTGGCACCAAGCTTGGGTGTCAAAAGCTTGAAAGCTTTAAAAGGAGGAAGAAAAGAGTGAAAACTGCAAGCTCTTCTTCATACAAGGAGTGATCAACACATGGAATATATTTGTGGCAAAAATCTGGAATTATTAATGAACCAATTAGATGGTGCAATGGGGGGACTTTAGGGTCTTTTGATGGATGAACTAAGATGGGCCGAATAAGTATCCGGTGATGGGGCTATGAACAAATGAGGATCAATATAATATGCGCAATGAATGCCAATGTTATATCACAGTAATAAAGTTTAAAAGAACTAAGTCAATTTCCAAGCCAAAGTTCTGTCACCCAAGCAAGATTCTGGCCCATGCATTAGTATCTTAGTCAAAATTACTTAAAGACATCTCCTTGCTCATAAAATAAAAAGAAATGTTCTGTTATTTCAAGTGTGGAAAAGAAAACCACAGACATCAAATACTCACTAGGTTAAGGCAGAGAAAGTAGAAGATCTGTCTAGAGTCATACTCTTCCAGGATTTGTTTCAAAGATTCTTTGATAAACCTGGGCAGTGACTGGGAAGTATGCTGCAAGGCATCACCCATGAAGTTATACAGTGGGGTGCCTTCAGGTGAGTAACCAACTAGAGTCCCCTTCTGGCCTTTCTTGGAAGGTGCAGATAAGATGCTGGCAGCTGGGGAGAGAAAGACACAAGTGAGTTAAGCAAAATCCTTTCGTATGCAACCTTTATGAAGGTTTGCATATTTGTCCCTTTCTTTCCCCCTATTTCTCTAAAACTTGATTTTTCCTATTTCTGTGATCAACAGTGAATATCCATAAAGGTGACGTATAAAACAAGAAGTCTCAAAGATCTTCAAATACAATGGCCTAGATATTCCGGATATGTGCTGATATCGTCATTTCCGATCTGTCAAGAATGCTCTCGACAGATCAGATGCCTGCCCTGGAGAAGGGCCGCTGCGGGCGGATAGTTCCGCTTTCTGGAGACCCTCCGCCTGCAGAAAACCCTTAAAATTCTCATGCTTGGTAAAAGCCTGCTTTTACCAGGATGAGTTGAAAAAAAGTAAAAAAAAAACTTTCCAGTCATTTATCATTTAAAAATACTTTAAAAAAGATAAGTTTATTCTTAGCCCCATAAAAAACTTATTTTTTTCAAAAAATGTAATTTGTTTAAAATATTTAATTTATTGTAATTTCAACTAATTTTAAAAAGGTGATGGTTTTTAAAAAAAAAAATGTATTTAAAGTTATACTATGTTTTTTCATTGATCTCCATTCATATACTTGACAGTTATATCTGTCAAGTGTATGAAGGGAGATTCAGTTCTGCTATTGGCTCCCCATGGCCCACGTGATCCCAGGGACGCTTGCGAACCGCATGCGCCTCTGGGATACGTGGGCCCTGTACACTTGGAGTTGAAGAGGCCCAGGATCGGAACTATACGCATCTCGGGAGCCCTCAGGTAAGTGCGTAGATTTTTTCCAGATCGGAGGCCTTCGCACGCGGGAAGCCTCCGATTGGAAAGTACGGCCCAATGAATTACTTACATGTCTAGCAAGATCCCATAAACAATAATGAGATAAATGACCAGCTAATCTATTTTTGGTGATGACGCTTGGGGGAGGAATATTGGCCAGGAATTCTGCATCCGAGCACAGCTAAACCTGATTTTGGTTGCTGATGCATACACGGTGCAAAAAAACCCCAGAAACTATTTGCCAGATAGTGAAATTTTGTTTCACTACAAAATTTTTCCCCTAAAGAAAAACCTTTCCTATGCAGTTACACAAATGATTGTAGTCAGAGGTAAAATAAACAGATCATAGCAGTTAACTTACTATGAAAATAATGGCTTTTGTGCAAATATTTCTCAAAAGTAAAAGGAAAGGGAGGTGGGGTAGCATTACTGGTTAAAGAAGGGATTAACACAATGGTAATGAAGGATATTAGCTCTGATGATGTGGAATCTGTATGGGTAGAATTGAGAAATACTAAGGGGAAGAAAACATTAGTGGGAGTGGTATATAGACCTCCAAACAGTAAGGCGGAGGTTGGGGATGGCATGAAAAGGGAAATTAAAGAAGCGTGCAATAAGGGCACAGCAGTCATCATGGGTGACTTTAATCTACATATAGATTGGGCTAACCAAATTAGTAACAATACTGTGGAGGAGGAATTCCTGGAGTGTTTACGGGATGGTTTCCTGGACCAATATGTCGAGGAACCAACCAGGGATCAGGCCATCTTAGACTGGGTATTATGTAACGAGAAAGGATTAATTAGCAATCTTGTTGTACGAGGCCCCTTGGGTCGGAGCGATCATAATATGATCGAATTCTTCATTAAGATGGAGAATGAAGTAGTTGACTCAGAAACTAGGGTCCTCAATTTAAATAAAGGAAACTACGATGGTCTGAGGAGCGAGTTGGGTAGGATTGATTGGGGAATGGCACACAAAGGGTTGACGGTGGATAGGCAATGGCAAACATTCAAAGACCGAATGGATGAACTACAGAAGTTGTTCATCCCAGTTTGGCATAAAAATAAAACAAAAAAGGTGACTCAACCGTGGCTAACAAGGGAAATTAGGGATAGCATAAGATCCAAGTGTTGTGTATGTACCTTTAAGGGAATAACTGGTCTCAGACTGTAGTACCGGCAGTGACCACCACTGTATAAAAGGCCCTAGCAGGCTTCTGTAGTTTTCAGTTTCCAGGTTGTCTCCATTCAGTAAAGACTTGTTATAATCAACTCCTGCAGTCCGTGTCTCAATTATACACGGACATAATACTGGCGACGAGTAAGAAACGAACTTACCTGCAACTCGGCAGCACCCCAGACGACGTTATTGAAGGTCGAAGCCAGAAGAAAAAAAATAATCCAAAGAAACTCGAGAAACGGGCGTCGACCGTGGGCAACCGCCCTCCAAATCATCGAATTGAAAAGTGCAGGAGAGACTGTCGAGAGCCAGGCTTGGTTCTCCAATCTGTGGTTTCCCAGCTAATCGGGCTGGTGGCAGGTAGTGCACTGATCCTTCCTGGGCTGCGGCGGGCTAGAGCTCGATCGGGTGGCTCTGCAACGGGGCTGGGCAGCGAGTCGGGAAGCAAAGGGAGAGAGGGTGGAGCACACAGGGCGCGGCCGGTGCTTCGAAGCCGGGCAGCGTTCGGACCTAAGAGGGAGGGAAGTGTCCCAGAGGGTCCGCTCCACGACGGGAACGGTTCTTCAATTAACGGAGCAAATATTGAAGCGCGATAGAAAAATAAATACTGCGGAGAGCGGCGTTGGCAGCAGCGATCGGGGAGGCGCGGAGACCATAGGGCGTCGCCATTACAGGATAGTAAAATAAACATAATCGCCAGCAACAGCGTTGACAGCAGCGGCAGGGAAGCGCGGGAGGCGCCATCTTAACTCGGCGGGGAAGGAAAAGCGCGGGAGGCGCCATTTTGATCCATCGGGGACTAAGGCAAAGCGCGGGAGGTGCCATCTTAGATTTTCAAGATGCCAAAGACTGGCGATATCACTGCCTTCGATAATGCAATAGAAGACTGGACCACGTATGTGGAAAGAGTCGAGGTATATTGCGAGGCAAACGAAATAGCCGATGAGAAAAAGGCATCGGTATTGCTAAATTTAATGGGCGCAAGAACGTACGGCCTATTGCGGGACCTGATTACGCCAGCCAAACCGAAGGCGAAGAGTTTTAACGAAATTGTTGCTATCCTACAGGAACACCTAAATCCTACACCGCTGCTGATAGCAGAAAGATTTAAATTCCACAGGAGAAATCAGCATAAAAATGAGAGCAATGCTGATTACCTTACGGAACTACGCAAGCTATCAAAGCACTGCCAGTTCGGAGCAGGACTGGCAGATACCTTACGGGACAAATTTGTCTGTGGACTCCTGAGTGAAGGAACCCAGAAGAGGTTACTCTCAGAGAAAGAGCTGACGCTAGATAAGGCTTTCAGCGTGGCAGTATCGTACGAAGCAGCAGCAAGGGGAGCTGCGGAAATACAACAAAAGCCACAGGAATACGGCACCCACGAAATGACACGGGGATTTGCAAAATGTTATCGCTGCGGCAGAACAAACCATGACCAGAAGGACTGCTGGTCCAAGGACAAAATATGCAGGCAATGTGGAAAGATGGGACACATTGCACGAGTTTGCAGGTCTGGGAAGAAGACCAACGACAACAAAAAGGCTACTAAGGAACCGTACAAGAAAGTACAAAAGATGACGGACAGTAGTTCCGAAGACCAGATGAGCGATAGTGAATCCGGAAACAAGAGACTAAGCTGTCTCAAACTTCACAACGTAATCGCAAAAGAGGATCACCGAACCATTTGGGTCACCCTCACGATAGCAGGGTCCCAAGTCAAAATGGAATTGGATACAGGATCAGCTCTAACCGTCATGAATCGACGAGACTACGAGCGGCTATTCTCACACATACCCTTGAGAGAGACATCCATTGTCTTGATGACTTATACGGGGCAAAAAGTATACCCCAGAGGAAAAATAAGGGTGCCTGTCGAATACAACGGCAAGAAGATACGGAAATTGTATCTCTACATTCTGCAAGATGGTGGACCACCGTTATTGGGACGTAAATGGATCAGAAAGATAAGTTTAGACTGGCACTCCATTCAGGTACTGACGGTGGCTGGTAAAATGGATGGCGACGTCACTCCTGGACGATTGTCAACAATCTTAGCTGACGCCAAAGAGGTATTTCAACAAGAACTGGGCACTCTTAAAGGCGTAACCGCCTCGATAAAAATAGAGGAGAATGCAATTCCCAAGTTTTTCAAAGCAAGACCGGTACCATATGCAATTCGCCCAGCCGTCGAGGCAGAGCTGGAGAATCTGGAGAATGCAGGCGTGTTATCTAAGGTAGACTGGAGCGAGTGGGCGACACCCATCGTTCCCGTCATGAAGAAAACGTTAAACAATAAGTCTGAGGAGCCAAGGAAGGTTCGCATCTGTGGGGACTTCAAGGTGACGGTGAACCCAGTCCTTCACACAGTACAATATCCTCTTCCAAGGATAGAAGATATCTTCGCCTCACTATCTGGAGGGAAGTGTTTTACAAAAATTGACCTAGCACAAGCATATTTGCAGATGGAGGTTGAAGAATCCTCTAGGAAGTATCTCACGATAAACACTCAAAGGTCTTTACCAGTATAATCGACTGGTATTCGGAGTAGCATCAGCTCCGGCGATATGGCAGAGAGCGATGGAACAAGTCCTGCAAGGGATTCCGGGGACTCAGTGTTACTTGGACGACATCCTAGTGACAGGTGAAGATGACAGTGAACACCTTGCCAACCTAGAGCAGGTGCTCACTAGACTAAGAGAACATGGGCTACGAGCCAATCGCCCCAAGTGCGAGTTTTTTAAGAAACAGATATCGTATTGTGGCCACGTGATTGATGAAGAGGGGTTGCATAAGTCCCCTGACAAAATTGAAGCGGTAGTTAAGGCTCCAGCGCCTGAAAATGTGTTGCAACTGAGGTCATTCCTCGGATTGGTGAATTACTACCATAAGTTTTTGCCGAATTTGTCCACAATTCTGCATCCACTGAACGCCCTACTACGAACGGGAGTAGCATGGAAATGGAGCGATGAATGTAAGCGGGCCTTTCAGAGGAGTAAGGACCTAATCACTTCAAGAGAAGTATTGGCTCACTACAACCCATCACTACCGATAAGACTGGCGTGTGATGCGTCTCCCTACGGCATTGGGGCGGTACTGTCACATAAATTCCTTGATGGTTCAGAGAGGCCGATAGCTTTTGCATCACGCTCGTTAACTTCAGCCGAGCGTAACTACGCCCAGATTGACAGAGAGGCCCTCAGCTTGGTGTGGGGGGTGAAGAAGTTCAATCACTACCTGCACGGGCAGAAATTTACTCTACTGACTGATCATCAACCTCTCGTCTCCATTTTCAACCCTCAGAAGGGCGTACCGATAATGACGGCACAACGGCTACAGAGGTGGTCCCTTTTCCTAGGGGCACACCAATATGACATCGAGTACAAAGGAACTAAACAGCATGGGAATGCTGATGGATTGTCGCGCCTACCGTTGCCGACGGTGGAAGAAGAACTGGCAGTGGATCCAGTGGAGTTATTCCACTCGACTATAGTCGAATGTCTCCCTGTGACGAATGCAAACATAGAAAAGGAAACACGAAATGACCCGACACTCTCCTGGGTCTATGATTTAACGGTGAAGGGATGGCCAGCACATGGCGAACCACTGCTGCCAGCATTCTCGCCGAGAAGAGAACAGCTGTCAGTGTGCAGAGGAACCTTGATGTGTGGATTCAGAGTAGTAATTCCACCCAAATTGAAGGATAGAGTGCTCAATGAGCTTCATGAGGGTCATCTGGGAGGGGTAAAAATGAAGAACTTAGCCAGAGCGTTTGTGTTGTGGCCAGGAATCGATAGAGAAATCGAAGAGATGACCAAGAGCTGTACAGGATGCCAGAAGGTCCAAAACGCCCCACCACAAGCCCCTCTACATCCATGGCAGTGGCCATCATCTCCATGGCAAAGGGTGCAGATTGATTTTGCTGGTCCCTTTATGGACTTGATGTTTTTAATTGCGGTGGATGCACAAAGTGGCCAGAGGTAATAAAAATGTCCTCAACCACCACAGAAAAAACTATCAGTCTTACGAACCATATTCGCCAGGAATGGGCTGCCTGAACAGATTTGCTCTGACAATGGACCAGTTTGTGTCTGAAGAATTCCGGAGGTTCTTAAAGAACAATGGTGTTAAGCATTACACATCCGCCCCATATCATCCAGCCACCAATGGATTGGCCGAGAGGTTTGTTCAAACATTCAAGAAGGCTATCAAGGCAATGTGTAATGAAGATATACCCCTACAACACAAGGTGGATAACTTCTTGTTTGCCTACCGGAATGCGACACATGCGGTTACCAACCAAACTCCAGCCATGATGTTCTTCAATCGAAGACTACGATGCCGCTTGGATTTGGTTAAGCCAAACATCAGAAGAGATGTGGAGAACAGGCAGTTTCAGAATATGAATGAAAGGCCGACCAGGAGTTTTAAGGTAGGTCAACCAGTTTTGGCCCGGGACTACCGCACAGAGAAATGGCAGCCAGGAACGATCTGTACACGGCAGGGACCTCTAATGTATACCGTGGACGTTGGAGAGAGCATTGTAAGACACCATGCTGACCAGTTTCTAGAGTCACTGGAAAACATCAACTCCACACCACGATCCGATACACCTGGCGATGAAACCGAAGTACCAATTGCATCTACCGCAGAATCGGTGATATTGGAAGCAGACGAACTAAACAACGACATTGATCCAGACTCAACCTTGCCAGAAGAACCTGATATCCCAAAGAGGCGTTATCCAGACAGAATCAGGAAGCCTCCTCAAAGACTGAACTTATAATTGCTTAACTTCAACCAATGTATCTAGCAACCGTAATTGTAATTAGTTATTATTTAGTTGTTAAATGAATGTTATGTACTGTTTATCTAAAAGGGGAAGAATTGTTGTGTATGTACCTTTAAGGGAATAACTGGTCTCAGACTGCAGTACCGGCAGTGACCACCCCTGTATAAAAGGCCCTAGCAGGCTTCTGTAGTTTTCAGTTTCCAGGTTGTCTCCATTCAGTAAAGACTTGTTATAATCAACTCCTGCAGTCCGTGTCTCAATTATACACGGACATAATACCAAGGAGAGGACATACAAATTGGCCAGAAAAAGCAATAATCCTGAGGATTGGAGCAGTTCAGGATTCAACAAAGGAGGACAAAGGGAGTAATTAAGAAAGGGAAAACAGAATATGAGAGTAAGCTTGCAGGGAACATAAAAACTGACTGTAAAAGCTTTTATAGATATGTGAAGAGAAAAAGATTGGTGAAGTCAAGCGTAGGTCCCTTGCAGTCAGAATCAGGGGAATTTATAATGGGAAACAAAGAAATGGCAGACCAACTAAATTCATACTTTGGTTCTGTTTTCACAAAGGAGGACACAAATAACCTCCCAGAAATACCGGGGAACATAGGGTCTGATGAAAGGGTGGAACTGAAAGAAATCAGTATTTGTAGGGAAATGGTGTTAGGAAAATTGATGGGACTGAAGGCCGATAAATCCCCAGGGCCTGATAATCTACATCCCAGGGTACTTAAGAAAGTGGTCCTAGAAATAGTAGATGCATTGCTGGTCATCTTCCAGAACTCGATAGACTCTGGAACAGTACCCATGGATTGGAGGGTAGCTAATGTTACCCCACTATTCAAAAAAGGTGGCAGAGAAAAAGCGGGGAATTATAGACCGGTAAGCCTGACATCGGTAGTGGGGAAAATGCTAGAGTCCATTATAAAAGATGTAATAGCAGAGCACTTGGAAAGCAGTGACAGGTTCGGACAAAGTCAACATGGATTTACAAAAGGTAAATCATGCTTGACTAATCTACTGGAATTTTTTGAGGATGTAACTGGTAAAATAGATAAGGGAGAACCAGTGGATGTGGTGTATTTGGACTTTCAGAAGGCTTTCGATAAGGTCCCGCATAAGAGATTAGCGTGCAAAATTAAGGCACATGGGATTGGGGGCAAGGTATTGACTTGGATAGAGAACTGGTTGGCAGACAGAAAGCAAAGAGTTGGAATAAACGGGTCGTTTTCCGAGTGGCAGGCAGTGACTAGTGGGGGTACCGCAAGGATCGGTCCTAGGACCCCAGCTGTTCACAATATATATTAATGATCTGGATGAAGGAATTGGATGTAATATCTCCAAATTTGCAGATGACACAAAGCTGGGTGGGAGGGTATGCTGTGAGGAGGATGTCATGAAACTCCAGTACGATTTGGACAGGTTAGGTGATTGGGCAGAAACATGGCAAATGCACTATAATGTGGATAAATGTGAGGTTATCCACTTTGGAGGCAAAAAACAGGAAGGCAGATTATTATCTGAATGGCAATAGATTGGGTGAAGGGGAAGTGCAGAGAGACCTGGGTGTTCTTGTGCACCAGTCGCTGAAGGTAAGCATGCAGGTGCAGCAGGCGGTTAAGAAGGCAAATGGTATGTTGGCCTTCTTAGCAAGAGGGTTCGAGTACAGGAATAAGGATGTCTTGCTACAGTTGTATAGGGCCTTGGTGAGACCGCACCTTGAGTATTGTGTGCAGTTTCGGTCGCCTTATCTGAGGAAGGACGTTCTTGCCATGGAAGGAGTGCAGCGAAGATTCACCAGGCTGATACCTGGGATGGCAGGAATGACGTATGAGGAGAGATTGCGTCGATTGGGCTTATACTCACTGGAGTTTAGAAGATTGAGAGGGGATCTCATCGAAACCTATAAAATTCTGTCAGGCCTGGACAGACTAGATGCTGGAAGGATGTTCCCGATGGTCGGGGAGTCCAGAATCAGGGGTCATAGTCTAAGGATAAGGGGTAGGACATTTAGGACTGAAATGAGGAGGAATTTCTTCACCCAAAGAGTGGTGAACCTGTGGAATTCTCTGCCACAGAGGGCGGTGGAGGCCAGTTCATTAAATATATTCAAGAAAGAGTTGGATATATTTCTTAAGGCTAAAGGGATCAAGGGATATGGGGAGAAGGCAGGGACAGGGTACTGAATTTGAATGATCAGCCATGATCTCATTGAATGCCGGAGCAGGCTCGAAGGGCCGAATGGCCTACTCCTGCTCCTATCTTCTATGTTTCTATTAGAGACACTAATTGGATCTAATCCCCTTTGCAACTTTAAAAATAATGGGGAAAACGCTTACAAATTGGAGATTTTTTTCATTGGAATAGAGGTGGTCAAAGGGGATCAAATAATATTGTTCAGAATTAGGAAGAGTTTTAAAAGGATAAACAGTGAATGATTGTTTCCACTGGTTGTAATTCTCTGGGTAACGAGGACACAGGCTAAGGATGATTACTAGAAGATGAAGGGGTAAGTTAGAAAAAACGCTTTCACACACGAGTTAATAGCACAAGAAATGCTTTATAAGACATGGCTATTGAGGCTGGGGACTATACCATCATTCAAAAGGGAATTGTGTAAGTGTTGAAAAAGAAAATATAAAAGGATACGAGGAAAGGGGAAGGAAATGGAATTACAGGAAACTTTGGTTTATCCGGAGGTTATATGTCCGGAATACTCGATCCAACGGCAAAAATCAGGAGCCGTTTTCTATATTTTTTTTTTTAGTTCTCGTTGCTTTTTTTCCCCCCAGTCAAGCACTGCAAGGTCTGTAGCTATAGCAACAGCTTCAGCTACAGACACTTGCAGCTGCAGCCGACTGCTTTGAAGCAACAGGGTTTGTTGATTCACACGGAGCTTCTCAGTTTTGTATGTTTAAACATTAACTCTGGTATGTCCGGCACTTTTGATGTTACGGCACCAGCTTGGTCCCGTCAGTGCCGGATATCAGAAAGTTTCCTGTAGAATGAATAGCTCCAGTCAAAAACCTAGCAATGGCACAAGCACAATTCGCCGAATGGCCTCGTTCTGTGCCGATTTTACAATATCTGAAAACAAGAATACTCACCTAATATGAAGAAAATGGCACTAACCACCACTCCGCCTGACAATACATGCTCCGTGCTGTGCTGCAGGGTTTGTTTGTTGATTACACGTAGTTGATCAGTTATTGGATGTGTCCAGAAATTAGCAAGAAGTAGGGCACCAAAAAAGACCAGAACTGAACCATATTGTGCACACTTTGAAACTTCCATCTTGGCTGAACATATAGATTCCACGTAGAAGTCCAATATTAGCACACAGAAGATGACGGTCACAAATGGCATGATAAGGGAAGACCAGGATTCTATTTTACTCTATAACACAAAGATAAAATATCTAATAAGGTACATGTCATTATTATTAAAGTTACTATAACAGGGCAATGTTATATTCACTGTATATTTCAACAGTGCAACGCTATACAAGATTTCACTATTGAAAGTGCACCTGCTTGAATTTTTCCCTAGTTTTTAAGCTAGACTCTTCGCTCCATTGGCTAAATAATGTTGAACATGAGAGATACAGATTCAATTCCTAACGCATGATGATAACTCCAAACCCCTAAATATAAGCAAACATTCAGAACCTTGCTTATCGTGACAAATGGAGGAAAATTAACAAAAAAATGTAATTTGATTCCTCTTTACCACTGTGAAACCAATTATGTTGTAAAACTGAAACTTCTTGGTTGCCGTCAAAAGTTTACAGGCAGATGTACTGCAACTGAAAATATCATTGATCTATCTGAGAAAAAGGTCTTAAAACATATCTTATTTCAACAGTACAAAAACAGCACTTGAGCTAACATGCTTCTTAGTGTGCTTTTTGAAAACTTTCTTTAGATAAGTTTTTCATTCATATATAAAAGAGTACCCACATCCCAAACGTGTACCGTTAAACCTATTTCAGCTAGGAGGTTTTATTTGGTGCCACACAATGTTCCCCCTAAGGCGAGTCAAGAGGGCATGGAAGACTGGAGATTATTGCTAAGAAGAAGCCATGTAGAGATTTAGAGATGAGAATGAGGATTCTAAATTTGATGTGTTGGGGTCTGGGGAGCCAGTGTAGGTCAGCAAGGATGAATACCAAATGGGGCTTATGGTGAAATAGGACAGCAGAGTTTGGGACGTTGCACTTTATGAAGAGAAGAGGCTGCAAGGCTGGCAAGAAGAACATTGAAGAAATTCAGTCTAAAATAGAAGGTGTGTATAAGGGGTTTGACAGCCGTGTGGGTGAGGTAGGGGCAGAAGCAGGTGATGTTGTGAAGGACAAAGTAAGTGGTCTTGGTAATTTTATAGAATAAGGGGTTTAAAGCTTAGCCCTGGGTTGAACATCTTGTTTAGCCTGTGTGAAGTCAGGGGGAGGGATGGAGTCAGTGACAAGGGAAGAGAGGTTTTGTTGCAGAATGAAAATGATAGTTTGTTTTAAGCTAAGGCAGCTTATTTTGCATAATTTTTTTTAATAAGTCAACAAACCCTTTTGCCCATGCGTTAAATGCATGCTACGCCGTATTACCTCTGTAGTTGCAGTCAATATGATTACCCATGGAAACAGTAAGAGGGCTGAAGTTAGAGTAGATAATGTATGTAGGCGTTTGGCTCCACCAACATCCACAGACAGCTTTCTAGAGGCTGTATGAAAACCAACTTTGAAACACAATGATATCACGAGTAATAAAACTCCACCCTAAAAGAGACAAAATAAAAGTTAATGAGATGACGAATTCCATTGACACTGCTCTTTTAAAAAAGAAATGCAGGATGCAAATTAAAGTCCCACAAACTGAATCTGGACCAGATTTTATGTTTCTGTTTGACCCCATCTTTAAAAATGTTATTTTTGCCACCTATTTAGGTCTAGCACTTTGTGCATCAGTCTCTGGCTGAGACGATGGAGTAGTAACCTGGTCAGTCCTGACTTTTACCAATGTCATTCTTAACTGGCTGCTCGGAGGAGAGCAAATGTGACTAGTATTTGTGGGAAAACATTTAGGGTTCATTCAGTGCTTCCTCTGAATGGGATGGCCAAGATAGGTAACTCCTCACATGGGAAAATCAATGGCACAAATCTGCATCCTGCCGTTGTATAAACGGAGTAATGATTGCAAAACTATTTTACCACACCAGGCTAATTCTTGTGCCGGAAAGCTAGTCATATGAATGGCTGGAGAGAACTACACATGGATATCACTGGATTCATTAAATGCATTGGGATTGACCTGCTACAGTCAACACCAGCATGGCCAATTATATGGCAAAATGGTCTCCTACTATAGATTGAATGCATTAGTTTCATACTCATGCAGATGAAGCTTACTCATACTTCTTAAGAGTGAAATCACTCTACTATATCTATAGGTTACACAGCTCGAGATCTTGCTGAGCAGTATATAAGCTCTGACTCCATTACTACAGAAATGACTCTCAATTTGTAACGGTGCTGGGAGAGAACAAGGGAAACAAATCATTTTTTAAAACAGTAAATAGGGAAAAAACAGGCTGGCTACAATAGCAAAATATTTCAGATTTCCAGCATCCACAGTAACTGAAAATGCTGGAAATACTCAAGACATTTTTTTCTCTCTCCACAGATGCTGCCTGACCTGCTGAATATTTCCAGTATTTTCTGTTGTTATTTCAGGCTGGCTACAATGCCCATCAGACTTTACCTGAACCCTATAGATAACTCTGAATATGCCACATACACTATGAACACAAATTAAAAATGTGTAAAATGCCAGTTGTTTAGAATGTTTCAGAATTGACTACATTCGGATGATAGACCATTAATATGAATGAATTGCCAGCTGATACCATCCTTGCTATTACAAGAAAATTACCTTATGGTCTGCTACGCCAAGAAGAGAGATGGCTGTGTATAGTGCATGGGTTAAAGCACTGTCATGATGTCCCTCAGCTACAAGATTAGGTTAAGGAACTAAACATACTATGGATTTTAAATATTGTCTAAATAAGTCAATCACATTTCATTATCCAAATGCAAGATAAAACATTTGCTGTCCAATTAATTAAAAAAATATATAAACATACATCTTACATACACTCAACACAGTGGCTTTTCAGACAAAAAGGATACGGTGTTCAGCCATCTTGGCCATTAGGTCATCATTGTCAAACAATAACAAACAAATGACGGCAATAATGAAGAATGCAGCTCCTCTTGTCTATTGATGGGGGAAAAAAAGTTTACATATTTAGATTAATAAAATGCGAATTCCCCAGTTTAACTTTACTAGAAGCAATAGTTTAAACCAACACCACAGCTTAAAAATTCTCATCTTCGTATTTAAAGCCTTGCCCATCCCCATCTCTATAACCGCTGCCAGCCCCCAGACTTTTCCATTCCTTCAACCATGGCCTATTGTTTATTCCACCACCCCCCCGCCCTCTCTTAGCCCCAACATTGGTGGCCATGACTTCAGCCGCCTAGGCCCCATTCTTTGGAATTTCCTCCCTAAATCCCTTCGCCTCTCTCACCTTTAATGCCCTCCTTAAAATCATCTCTCTGACCAAGCTTTTGGTTACCCTTCCAAATCTCTTTTTAATTATGTTAAACGCACTGCATAAATGCAAGCTGTTGTTGAATTATCGACGGATTTATCACCCAGTGCATTTATTTAATTTGCTCAACTGGCAGCACTCTCACCTCTTGGTCAGAAGATCGTTGGTTCGAGCCCCACACCAAGAATTGAGTGTACAATATAGGTCAGAAGATCGTGGGTTCGAGCCCCACACCAAGAATTGAGTGTGTAATATAGGTCAGAAGATCGTGGGTTCGAGCCCCACACCAAGAATTGAGTGTACAATATAGGTCAGAAGATAGTGGGTTCGAGCCCCACACCAAGAATTGAGTGTACAATATAGGTCAGAAGATAGTGGGTTCGAGCCCCACACCAAGAATTGAGTGTATAATATAGGTCAGAAGATAGTGGGTTCGAGCCCCACACCAAGAATTGAGTGTATAATATAAGCACAGAGTGCTGCAGTCAAAGGTTTCATCCTTCGAATAAGATGTTAAAACATGATACCTATGGCTCTATTCTAAAAAAGTCTCCCTTCCTTGACCAATACAGGAAACTGTGTGCTATCCGGCACCCACAGGGCCGAGCTGCTGCCATTGCCTCAAAACTGCCGTACTCTCCAGAGTTAATGTTGAGAGATACGGAGGTTCTTATCTCCGTATTTGACAACAAACACTGTTGCTTAGCAACAGCTTCTAAACACTCGGGTGTGGCCCTAAAGCTCTGTAGCTGAAGCTGTTGCTATAGCTACAGACCTTGCACAGCTTGACTGTTCAAACAAAGCAAAAAAAAACAAAGAATAAAAAACGGCTGCTGATTTTTGCCGGTGGCTCCAGATTGCCAGATAGCTCACCTCCGGATAGCACAAAGTTTCCTGTACTACCAAAAAAGAAGCAATGAAGAGCCTAATGTATCTCAATGCAGAAATAACACACAATGCCCATAAATACAACTGTTAAACCTGGACTTGATGATTCACACAGTTTATAATTGGCCCCATCAAATGAGGAAGGTCTTCATACTGGAATATCCAAATGGAATAAAGATAATGAAACATATACATAGCACTATGGAAGTACAGGACACAGCTAAGGCAGTAATACAACTGCAGTGTTTGGATGATGCATGACTCAACCTTTGTTCACACACTTTAGGAGCCATCTGATTAAGTGACATGTGGTTATAATGAAAATGATTCATGCTGAATTAATAGACTAATTAAAGTATAAACCATAGTATCACAATCAATTTGAGGTCTCATATTCTAGCATAATACACTAGGCCATTATGGCCATAAGTGGACAGACAATGATCTAATTATTAAGATGCAGCTACTGAACTTGCCCAACACATTAAGTGCTCACCCTACTAGCCAATAAGATTTCAAGGATTTAATAATTTAGCAATCTCTCATAATTCCACTTACTTATCCATTATTCTACATTTTGTCCTGGTTGCTAAATATCATTCCTCAAAACAAGTCAATCCACTGAAATTAACATAAACATACATTAATTGAAACAAATTCATTCACAGGTTTTATACTAGTGCATTATGCAGAATTCATTCTTACCAATGACAGATACTGATTAATGTGGCATTTATTTTTCTCAAAGGTCTAAATTAGGGCTGTTATATGACTATTTACACAAATTAAATGATGTCAATGTTTGCACGCCTTGGTAAACACATAATTCAGAAACAGGTTGTATTTACACCCAATAATGGAATAGAATTCTTCAAAATGGCAGCTAAATTAAGTTTATAGCATTTTTTTCTTTTAATGTATTTTCAGACCGAAATATTTGTTCCTACCAGTATAAGAGTCAAATATATCACAGAATCACAGAATCCCCACAGTGCAGATAGAGGCCATTTCGGCCCATCAAGCCTGCACCGACACATATCCCACCCTATCCCCATAACCCCACGTATTTAATCCCCTAACACTAAGGGTCAATTTATCATAGCCAAATCAACCTAACCCGCACATCTTTGGACTGTGGGAGGAAACCGGAGCACCCGGAGGAAACCCACGCAGACACAGGGAGAATGTGCAAACTCCACACAGACAGTCGCCCGAGGCTAGATTTGAACCCGGGTCCCTGGCGCTGTGAGGCAACAGTGCTAACCACTATGCCACCGTGCCTCCCCTTTTATATTTTGTAACTTTTATATCAAAAATAAAAGTTCTCCACTTTTTTGTTTTAAATTTAATGTTGGTTTTCTAACAGTTTATAAAGAAATAGTTCAACACAGACATTTATACAGTTTCTAGCATCCTTCCACCGCCACAAATGCATTTGCTCAATTAAAACAAACTCCAGGTACCAAAGATCCATTTTCTAGTATATACTACTCTTTTCTGTTTATAAAAAAAGAATTTTAGACAACTGAAAAATCACCAAGTAATACCATCATTCAGAGACAATTCGCTAGGCAAAGCCTAATGCAGTTGTGAAAACATTTAAGTAACATGTCTATTTATCTTATCAAATTTATCTAAAAAGTTACAGAATTTATCCCCCAAACTTACAAGGACAATATTCTCCATTTTTATAACAAGGGAAAATGCACAGAATGCATTATTTAGTGATGCACAGTACCTTTGCTGGGCCTCCATCAGAGCTTGTAAACAGCACACCAAGCAGTGAAACGACAACAATGTCACTATGTTCAAACAGAAGTACTGTTCTGGCAAGAGAAAATACAAGGATGCACACTTTTAATACTCCAAGTCTTTCATTAACATTAATCAGAACCGAGCAGTACCACATCACTGTTGCACCAACACACCGTACCACAGAGTAGTGGAACAGGTTCACGTTCATATCATTTTCCAAAAAGTAAAGCCTGCGATTTCAATGGGATTACCGTAGGGAAGCAGCAAATAGATGCGAGGACGTTTCCCCACAGGAAGAAGAAAGTCAACACACAAGTCAACCTAAAAAACACTTGCATATTCCCCTGTGTCCTGCTAAACAAGAGGCATTTGTAAAAGCCTGCAAGCAAGTTATCCTCCTAGGGCAGGGATAGATGCATGGTACAAGAGGACCTAGAACCAGGGCAAGAGTCACAAAACTAGGAGAAATTCTAGTTTAACAACTTTGCAACATTCTTATAGCACTGCAGTATTTCAAAACAGATGATAATGACTGTAGTTTCCCACTAATGCACTTACCAGCCCACAATTTTCCCTGTTCATTAAAATGAATGGGAAGTAAACCGTACATTGGCAAGCGCACAAGTGAAAAACTCTGATGTTTAAGAATATGAACTAAGAACTTGAATTAAAAGGTCACAATTGTTTTCATTTACTAAAAGCAATGTTGAAATCTATCTTCCAGAAGCTGTGCAACACAGAAAGTGCTACAATATTTCAAAAGATGGGTGCTCCATCTAAAAACACAGCTAAGAACTGATACGATTAACCGGTTAAGCTCAGTAGATTCAAGTGACAGACACTGCATAAATTCAAACCGATGATTTTCTGGCTAGAGATGAGCCAACTGCAATGGCTTGCTTAATACGCTTTTTATTCACAGGGTCATTAAAGAAATAATTCAAACTTTGGGATAGATTCTAAATTATCATCCTGAATTATGACAACTTTAAATTGGTCACTAAAATTATATAAAATGCAGTATCTGCCATTGCAGGTTATTGTCATTTTAATTTCTCATTGTCTCCTTTTTCGTTGCTCACAGGCTTCCCTCAAGCTTGCTCTGAATCATCTTCCAATAGACAACAATATACCCACCGATGACCCTCAATTCACGTGGGAAAAACCTGGCCTGCACACAGTGCTCCTCCCACTTATGTGGCCGAGACCAGGACATAACCAGCATTGCATCATAATTACAGCATTACGACAAAAACTGAATATTTTCAGTAAAAAAAAAATCATTTACCTCAAGGGTCCACAAAGTGTGAGTCCAAAGAACCACAATAGCAAAATAATGCAACCACCAACTGCATGTTTACCAATCTTGACCCACTGCAAAAAATAAAAATATACATTTCAGAAACAAAGGCGGCTATTATGCATTTTCATTTAGCTCAGCCTGTATCACAGCAGGTTTTACTTCTAACGGATCAATGATTAGTATATAAATCACTGCAATTGATGTTATTTCTTCAATGGAGAGCAGGCAGTATGTCTACTGCATCAGCTCTTTGACAGAAGGTCATGATTAGTTAATCTAACAACCAGAACTTGGCAGGCCAGCCGTTTTAAAGGTCAACATTTGATGCTTGCCTCAGGTGGAAAATATTTTGACACCTTTAGACCAATGTTACCAAACCTGAATCAGAACTTTGGGTTTATTTGACGTGCACAGCGCTCCAAAGGCAAAAAGACACCACTCAATTTTGCATAAGGAAGTCCCGGTTTCAAAAATATTAAGAAATGTTTTCTGAGATATTGGATATTCTTATAACACAGCTTCACTGTTAACATAATATTTCATAGGGCTTTCCATATACATACATGGCTTGAAAAAGGGCACAGAAGGATCAACATCAAAACTTGCTTAAGATACTACATTAGAGATATTGTAAACAGTGACGATTTCAACAAACTCAGGAAGGTATAAGGGTGTGTACATACTGTATATGTGGCAAATACAATTCATGCAGAAAAATGTGAAAAAGAACAAACAAACTTGCGCTTATATAGTGCCTATCACGTTCTTAGGATGATCCAATGGATTACTTTCAAAATGTAGTTACTGCTGTAATGTACAAAATACAGTGGCCAATTTGCACAAAGCAAGGTCCCATAAACAAAAGAGATGAACGACTAGAGAATCTGTTTTTACTGGTTTTGCTTGCGAGAGAGAACCACCCTGTTCTTCTTTGAATAGTGCCATGTGATCTTTTACGTCCACCTGAGCAGGTCGAGGGGGCCTCAGGTTAAAGTCTTATACAAAGGATGGCACCTCCAACAGTGCAGCACTGGAGTGTCGCCTAGATTATGTGCTCAAGTATCTAGGGTGGAGCTTGAACCGGTGGCCTCCTGACTCAGAGCCAGCATTGACAGCTTTACATTTTAGGGAAAAAAAGAGAATGGAAATAGATGCTAAGCCACGGCTGCCCAAGCACTTTGTCCTTATGGACAGGATAGGTGCATACTGTGGAACCTCGGGGGGGGGGGGGGGGGGGGGTCACATATAAAATTCCTACATTTCCGTTAACTTGCATATATCTCAAGTTGCTCTAATTAACAGAGTTGGTATTCTGATTTAAGATTTATCCATTAATGAAGCAACAGTCCTTAAAAACAGCCATTTACAAGCCACCAGGCCCACAAAATGCAAACACGACAAACCAGCAAATAAGAATTATAAATGCAAATAGGACGGAGTTGCCTGGACTGCGAGGGCAGAATGCCAGGACTTAGATTTTTCCACGACTTGGGACCACAGTTTGGAGAACACATAAATCCTGCAGGAAAGGTGGCCCTTAGGCTGTACTGACATAGCAAATGACAAAGTGATATCTGGTATTTAGAGTAGTCGTTGCAAATTTTAAGTGTAATAAGGTTGATGTGATATTCATAAATGTACACTATGCCCCAAAGTTTCATAAATATTTTCTCTGGAGTGGGTTAAGCAAAAAAAATGAGAATATCTGACATATAGAGTTGAGAATCTAACAAGGCTTTGAGATCTGACATAACATTTAAAGATTTTTTCCCCTCCATCATATTAAGTCAGTTGTTAAAAAATATTTCTTAAAACTTTATATTCACTTAAGTATGTGGTCTTGAATAGATTGGTCAGTCCTTTGGGGCATGTGGGGTTAATCATATCCATGTGGCTAATTAACAACTCAATACATGGCACTATTTTGAAGAGGAGCTGGGGAGTTATTCCCCGGTGTCCTGGCCAATGTTAATCCCTCAATCAGCAGCACTAAAACAGATTACTTGGTCATTATCACATTGCTGTTTGTGGGAGCTTGCTGTGTGCAATTTGGCTGCCGCGTTTCCCACATTACAACAGTGACTACACTTCAAAAACACTTCATCGGCTGTAAAGCGCTTTGGGACATCCTGAGGTTGTGAAAGGCGCTATATAAATGCAAATCTTTCTTTTACATAAATCCATCAAACTTTACCAGATTACACAATTTATTTTGGGTAAACATAGAAGATAGGAGCAGGAGTAGGCCATTCGGCCCCTCGAGCCTGCTCCGCCATTCAATGCGATCATGGCTGATCATCCAAGTTCAGTACCCGGTCCCTGCTTTCTCCCCATACCCCTTGATCCCTTTAGCCTTAAGAAATATATCCAACTCCTTCTTGAATATATTTAATGTATTGGCCCCAAATGTCTTCTGTGGTAGAGAATTCCACAGGTTCACCACTCTCTGGGTGAAGAAATTCCTCCTCATCTCTGTTCTAAAAAGGCCTACCCCTTATCCTTAGACTGTGTCCCCTGGTTCTGGACTCCCCGACCATCGGGAACATCCTCCTTGCATCTAGTCTGTCCAGTACTGTTAGAATTTTATAAGTTTCAATGAGATCCCCCCTCATTCTTCTAAACTCCAGCGAGTACAAGCCCAATCATCCCAATCTCTCCTCATACGTCATTCCTGCCATCCCAGGTATCAGCCTGGTGAATCTTTGCTGAACTCCTTCCATGGCAAGAATATCCTTCCTCAGATAAGGCGACCAAAACTGCACACAATACTCAAGATGTGGTCTCACCAAGGCCCTGTACAACTGCAGCAAGACATCCTTGTTCCTTTACTCAAACCCTCTCGCTACGAAGGCCAACATACCATTTGCCTTCTTAACCGCCTGCTGCACCTGCATGCTTACCTTCAGCGACTGGTGCACAAGGACACCCAGGTCTCGTTGCACTTCCCCTTCTCCCAATCTATTGCCATTCAGATAATAATCTGTCTTCCTGTTTTTGCCACCAAAGTGGATAACCTCACATTTATCCACGTTATATTGCATCTGCCATGCTTCTGCCCAATCACCCAACCTGTCCAAATCATACTGTAGTTTCTCGGCATCCTCCTCACAGCACACATGCCCACCCAGCTTTGTGTCGTCTGCAAATTTGGAGATATTACATCTAGTTCCCTTGTCTAGATCATTAATATATATTGTGAATAGCTGGGGTCCAAGGACCGATCCCTGCGGTACCCCACTAGTCACTGCCTGCCACTCGGAAAAAGACCCGTTTATTCCAACTCTTTGCTTTCTGTCTGCCAAGCAGTTCTCTATCCAAGACAGTACCTTGCCCCCAATCCCATGTGCCTTAACTTTACACTAAAGCTTCAGAATTAATTAATTGGGAAGTGCTGCAACTTTAAAATGAAAGAAAACCACGTCAGACCAGTTCTACATATATAAAAAAATCACTACTGAAAGTACGAAATTCCTGCTCTCCTTCGCACAGCGCTATGGGATTTTTTACATCCACAGAACCACTGGAACAGGTAGATGTTTTAGTGTCTCATTTGACTTCCTTCTGACTCAGAGGCAACAGTGCT
Organism: Somniosus microcephalus; assembly: GCF_052327205.1. Classification (NCBI taxonomy): domain Eukaryota; kingdom Metazoa; phylum Chordata; class Chondrichthyes; order Squaliformes; family Somniosidae; genus Somniosus; species Somniosus microcephalus. Next base: position 58,596,547 of record NC_140987.1, on the reverse strand, counting down.
ACCAACTGAGCCAAACTGATGCTCCTATATTATAACACTATTATGCTGAAGTAAAATTAAATAAGGTAGTCAAGAGTAGTTCATGAATTAGCGTTGTGTTGACTCTCCTTGTCCTATAAACTGTATTACCATCAGGCGCCATTGGTATTCCTGTAGAAGTGTCTACTGACGCCTCAGTAGGCTAGCTTGCAACTATATCTAGATATATGCAAGTGTTTTTGGTTTGGGGCATAAGTTATGCCCGACAGAGCTAATCTTCAGGTTGGGTGCTGGAATGAACAGGAAACTAGGGGACTGATTAACACAATTTGTAGTGATTTCCCAGCTGGAAATAAGGCGAAAGGTTTACTGCAAACACCAGCTAAGAACAAAGTTTATAAAGATTTTCAAAAACAAAGTCTCGCAGTACAACATAAATCCCAGATGACTTCCAATGCAAGTCCCAGATGACTTTTCATTGCACATCAAAGGACAAGCATATAACATACATCAAGATTTGCCTAGTTCTCTGTCCTACCATCCAAGTGTCTAATGGCATTGACTCAAAAATGTCCTTTGTTTATGTACATCTTTGTAACGACACATTGAAAACAATGACTTGTGCTGGGACAAAAAAAGGCTTTAATTCTACAGCGCAAAAGGGACAGCGCTAACATTATTTTACCTTAGTGAAAATTCAACCTAGAGATGGGAAATATTCAGTTTTATGAAAGTGTAGGCAGGACTGGCAAGCATTAGAATTTGCAACACTGCTTCAGAGATAAATTAAACAAAGACAGCGCTGTAAAGAGAAATTTAAAGAGGTAACGAACTTAATCAGATCTGTACATTACATAAAATAAATGAGCTTCTGCTAAAAATGACAAGGGCTGGTACTCGACTGAAATATATAAAAACATTTCCTCACTATAAATATTTGTTAAAAGATATTATGCAAGCAAGACCAGCTGAGTTGGCCATCTTTACTACTAATTATAAACTCACTATTTCAAGGTAAAACCATCATTTGCCTGGTTACCAAAGGAAATAACAGAATTATTTTACAGGTGGACTTCAGGGTTCACAATTCCAAAAATAAATTAGAAGTGTTTTAGTTTTCTGGGAGATAACCTATTTATTCTCTTTGAAGAGTCAAAGTCCTCATCAATGATTTGCTTTTTTTTTATAAAAAAAAAACAGCATTGCCTTTTGGGGCTTAAAAATACAAGGCTCAGCATCAGTCAGAGGACAACCCGATCTAAAGACCTTATTTTTCACTGCCGTATGCATCAACAGTTATGCCATTCTGGGAGTAGACGTTAAACCGAGGTCCCATCTGCCCTCCCAGGTGGACGTAAAAGATTCCATGGCACTATTTCGAAGAGGAGCAGGGGCGTTCCCCCAGTTCTCCCCTGCCCAATATTTATCCCTCAACCAACATCACTAATATAGATTACCTGGTCATTATCACAGTCATTTGTGGGAACTTGCTGTACACAAATTGACTGCCAAGTCTCCTACATTACAACAGCAACTACACTTCAAAAGTACCCAATTGGCTGTAAGCTCTTTGGGACCCCCTGAGGTTGTGAAAGGTGCTATATAAATGAAAGTCCTTTATTTCTTCTTTATTTCAGTCACACCAAAACCACTCTGCATGTATGCGTCGGTGCTGAAGGAAACACAACTTTAGAAATTACCAAATAACTTGGAAATTCTGCAGACCGCACGGACAGGCTTGATATGTGCGATAGTGTGCCATGGTATAAAGACGGCAGAAAACACTGCAATTTATGTATTTTTTGGCATACCTAGTTGTGGGAATACTGGATTGTGGAATTAGTCAAAGTGTTCACACTTCTATTATTGGTCACTACAATCCTTCGGTGAAAACTAATGGATGTTTACTCATTAATACATCTGCATTAGTCATTTTCCTTCAACAATGCTCGCTATACATAGAATCAGTACACGTGTATCAAGAAAAGGAAAAACAACTGAAATTTAGAAGCTGCTTATCCAAACCGCACCAAATTTAATTAGGTAACTTCATCCATTTACCCAGACTCGTGATAAGAACTGGTGTATTCATAGGAATAGGAGCATTCTGTATACAATATGCACGATGATTTCATTTTTTATTGTTTAATATCATGCCCATCAATGTGCTACACATTTCAGTTCATGCAGTACAGAAGGGCACTTTGACAGTATGCACATCACATTGGTTATATTTAATTTGCTGATCTCCATTTATTAACTGCACTTTAAAAAACTTTAATGGCAATGATGCGTAGCATTGTGACTTTGCCCAGCTTTCCTTCCATCTTTTCTGAATGATATTAATGTAAAAATTGTGGGGTTATATAGTGCTGTTAACTTGCATTCACTAGTAAATGAATTGAAACCACCTCAAATAACTAGTTAAAATCCTCATGAACAGTAGATATTCATTCCATCAGTGGACTACATTTAAAGCTATGGCCCACTCACAATACAAGGACAGAGTCCTAATTCACTGTGCCAAATCCTACATTGACAGGATTGATAAAAATGAGTGAAATTCACTTGGCCAACTGCTAGATATAAATCCAGAGGAGGCTAGATCAAGTTATGGTTAATGACAGCTGCAGTTATCTTCTTGAAACACAATTTAACTCACCTGCCGTCTGGAGATTGGTTTGCCAGAAGAAAATGGTTTTTGAAATAAAACCAAGAATATCGCAGATCTGACAACAGAAAGAATAGGATGAGTGCCTAAGGATAGTCTAATTTTCCAACTTGGATCAATAAATAGATAAATAAAACAGAAGATGGATGTGGGCTTCACCATCCTTCACTATCAGCTGAAAAGGTTAGTGGATACAGGGGGGAATTAATTTAAGGGGGAATTTTTGTTGTTGGAATTTATCAACTACCTTTTCCTCTCAAATTAATTCCCTCATATCCACTATCCTATCTACAGTACTACAATAGCAAAATACTGTGGATGCTGGAAATCTGAAATAACAGAAAATGCTGGAAATACTCAGCAGGCCAGGCAGCATCCGTGGAGAGAAACAGAGTTAACGTTTCAGGTCTGGGACCCTTCATCAGAACTGGAAAAAGCTGGAGATGTAACAGATATTAAGCAGGAGCAGAGACGGGGGGGGGGGTGGGGGGGGTTAGGAGGGGAGGAAGGAATTGAAACAAAAGTACAGGATGTTCTTTCAATTCCTTCCTCCCCTCCTAAACCCCCCCTGTCTCTGCACCTGCTTAATATCTGTTACATCTCCAGCTTTGTCCAGTTCTGATGAAGGGTCCCAGACCTGAAACGTTAACTCTGTTTCTCTCTCCACGGATGCTGCCTGGCCTGCTGAGTATTTTCTGTTGTTATTTCCTCCTATCTACAGTGTTGATGAATGAATCCAGGGGGCTGCTTCAGCTCAATGGAGTAAGTGTTCTCCACAGATGTGTACCCTGCTTCCCATAGAAGACCCGGCAAACTTGTCCCTCTGGTAACCCCAGGTGCAAATATCAAGAATTTAAACTAAACCTCAAAAGAGCAGCAACCGTTTTTTTCCGATTTCCCACAGTAATCAATCCCGGCCCCGTCAGAGTGACACTGCCAACTAATGTAAAATTAGGAGCTTTACTTGTAGGACTGAGAATACTAAACTCATTTCCAGCAGGCGGAGGATACTTTCATCCCAGCACTCTAAGTCAGAGGGGTAAAAAGCTAATGTCTAACCCACTGTGTCAACCAATTGGTTTCTAGTTCTGTCATCGACCCGAAACACTAACTCAGTTTCTCTCTCCACAGATGCTGCCTGACCGGCTGAGTATTTCCAGCATTTTCTGTTTTTATTTCAGATTTCCAGCATCCACAGTATTTTGATTTTGTTTTCTAATTAGGCCAGGCACAATTTACTAGCTTTTGCCCATTAAGAGATTTTAATAAAAGCTATAACACGATGGCAGATAAAACAGAAACAATATGATCCATAGCCTTTAAGGGTCAAGCAACCCCCCCCTTATTCTGCCCCATGGCACAGACACAAAAATATACACTCTTGGAAAGCAGGCTAGCGTGTAAATCAATCATTACAATGAGCAATATCTTTGTTTTGGCAGATATAATACAAAAATCATGTATTACCAGAAGAATGACTAATATTAAATTGCTTCACTAACGTGAAGTTTCTTTGTTATAAATTCCATTTTTCTTATTGGTAAAGTGAGGGAAACATTCTTGCTTATTCCAATGCGCATGAAATGGAATTTTGTTACCGAGGGGCAAGGCATAATGATGCCTAGAATAGGCACGTGATTCCACCTGTCACTAGTGACAAAGTAGGAGGAAGGTGGAACTGAATAAGTTGGTCGGACTCGACCTTAATTCCTTAGAATTTTTAAATAGAACTTCAGGAAGGATGACATAGATTGCCTTTAAAAAGAAATGTGACTCCTATAAATAAAGTTATTATAAAATCAAAGATAATTCAGAAATATCACATGATCCATTTTCCCCACAAAGTTCCACATTCTTGCGCAGGATGCCCAGGTACTAGATCATCACAATGAATTCAAATTAAGATAACTACTTTCTCTCTTTCTTCCTTTTTATTGCCATTATTAAAGATGATTGTGATGACATATCAACAGAAAATCATAAAAGACTTCTCACATTTCTAGAAAAGATTAGCTTTTGTGAATTTCTACAATACTGTAGTGATTACCAATAGAAATTAATACATTTTTAAGCAACTGCAATGCTGCAGAATCGCACAATATATTCAACCAGTTGTCAGGTCTTATGTAAATAACCTGCAGTATCTATAGGGTGATTGAGTGATTTTCATATTCATAAACTTACCCCAGCTGGATTATGAAGACAAACTGGACAATATGGACAACTTTAAGGAGGTCATATGATTCAAAAATTCCAATAACCTTAAGGAATTTAGCCAGGCACAGTAGTGTGATGTATCGAGTTAACCTGTAGCACAAAAATCAAATATAGATTAGTATTTATTATATACCCTTGAATTAAATAAGACAAACAGCAAATCACTGTAATGCTCAGAATTTTTAAACTGCGGGTACAGGTTCAGCATACAGACAGTATTATGTGCATTTATAAAGGCACTATCTGGCTTATTTTTATATACTGTATTCCCTCATTAGAAAGTTATTTTCTCTCCTTTCAAAATTTCCCATGCACAACACTCTACTTAGAATCATGGAATGATACAAAAGGAGGCACTTTGGCCCATCGTTCCTGCTCTTTGAAAGAGCCATCCAATTAGTCCCACTCCCCTTCCCCATAGCGCTGCAAAATTTCCCCCTGCAAATATTTATCCAATTCTCTTTTGAAAGAGATTGTTGAATCTGCTTCCACCACCCTTTCAGGCACTGGATTCCAGATCATCACAACTTGCTGTGTAAAAGAAATTCTGCGCATCTTACCTGATTCTTTTGTTACTAATTCACAGGATGGAGGAAAAAGAGCGAGAGAGCTATAGTGTTAGGGGATTCTATTGTAAGGGGAATAGACAGGCGTTTCTGTGGCCACAAACCGAACTCCAGGATGGTATGTTGCCTCCCTGGTGCAAGGGTCATGGATGTCTCGGAGCAGCTGCAGGGCATTCTGGAGGGGGAGGGTGAACAGCTAGTTGTCGTGGTGCATATAGGTACCAACGATATAGGTAAAAAACGGGATGAGGTCCTAAAAGCTGAATATAGGGAGTTAGGAGGTAAATTAAAAAATAGGACCTCAAAAAGGTAGTAATCTCAGGATGGCTACCAGTGCCACGTGCTAGTCAGAGTAGAAATAGAAGGATATTTCAGATGAATACATGGCTGGAGGAATGGGGCAAGGGGGAGGGATTCAAATTCCTGGGACATTGGAACCAGTTCTGGGGGAGGTGGGACCAGTACAAACTGGATGGTTTGCACCTGGGCAGGACCGGAACCGATGTCCTGGGGGAGTGTTTGCTACTGCTGTTGGGGAGGGTTTAAACTAAAATGGCAGGGGGTTGGGAACCTGTGCAGGGAGACAGATGAAAGGGAAGCAAGGAGAGAAACAAGAGACAGGAAGGAGAAAAGCAAAAGTGGAAGGCAGAGAAATCAAGGGTGTAAATCAAACAGGGCCACAGTTAATAATAATTCTAAAAGGACTAAGAGTGTTAAAAAATCAAGCCTGAAGGCTGTGTGTCTTAATGCGAGGAGCATTCGTAATAAGATGGATGAATTAGCTGCGCAAAGAGATGTAAATGGATATGATATAATTGGGATTATGGAGACATGGCTCCAGGATGACCAAGTCTGGGAATTCAACATCCAGGGGTATTCAATATTCAGGAAGGACAGGAAAAAGGAGGTGGGGTAGCATTGCTGGTTAAAGAGATTAACACAATAGTAAGGAAGGATATTAGCTCTGATGTGGAATCTGTATGGGTAGAGCTGAGAAATACCAAGGGGCAGAAAACGTTAGTGGGAGTTGTATACAGACCCCCAAACAGTAATGCTGAGGTTGGGGATGGCATTAAACGGGAAATTAGAGACGCGTGCAATAAGGGCACAGCAGTTATCATGGGTGACTTTAATCTACATATAGATTGGGCTAACCAAATTAGTAACAATACTGTGGAGGAGGAATTCCTAGAGTGTATACGGGATGGTTTTCTGGACCAATATGTCGAAGAACCAACTAGAGATCAGGCCATCTTAGATTGGGTATTATGTAATGAGAAAGGATTAATTAGCAATCTTGTTGTGCGAGGCCCCTTGGGGAGATGCGATCATATGATAGAATTCTTCATTAAAATGGAGAGTGAAATAGTTGACTCAGAGACTAGGGTCCTGAATTTAAATAAAGGAAACTACGATGGTATGAGGCATGAATTGGCTAGGATGGATTGGGGAACGTTACTTAAAGGGTTGACGGTGGATAGGCAATGGCAAACATTTAAAGATCGCATGGATGAACTACAGAATTTGTTCATCCTTGTTTGGCATAAAAATAAAACAAAAAAGGTGACTCAACCGTGGCTGAGGGAAATTAGGGATAGCATAAGATCCAAGGAGAGAACATATAATTTGGCCAGAAAAAGCAGCAAACCTGAGGATTGGGAGCAGTTTAGGATTCAGCAAAGGAGGACAAAGGGATTAATTAAGAGGGGTGAAATAGATGATGAGAGTAAGCTTTCAGGGAACATAAAAACTGACTGTAAAAGCTTCTATAGATATGTGAAGAGAAAAAGATTGGTGAAGTCAAGCGTAGGTCCCTTGCAGTCAGAATCAGGGGAATTTATAATGGGGAACAAAGAAATGGAAGACCAATTAAATACAGACTTTGGTTCTGTTTTCACAAAGGAGGACACAAATAACCTCCCAGAGATGTCGGGGAACATAGGGTCTGATGAAAGGGAGGAACTGAATGAAATCAGTATTTGTAGGGAAATGGTGTTAGGGAAATTGATGGGATTGAATGCCGATAAATCCCCAGGGCCTGATAATCTACATCCTAGGGTGCTTAAGGAAGTGGCCCTAGAAATAGTAGATGCATTGCTGGTCATCTTCCAAAATTCTAGACTCTGGAACAGTTCCCATGGATTGAATTTTAGCTAAAGTAACCCCACTATTTAAAAAAAGGTGGTAGAGAGAAAACAGGGAATTACATTGGTAGTGGGGAAAATGCTAGAGTCCATTATAAAAGATGTAATAGCAGAGCACTTGAAAAACAGTGACAGGATCGGACAATGTCAACATGGATTTACAAAAGGTAAATCGTGCTTGACTAATCTACTGGAATTTGTTGAGGATGTAACTGGTAGAATAGATAAGGGAGAGCCAGTGGATGTGGTGTATTTGGACTTTCAGAAGGCTTTCGATAAGGTCCCGCATAAGAGATTAGCGTGCAAATTTAAAGCACACGGGATTGGGGGTAAGGTACTGTCTTGGATAGAGAACTGGTTGGCAGACAGGAAGCAAAGAGTTGGAATAAACGGGTCTTTTTCCGAGTGGCAGGCAGTGACTAGTAGGGTACCGCAGGGATCGGTGCTAGGACCCCAGCTGTTCACAATATATATATAAATGATCTAGACGAGGGAACTAGATATATCTCCAAGTTTGCAGGCGACACAAAGCTGGGTGGGCGTGTGTGCGTGCTGTGAGGAGGATGCAGGGAAACTCCAGTACGATTTGGACAGGTTGGGCGATTGGGCAGATGCATGGCAAATGCAGTAAAATGTGGATAAATGCGAGGTTATCCACTTCGGTGGCAAAAACAGGAAGACAGATTATCTGAACGGCAATAGATTGGGAAAAGGGGACGTGCAACTAGACCTGGGTGTCCTTGTGCACCCGTCGCTGAAGGTAAGCATGCAGGTGCAGCAGGCGGTTAAGAAGGCAAATGGTACGTTTGCCTTCATAGTGAGAGGATTAGAGTACAGGAGCAAGGATGACTTGCTGCAGTTGTACAGAGCCTTGGTGAGACCACACATTGAGTATTGTTTGCAGTTTTGGTCACCTTATCTGAGGAAGGATGTTCTTGCCATGGAGAGAGAGCAGCAAAGATTCACCAGACTGATACTTGGGATGGCAGGAATGACGTATGAGGAGAGATTGGGTCGATTAGGCATATATTCGCTAGAGTTTAGAAGAATGAGAGGGGATCTCATTGAAACTTATAAAATTTCAACAGGACTAGACAGACTAGATGCAGGAAGGATGTTCCAGATGGCGGGGGAGTCCAGAACCAGGGCTCACAGTCTAAGGATAAGGGGTAAGCCATTTAGAACAGAAATGAGGAGGAATTGCTTCACCCAGAGAGTGGTGAACCTGTGGAATTATCTACCACACAAGGCAGTCGAGGCCAATTCATTAAATATATTCAAAAAGGAGATAGATATATTTCTTAAGGCTAAAGGGATCAAGGGATATGGGGAGAAAGCAGGGACAGGGTACTGAATTTGGATGATCAGCCATGATCTCATTAAATGGCGGAACAGGCTCGAGGGGCCGAATGGCCTACTCCTGCTCCTATCTTCTATGTTTCTGTTGGGGGATAAGATGCCTGTGGTCTATAAGCACACACTTGGGTGACTTGCATGCAAATTCTCTCCCTCTCGTTTCCACCATTGTGGGGAAAAGCATTTATGCTTCCATGTGCCATCTTCCCTTCTTGATAACTCAGCTAGGATTAGGAAGGTGAGATAGGGAACTGTGGTGTAAACCCATAAAGCACGCAATATATTTAAATGTTTGTCAAAAGCCTAGAGTTGAAAAGCATTCTGCCCACACTGCCTTTGTGAGGCAGCACACCGATATGAAATATACTGCACCAACCAGCCAACTCTGGTCAGATGGATGAACGCATTTTATTTGAATAGAACTGTTTAAACTAGATTAAAAGCTATTTTAGTTTCCCAGCAATTGAACAGCAGATATAGAACACGCAGAATTATGAACCATTCCAACATTTTTTTCTTAAAAAACCTGTGGAGAATATGAACCCAGGCATTCAAATATTAGGGGTATTAAAATAGGTGAGGAAATTACAGATCTGCAAGTCATAATTTTCCAAAGCTCTCTAGATTTGGGGATTGTAAATATGTTTAAGCAGGGAGGGAGAAACCAGGTGACTACAGACCTGTCAATTTAGCATCAGCTCCGGGGAAGTTACTGGAATCTATCATCGGGGACAGAGTGATTGAGCACTTGGGCAAGTATGAGCTGATCAGAGAGTCAGCGTGGATTTGTGAAGGGTAGGTCATGTCTAATCTAGTTGAATTTTTTGAGGTCACTGGCATGGTGGATAGAGGCGTGTCTATGGATGTTGTCCACATGAACTTTGAGAAGATATTTGATAATGTACTGCACAAGAGATTATTAGCAAAAATGAAAGCGCACGGAATTGGATGCAACCTACTGACATGGGCTGGTAATTGGTTGGGAGGTAGAAGCCAGGGTAGGGATAATGGGAATGCTCTCTGATTGGCAGGATGTGACAAGTGGTATTCCCTAGGGGTCTGTACTGGGGTTTCAGCTTTCCACTATATATATCTCTCAATAACTTGAATGAAGGAATGGCATTGTACATCCAAGTTTGTAGATGATAGTTAGGAAGCACAGTAAACTGTGTAGATAGGAGCAGAATTTTTTTTAAAAAAGACAGATTAAGTGAGTGGGCAAAAGAGTGGCATAAGAACATAAGAATTAGGAGTAGGCCATATGGCCCCTCGAGCCTGCTCCGCCATTCAATAAGATCATGGCTGATCTTCAACCTCAACTCCACTTCCCGCCCGATCTCCATAACCCTCGATTCCCCTAGAGTCCAAAAATCTATCTATTGCAGCCCTGAATATATTCAACGATTCAGCATCCACAGCCCTTTGGGATAGAGAATTTCAAAGACTGACAACGGTCCGAATGAAAAAATTCCTCCTCATCTCAGTCTTAAATGGCTGACCCCCTTATCCTGAAACTATGCCCCCTCGTTCTAGACTCTCCAGCCAGAGGAAACAACCTCTCAGCATCTATCCTGTCAATCCCCCTCAGAATCTTGTATGTTTCAATGAGATCACCTCTCATTCTAAACTCCAGAGAGTATAGGCCCATTCTACTCAATCTCTCCTCGTAGGACAGCCCTCTCAGCCTAGGGATCAATCTGCTGCAAATGGAGCTCAATGTGGAAAAGGTTATCTACTTTGGATCCCAGAAAAACAAAAGAATATTTTCTTAAATTTATCACATTTTACTCACTATTTTGAAAATGTGACCCAGTCTTACATTTGTGATCATTAAACACAGCTCTATATATTTAAATGGGCTTGCAATATGTGTCATTCTAAATTTATGTTTTTCTTTCAGATGATGTGCATTAACCTTTTCTGTTTTTATTCCATGTTACTTTTTTAATTTGCTTACCATTTCCTCCCTTCCCCCTCTTCCGAAGGCACTGACTCTTTACTGGTGCGCAGTTCCACAAACACCAGGCACCCTACAATATCATACCCCGGTGGCCATTCTTCAATTATGCCTCAGCAGAGTGTCGGCAAGCTACACAATCATAGCTGCCCCTGATCCTGTCCTCACCCAATAACCGCACACGTCTGGCAGAGACGAAGAACCCTACCTCATACAAGAGGTAGGTATCGTATAACTTTATTCAAGGCCAGAATGGTCTCCTGGACTAGTCCTGTGAAGCGCTTTGGGGCGTCTCACTACGTTAAAGACGCTATATAAATGCAAGTTGTTGTTGATCACATAAGGTAGTCAGAGAGGAATTTCTCAGATTTCCCCCCTGATTGGCCTGGCTTTTTAAGCATGTCCCATGCAATTACATGGCTTCCGGGTGGGATGGGGAGCGTATGGCCCCGATTGTAACTCCAGCTGGATTCCCCGCTCAGGCCAGAGTTAAAATTACAGCCGGGTCTCGATGATGTCATTGGGCCGCAACATGCGCATATAAAGAATCTTCCTGGCTGCAATGCTCCATCTCACCCTCAGTAAGCTCCCCGCTGGAGTGGAGCTAATTTACAGAACAAACGGGAAACTGTTCAACCTCCGTCGCCTCCAGTCCAGACCCAAGGTCGTCTCATCCTCTGTTGTTGAATTACAGTATGCAGACGACACTTGTGTCTGCGCTCACTCGGAGGTCGAACTCCAAACCATCGTCAACACCTTCATTGAAGTGTATGAGAGCATGAGCCTTACACTAAACCTCCGTAAGACAAAGGTCCTCTACCAACCTGCCCCCACCACACAGTGCTGCCCCCCCGATTATCAAAATCCACGACAAGGCCTTATCAACAAGGGCAGACGTCGATGACGAAGTCCAACACTGCCTTCAGTGTGCCAGTGCAGCCTTCGGGTGCCTGAGGAAGAGTGTTTTTGAAGACCAGGACCTCAAACCCAGCACCAAGCTCATGGTCTACAGAGCAGCAGTGATACCCGCCCTCCTGTATGCTTCAGAGACATGGACCATGTACAGCAGGCACCTCAAAGCACTGGGGAGGTAACACCAACGCTGCCTCCGCAAGATCCTGCAAATCCATTGCTGATAGGCGCACCGTCAGTTTTCTAGCTCAGGCCAACTCCCCATCATCGAAGCTTTGATCACGCTTGAACAGCTCCGACGGACGGGCCACATCGTCCGCATGCCCGATACAAGACTTCCAAAACAAGCGCTCTACTCGGAGCTCCGACATGGCAAGAGAGCCCCAGGTGGGCAGAGGAAACGCTTCAAGGACACCCTCAAAGCCTCCTTGAAAAAGTGCAGCATACCCACCCCACCGACACCTGGGAATCCCTGGCCCAAGACCGCACAAAGTAGAGGAGAAGCATCCGGGAAGGCGCCGAACACCTCGAGTCTCTCCGCCGGGAGCAAGGGAAACGCAAACAGCGGAAGGAGCGCACGTCAACCCAAGCACCCCACCCACCCGCCCCTTCAACCACCGTCTGCCCCACCTGTGACAGAGACTGTAGGACCTGCATTGGACGCATCAGTCACCTGAGAACTCCTTTTTAGTGTGGAAGCAAGTCATCCTTGGTTCCGAGGGACTGCCTAAGAAGTGAAGGTATAAAGAAGGACCCTGTTGGCTACGGGCGTGTGTTCTTGCCGCCTGCTCGGGAGAGCAGGTTAAAATTGCAGATATTGCGATAATGGCAGCTTTTGGACAGGTAAGAGCCAGGTTTCCACTGAGCGAGTAGAGTTAAAATTGCCCCCTCTGTACATAATGTGACGCACCTTTGTTGTGGGACAGGCTGGCTGGACCAGGTCTTTTACTGTCTTTTATTTTTCATGTCCAGATCCCTCCGCCTCCCTCCTTAACCCAGAGGTGCTGAGGCCAACTGTAGACCCAGAGGACAGCCTGGTGAGAGATAACAGATTGGAGCTGGGACTTTTGCAATCCGTCACTGGAGCCTTTTCCAATTCCAGGAGTTTAAATGCTGGCAATACTCAGCAGTATTTTGCCTTTGTATTTCCACGTGTTTAAATGCCTTTCGTAAACCCGCGCCAGTTGGATTGCTGACCGTCCCCGTAGACCTTTACCTGGAGTTGGGCGCATCTACCGGGCCCAGCCTGGCGCTGGAGATGATGTTGCTGCTGTATTTCTCCGCCATCTTTCACCCTGGGGACAGAGACATTTGCTGCGCTTTCCGCTGCCGGCTGCTCGCTACATAATCCCCCGCGCAGCTGCCCTACCGAGTCACCATCCACATTGGCGGGGCGGGCGGTCCGTCTGAGCAGGCCCGAAGCCTGCGGCTGGAGTCTTTGAGCGACCTGGCGGCGGCCGGGTGAATTCTTGGACAGCACGTCACGCGAGTGGAGCAGGTAACCGAGAGAGGCCGCGCTTCGGCCTCACACAGACCGGAGGGAGGAGCAGCGATTTCCACACCCACCCAAACAGCCGGAGTCAGCGCCAGGCTCACCTAGCAACGGAAGCTCCAAGCTGCCCCCTCTCCGGAATAAAACTCCCGGCTCACTCCTTCCGACCTCCTCACATTCCGCCCCCTGCCGGCCGGCTCCTTCCGACCTCCTCACGTTCCGCCCCCTGCCGGCCGGCTCCTTCCGACCTCCTCACGTTCCGCCCCCTGCCGGCCGGCTCCTTCCGACCTCCTCACATTCCGCCCCCTGCCGGCCGGCTCCTTCCGACCTCCTCACATTCCGCGGCCTGCTCCTTTCACCCTCCACACATTCCGCCCCCTCCCGGCCTGCTTGTGGTAAACCACTGTATTGTATATTGCCACCTCTGGGTGGCGCTGTGTATGGAGGCATGCCTCAGCTGACTCCACCCACCACTGTGTGGGTTTCGTTCAGACTTGTTCAGTCACTCACGAAGAAGCATGGTCTCTTCTTAGCTAATAAAAGCCTTATTCATCTCTTCTTTCGACTCATCACCTTTTATGAAGTAATTGATAAGCGTATCAATTTTATTAGCTAAAAGTTAAATGGCGACACCTGAGGAGCAACAACAGCAACGGATACAGCAGACATTGCTGAGAGCCCTCAGACCACCACGCCTGGACCTCGACCCTCAAGATGTGGGTGCATCAGCCAAGTTTGAACACTGGCTGAGCTGCTTTGAATCCTTCCTCGCAATCTCACAGGTTACAGAGGAGGATCACAAACTGAAAATTTTGACCGCCCAGGTGAGCCATCAAGTATATATGCTAATCCGGGACTCTAATACGTACGTGGCGGCCCTCGAGCTACTAAAAGGGCAATATACGCGCCCAGTGAACACAATTTACGCCCGACACCTCTTGGGATCCCGCAGGCAGCAACCGGGAGAATCGGTAGGGGCATTTGCACGGGCGCTACTGGCACTCTGCAGAGACTGCGATTGTAAAGCGGTAACGGCTGTGGAGCACGCGCAGGGACTCGCCTGTGATGCCTTCGTCAGGGGCCTCCAGTCAGACCACACCCGGCAGAGACTGCTAGAAAGCAAGGAACCCGACCTGAAGACGGCCATTGCCCTTGCGCTCTCGTTAGAGGAGGCCCACCAGTTACAACCCCCGGGGGAACGGCCAGGTGGAAAGGGAGAACGCGACGGTTTGGAAGGCAGTCCTCTTAGCACTAAAATCTAAGGGCCTTCCGACCTCCCGCTGGCAGGAGGTCCTCCCTGCAGCGCTCCACTCCATTCGGTCACTGCTTTGTACTGCCACTAATGCGACCCCTCATGAGAAAATGTTCGTTTTCCCCCGGAAGTCTACATCGGGAACCTCGCTACCGGCATGGTTGACTTCTCCTGGGCCTGTCCTACTGCGGAGGCACGTGAGGACGCATAAAACGGACCCCCTGGTCGAGCGGGTGCACCTCCTACACGCCAACCCCCAGTATGCCTGGGTGACATACCCAGATGGGCGGGAGGACACGGTCTCCATACGAGATCTCGCACCCTCGGGTACCCCTGAATTACCACCGTTATCCCCCTTACCACCGTTATCCCCCTTACCACTGTTATCCCCCACCACCCCTCCCAACCCAACCCTTGCAGACGGCATGCCAAAGCCCCAGGAATCTTCGCCAACCACCCAGACACCAGACCCGACGTCGGATGCTGTAACACCACCGCCGCCACCACGACGATCAGGACGTCAGACAAGGCCTCCTGATAGACTTAACTTGTAGTACCCTTCACCCCGCCGGACTTCACATTAAACAAGGGGTGAATGTGGTAAACCACTGTATTGTATATTGCCACCTCTGGGTGGCGCTGTGTATGGAGGCATGCCTCAGCTGACTCCACCCACCACTGTGTGGGTTTCGTTCAGACTTGTTCAGTCACTCACGAAGAAGCATGGTCTCTTCTTAGCTAATAAAAGCCTTATTCATCTCTTCTTTCGACTCATCATCTCTTCTTCGACTCATCACCTTTTATGAAGTAATTGATAAGCGTATCACTGCTCCTTTCAATTCAATTCAATTCAAATCGCTTTATTGGCATGATGACAAGTTACATCTTATGTTGCCAAAGCATCGGAAAACATTCATGTTTGTTCACAAAAATATAGATCTATCCATACAGTGTATAAACAGATATATCCCTGAGTGTATAAATATACTTTCATATAATTTATATATACTCTTCTTATATTTAGTGGTTGTCCCTCTGTTTATGGCAAGCTGTAACATAGTGTGCCGCTAGTGTTACACAATTTCTCTCTTCCCCTAGTAGGTATGGGAGTTTTTGGTCGTCATTCAAATTTCTGAATTCCGGGCATATTTTTGTGAATTTTGGGTAGAAATTCTCCCTTATGCCCTGATATTTTCTACAAGCTGTGAGGAAGTGCATCTCTGTCTCCACCACTCCCTGACTGCAGTGAGAGCATATCCTGTCCTTTCTTGGTAGCCGGGTCTGTCTGTGTCTACCTTTTTCGATCGCCAGGTTATGTTCACTAAGTCTGTACATTGTCAAAGTACTTCTCAGTTTGCTATCCTTTACCATGGTCAGGTAATCAGCCATGTTGTATTGTCTGTTTAGGGCCAAGTAGCAATTGAGTTTGTTTTGGGTTTTTGTTGTTTCTGCCCAATATGACAGATATTTTTCCTTTTGCTTAGCGACGATTGTGTTGGGTCGAATTCTTTGTGTTACGCTGTCACTGTCCTGGGGCTGGTTATTGTTAGTAGTGTTAGTAGTTACTTCACTGAGTCCCAGGACTAGTTGACTGAGGGTATTCTTCATTATGGTCCTCTCTTGGCATTTCAGGGCTTTGTAATGATAGCAGTGGGGGTTGCTCATTTTTAGGTGTTTCCAAAATTTGGTGGCTCTTTTTTGGATAGTGATTATTAATGGATATTGGCCTAGTTCTGCCCTGCATGCATTGTTTACGGTTTTCCTTTGAGTCCGGAGGATGCTTTTACAGAATTCTGCATGTAGGATCTCAATTGGGTGTTTGTCCCATTTTGCAAATTCTTGTTGTGTTAGCGGTCCCCACACCTCACTGCCATAGAGTGCAATTGGTTCAATTACTGATTTAAAAATTTTGAGCCAAATGCTAATTGGGATTTTTATTTGGATTGATTTTTTAATGGCATAGAAAGCCCTTCTTGCTTTCTCTTTCAGTTCATTCACAGCCAGATGAAAATTTCCCGTAGAACTGATTTTTAAGCCCAAGTATGTGTAGTTAGTGGTTTGTTCAATTTTGGTTGTTCCTAGTGTGAAATTTATTTTGGGTCCCTGATGTCTGGATCTTTGCTGGAACACAAGGACATTGGTTTTTTGGGGATTTATTGTCAGGGCCCAGGTCTGGCAGAATGACTCCAGCAGATCCAGGTTCTGCTGTAGACCCTCCTTAGTTGGTGACAGCAGAACCAGGTCATCTGCATAGAGGAGGAATTTAACCTTGGATTCATATAGAGTGAGGCTGGGTGCTGTAGATTGTTCAAGTAGTTTTGCCAATTCATTTATGTAAATATTAAAGAGTGTCGGTGAGATGGGCGAGCCCTGCGTCACCCCCCGCCCCTGTGGGAAGTATTTTGTTTGTTTGTCTCCAATCTTAACTGCACATTTGTTGTTTGTATACATTGATTTAATTACATCATATGTTTTTCCCCCTACCCAGCTTTCAATAAGTTTCAGGAATAGACCGTCGTGCCAGATGGAATCGAAAGCCTTCTGGAAATCTATAAAGCATGCGTAGATTTTGCTTTTGTTTTGATGAACATGTTTGTCAATTAGGGTCTGTAGGGTGAAGATATGATCTGATGTTCTATAGTTTGGTAGGAATCCAATTTGGCTTTTACTCAAGACTTTGTGCTCCTCAAGGAAGTTTATAAGTCTTTTGTTTATGATGCTACAGAATACCTTCCCCAGGTTACTGTTTACACAGATGCCTCAATAGTTATTTGGGTCGACTTTGTCCCCACTTTTGTATATGGGCGCCCTCCCGGCCGGCTCCTTCACCCTCCTCACATTCCGCCCCCTGCCGACCGGCTCCTTTCACCCTCCTCACGTTCCGCCCCCTCCCGGCCGGCTCCTTCACCCTCCTCACATTCCGCCCCCTGCTGGCCGGCTCCTTCACCCTCCTCACATTCCGCCCCCTCCCGGCCGGCTCCTTCACCCTCCTCACATTCCGCCCCCTGCCGGCCGGCGTCTTCCCTAGACTGCGCCTCCTGATGAAGGGATTCTGGGCCACCCCACACAAGGCCACCCTGCCAAATGGCTCTAATCAGTACATCCTTCTCTTCTTATACTCTACAAAAACAGGGCAATGAGATTAGTTTTGCATTGCTCTAACAAAAAGCCACGAAGGCCAAAGCAAAATACTGCGGATGCTGGAAATCTGAAACAAATAGAGAAAATGCTGGAAATACTCAGCAAGTCAGGCAGCATCTGTGGAGAGAGAAACAGAGTTAACGGTCCAGTAATTCCGGTCCCAACGCGTGAGTACGGACGGGGTACTCACGCGTGGGCCCGTTGGAAGTGCCGGATTTCAGCATGCACAGCGCATGCGCGGGAAACCGGCATTTCCTCCAAGGGGTTCAGAGGTCCAACGCGTGCTCGCAGGACTCTGCGCGCACGCGTTGAACTTCCTTCTTTTTGACAGGTTTGCCCGTGTGTAAGGGCCTCAACCTTTTAGAAATGTAAAAAGGAGACGTAAGGACTTGATTCTTTAAGGTAAGTGGTCTATTATTTAAAATTATAACATTTTTTCCACAGCTTTATTGTTTTTAAGGACTTTACAGTAAGGTAAGTTTATTTTTAGACCCGATTTCTTAAAAAATTATTTTTTTCAAAAATTTGATTAATTGTTTAAAATAGTTTTTTAAAGTTATTTATAGTTCATTTAATTAGTGGGATGTTTTTTAAAATTTTATTTAAAGTTTAAGTAGTGTTTTGGGTGCCCGTAGTTTTCATGAGTTTGACAGTTCTTACTATCAAACTCATGAATGAAGTTTTCCCGCCCCTGATTGGCTGCCCAGTGCTCACCTGATCCCAGCCGGCACATTGAACGAACTACGCCGCTGGATCAGGCAAGCACAGCGCGCCGACAGCTGAACCGGGCCAGTGACAGGAATTCCAAGCAGACCCAGGCTTCAGCTGTTGGCGCGCCGGGTAAGTGCACATCGGGGGCTTGCACGCACGGCAAGCCCCCGAACCTAATTTCTGGGCCATTGTTCCAGGTCGATGACCCTTCGTTAGAACACAAAGGGCCTTCTTCTATGCCATTAGCTCATGATTCTAACTCCTCTCGTGATCTCTACCAGTTATTGGCAACTCTGCCCCTTTGCACCCATGGCTACAGATAACTCATTCACTCCCCTGCTTCCCCTATCAATGGCCCACTCCCTCAGTATGGGTGAATGAATTGCAGCTTCAAAATGCGATAGAATCTGGAACAGTTCCCATGGATTGGAGGGTAGCTACTGTTACCTCACTATTTAAAAAAAGGTGGTAGAGAGAAAACGGGGAATTATAGACCGGTAAGTCTGACCTCGATAGTGGGGGAAATGCTAGCGTCCATTATAAAAGATGTAATAGCAGAGCACTTGGAAAACAGTGACAGGATCAGACAAAGTCAACATGGATTTACAAAAGGTAAATCATGCTTGACTAATCTACTGGAATTTTTTGAGGATGTACCTGGTAGAATAGATAAGGGAGAACCAGTGGATGTGGTGTATTTGACTTTCAGAAGGCGTTCGATAAGGTCCCGCATAAGAGATTAGCGTGTAAAGTTAAGGCACATGGGATTGGGGGCAAGGTACTGACTTGGATAGAGAACTGGTTGGCAGACAGGAAGCAAAGAGTTGGAATAAACGGGTCTTTTTCCAAGTGGCAGGCAGTGACTAGTGGGGTACCGCAGGGATCGGTCCTAGGAACCCAGCTATTCACAATTTATATATAAATGATCTAGACGAGGGAACAAGTTTGCAGATGACACAAAGCTGGGTGGGCGTGTGTGCTGTGAGGAGGATGCCGAGAAAATCCAGTATGATTTGGACAGGTTGGGTGATTCGGCAGATGCAGTATAATGTGGATAAATGCGAGGTTATCCACTTTGGTGGCAAAAACAGGAAGACAGATTATTATCTGATTGGCAATAGATTGGGAGAAGGGGAAGTGCAACGAGACCTGGGTGTCCTTGTGCACCAGTCGCTGAAGGTAAGCATGCAGGTGCAGTAGGCGGTTAAGAAGGCAAATGGTATGTTGGCCTTCGTAGCGAGAGGGTTTGAGTACAGGAACAAGGATGTCTTGCTGCAGTTGTAAAGGGCCTTGGTGAGACCACATCTTGAGTATTGTGTGCAGTTTTGGTTGCCTTATCTGAGGAAGGATGTTCTTGCCATGGAGGGAGTGCAGCGAAGATTCACCAGACTGATATCTGGGATGGCAGGAATGACATATGAGGAGAGATTGAGTCGATTGGGCTTATACTCGCTGGAGTTTAGAAGAATGAGAGGGGATCTCATTGAAACTTATAAAATTCTAACAGGACTAGACAGACTGGATGCAGGAAGGATGTCCCCAATCGCTGGGAAGTCCAGAACCAGGGGTCACAGTCTAAGGATAAGGGGTAAGCCATTTAGGACAGAGATGAGGAGGAATTACTTCACCCAGAGAGTGGTGAACCTGTGGAATTCTCTACCACAGAAGGCAGTGGAGGCCAATTCATTCATTAAATATATTCAAGAAGGAGTTAGATATATTTTTTAAGGCTAAAGGGAGCAAGGGATATGGGGAGAAGGCAGGGACAGGGTGATATACCTATCAATTCATCCAATGAAAAGCGACGAGTTAAGAAAGTAACTATAGGTTTTTATTGGCTAAATAACAGAGCCCACCCTCGTGGGTGATCGGATCCAACAAGGAGGAATACCAGCCAGTCGACCACCTTTATACCTGGGCAGGTAGGTGGAGCCATGGGCGGAGTCAGCAGTGGTCAGCCCAGGTATAACAGTGTGACAAGAGGCGACCTCATATAGTGGTACAACAGTGTGAACAGTGATAACCATAGAGTAACGATATAACAGTGATAACTATAGTGTAACGATAGTGAACGATAAAAGTGGTTTACCACATTCACCCCTTGTTTAGATTTGAGTCCGGCGGGGTGAAGCGTACTACCAGTTCTGGTATGTCAGTCTGTCCGGAGGCCTCGTAAGCCTTTCTGATCGTCGCAGTGGCGGTGTTGCATTATCCGGTGTTAATGCTGGTGTCTGCGTGGTCGGCGAAGGCTCGTGGGGTTCCGGCATGCCGTCTACCTGGGCTGGAATTGGGGGGGTGGTGGGGGGGGGTGAAGGTGGTATCTCCGGAGTGCCCGAGGGTGCGAGGTCTCGTAAGGAGACTGTGTCCTCCCGCCCGTCTGGGTATGCCACATAGGCGTACTGGGGGTTGGCGTGCAGGAGGTCCACCCTCTCGACCAGGGGGTCCGTTTTATGGGCCCTCACGTGCTTTCGCAGCAAGACTGGCCCCGGAGAGGTCAGCCAGGTTGGTAGAGTGGTTCCCGTAGTCGACTTCCTGGGGAAAACAAACATTCGTTCATGGGGGGTGGCGTTAATGGCAGTGCAAAGTAGTGACCGGATGGAATGCAGCGCTGCTGGGAGGACTTCCTGCCAGCGGGAGGTTGGGAGGCCCTTAGACTTTAAGGCTAAGAGGACGGCCTTCCATACCGTCGCGTTCTCTCTTTCCACCTGGCCGTTCCCTCGGGGGTTGTAGCTGGTGGTCCTGCTTGCGGCAATACCTCTCGCTAGTAGGAACTGACGGAGTTCCTCGCTCATGAAGGAGGAGCCCCGGTCACTATGTATATAGTTTGGGAACCCGAACAAGGCGAAGAGGTCGTTCAGGCATTTAATGACCGTGGTACTGGTCATGTCTGGGCAGGGGAAGGCAAAAGGGAAACGGGAGTACTCATCAACAATGTTGAGGAAGTACACATTACGGTCAGAGGATGGGAGGGGCCCCTTAAAGTCGATGCTCAGGCGCTCGAAGGGGCGGGTGGCCTTGATCAGGCTTGCTCTGTCCGGCCTAAAGAAG
This sequence comes from Somniosus microcephalus, assembly GCF_052327205.1. Classification (NCBI taxonomy): domain Eukaryota; kingdom Metazoa; phylum Chordata; class Chondrichthyes; order Squaliformes; family Somniosidae; genus Somniosus; species Somniosus microcephalus. The sequence continues at coordinate 58,575,101 of NC_140987.1, read as the reverse complement.
TGCGGTTTGCACTCGGCACAGGTCTGGCAGTTCCTGGTCATGGTCCTGACCTCCTCGATGGAGTAGGGCAGGTTGCGGGCCTTAATGAAGTGGTAAAGTCTGGTGACCCCGGGGTGGCAGAGGTCGTTGTGGAGGGTCTGAAGTCTATCACTTTGCGCGCTGGCGCATGTAATTCGTGACAGAGCATCAGGGGGTTCGTTCAGCTTACCTGGCCGGTACAAGATATCATAATCATAGGTGGAGAGCTCGATTCTCCACCTCAAGATCTTGTCATTCTTGATTTTGCCCCTCAGCTTGTTATTAAACATAAAAGCGACCGAACGCTGGTCGGTGAGGAGGGTAAATCGTTTGCCTGCCAGGTAATGCCTCCAGCGTCGTACCGCCTCCACAATCGCCTGGGCCTCCTTCTCGACCGACGAGTGTCGGATCTCAGGGCCCTGTAGGGTCCTTGAGAAGAAGGCCACTGGTCTCCCCTCCTGGTTAAGGGTAGCGGCTAGGGCGAAGTCGGATGCATCGCTCTCCACTTGGAAGGGGATGGACTCATCCACTGCGTGCATTGTGGCCTTGGCAATGTCTCCCTTAATGAGGGAGAAGGCTGCGCACGCTTCCTCCGTAAGGGGGAAGGATGTGGACTTCATGAGGGGTCTGGCTTTGCATAATTGGGCACCCATTGGGCATAGTAGGCGAAGAGCCCCAGGGTTCTCGTCAGAGCCTTTGGACAGTGGGGGAGGGGTAGCTCCATGAGGGGACGCATTCTTTCGGGGTCGGGGCCGATGACTCCGTTCTCTACTACACAGCCGAGGATGGCAAGGCGCGAGGTGTTAAACACACATTTCTCCTTATTGTAGGTGAGGTTCAGCCGTTGGGCCGTACGGAGGAATCTCTCCAGATTAACGTCATGGTCCTGCCGGTCGCGGCCGCAGATGGTGACGTTATCTAGGTAGGGGAACGTGGCGTGCAGCCCGTTCTGGTCAACCATCCGGTCCATCTCCCTTTGGAAGACCGAAACCCCATTGGTGACGCCGAAGGGAACCCTAAGGAAGTGGTAGAGGCGGCCATTCGCCTCGAAGGCGGTATACTGGCGGTCCTCAGGGCGGATAGGGAGTTGGTGGTAGGCCGACTTAAGGTCAATGGTAGAGAATACTCGGTATTGTGCGATCTGATTGACCATATCAGATATGCGGGGAAGGGGGTATGCGTCCAGCTGGGTGTACCTGTTTATGGTCTGGCTGTAGTCGATGACCAGGCGGTTTTTATTGCCGGTCTTAACGACCACGACCTGGGCACGCCAGGGGCTGGTGCTCCCTTCGATGATGCCCTCCTTCAGGAGACGCTGCACCTCAGAGCTAATGAAAGCCCTGTCCCCGGCGCTGTACTGCCTGCTCTTGGTAGCGACGGGTTTGCAGTCGGGGGTGAGGTTAGCGAACAGGGAAGGTGGCGGGACCTTGAGGGTGGATAGGCCGCAGGTGTTACGCGGTGGGCGGTTTAAAATCTGCTGGTTGTCGACTGTGAGTGGGGGGAGGGGTCCGTCGTATGCTAGCGTGACGCTTTGGAGGTGGGATTGGAAGTCTAGCCCTAGTAGGACGGCAGCGCATAGCTGGGGCAGGACGAGGAGTTTAAAATTTTTATACTCCGTACCCTTAACCGACAGGGTCACAACACAGTAGCCGCTGATGTCTGTGGCGTGGGACCTCGATGCCATCGAGATCCGGTTGCGCGTTGGCTGGACAGGGAGGGAGTAGTGGCTCACCGTGTCTGGGTGGATGAAACTCTCCGTGCTTCCGCTGTCGAACAGGCAGGTCGTGGCGTGGCCGTTTACTTTGATGTCCATCATGGACTTGGACAGGTGATGCGGGCGGGCTTGGTCCAGTGTGACGGAGGCTAGTGTATAGCTGAGCGAGTTGCTGTAGTCTGCGGGTGAGGCGGTAGTCAGGTCTAGAGGCACGGTGGCGGTCGAGCGTGGTGGGTAAAATGGCGTCTCCCACGAGGTTGGACAAAATAGCGGAGAAGATGGCTGCCCCCGTAACTCACATGAGGCACTGCTGGTGTCGGTTGCCTGGATCAAAGATGGCCGCCCCCATGACTCACATGTGGGGATGCTGGCCTCTGTTGCCTTGGTGGAAGATGGCCGCCCCCACAGCTCGCATGAGGCACTGCTGGCCTCTGTTGATCCCCCTCTGCAGGCCTTTGCGAAGTGGCCTTTCTTCAAGCAGGTCGAGCAGGTCGCGTTTTTGGCAGGGCAGCGCGACCTCGGGTGTTTCGCCTGGCCGCAGAAGAAGCAGCCGGCGGCCCGATCGCGGGGGTCCGATGTCGGAGCCGGTACCGGGGGTGGCGGTCTCGATCGGGTCCGGGACGCCGACGCTGAGGTAGGTCCCAGGGGGGTTGCTGCGGGGGGTATTGCGGTCGGGGTCGGTCCCAAGTCCCAGGGTCGCGAGTTACAGTACCTTGAGTATGCCTCGAGGTCCCGATGGGCCACTTCTAGAGAGCGAGCGAGGGCTGCAGCTTTGTCCAGGTCGAGGTCCTTTGCTTCCAGTAGTCTTTGCCGTGAGTAGTCGGACCGCAGGCCTTTCACGAAGGCATCGCGGACATTGTCTTCAGTATTTTCTGCCGCCGTTACCGCTTTAAAGTTACAGTCTCTGCCGAGTGCTTGTAGCACCCGTAAAAATTCATCCACGGGCTCTCCTGGCTGTTGCGGGCGGGATCTTAGGAGGTGTCTGGCATACATGGAATTTACCGGGCTCTGGTACTGTCTTTTCAGCCGGTTGATGGCGTCCTCGTATGTTTTAAGGTCCCGGATGAGAGCGAATACTTTAGGGCTCACTTGGGCGGTCAGAACTCTTAGCTTGGATCTCTGAGGCACGCCGGATTCTCCCAGGTAGGACTCGAAACAGCTCAGCCAGTGTTCGAAGTTGAGGGCTGAGTTTGCAGCCTGTGGGTTTAGATCCAGGTACGGTGGTCTGAGGGCTCGCAGCCAAGCTGGCTGCTGTGGCTGTTGTAGCTGGGCGTCTGGCTGGTCGCTTGGCTGGTCGTTTTGCTGGTCGCTTTGCTGCTCAGGGAACGACATTTTAAAATTTAGCCAATAAAATTGATATACCTATCAATTCATCCAATGAAAAGCGACGAGTTAAGAAAGTAACTATAGGTTTTTATTGGCTAAATAACAGAGCCCACCCTCGTGGGTGATCGGATCCAACAAGGAGGAATACCAGCCAGTCGACCACCTTTATACCTGGGCAGGTAGGTGGAGCCATGGGCGGAGTCAGCAGTGGTCAGCCCAGGTATAACAGTGTGACAAGAGGCGACCTCATATAGTGGTACAACAGTGTGAACAGTGATAACCATAGAGTAACGATATAACAGTGATAACTATAGTGTAACGATAGTGAACGATAAAAGTGGTTTACCACACAGGGTACTGAATTTGGATGATCAGCCATGATCTCATTGAATGGCGGAGCAGACTCGAGGGGCCGAATGGCCTACTCCTGCTCCTATCTTCTATGTTTCTATGTTTCTACCCTCCAACAGGCATCTCACTCACCTTTGCACCAATGTAACCTAAAGGCACCCTGGTCCACTCCTCTATCACCCCCAACATCCCTTCCATCGGCACCTTCTCGTGCAAACGCAGGAGATGCAACACCTGCCCTTTTACCTCCTCCCTTCCCACTGTCCAGGGCCCCAAACACTCCTTCCAGGTGAAACTTGTACTTAGAGTCATTGGGGGAAAAATTCAATTGATTTGCGCCCCCCGTTAGCACCCTAATGGGGCGCAAAGCAACTAGCACCTGGGCGCGATGCTGCTAACTCCTCCCGTGAAATTCAGCGGGAGGTTAGCGGCGGCGGTAACCGTTAGCGCCCTGCGGTGCTGCGCCGCCGGTGATGATGTCATCGCTGTGTGCAGCGCCCCGACTGGGATCTTCGGTAGCGCCCCCTGACTTACCGCCGGACACTATGTCTGACGGGGTCATGGGGGCCTACCTGCGGCCGGGGCAGTGCAAATTAAAGGGAAGGTGCCGGGCGGCCATTTTTGTTGCTGGCCACGTGCCAGCACCTGCCTGCTTTGCCGTCCCCGGCCTTCTGAGCAGACCCCCACTGTGGAGTGCCGGCTGCGCTCCGTGAGCCCGGCACTTCTCTTGAGTGCCGGGCTCTTTTGCTGGCACTCCAATCCCTGGTGGCCCAGCTGGGCCCTGGGTCGTGCTGTGCTAGGCCCCGCCCCTTTATTAAGGGGAGGAAGGCCTGCAGTACCGCATGGCGCTGTGGCACATAGCGCCGTGATATTCACTCGCAGCGCCCCAAGAGGGAGGGTGCTTCCAGTAGTACCCCGCCTCCCTCTTGGGACACTACTGGTGAATTTCAAGCGTGGGAGTGCTAACTTTTTCGGGGCGCTAAAAGTAGCGTCCCGGCAAAGTTAGCGCCCCAAAGGGGGCGCGACCAATTTTTCCCCCTGAGCGTCTCCGCTTCCACCACTTCCGTCGGCAGTGAGTTCCAGGTCCTCACCACTCGCTGCGTAAAAAAGTTTCCCCTCACATCCCCCTTGTATCGCTTGCCCAAAACCTTAAATCTGTGTCCCTAGTCCTTGTACTATCAACTAGTGGGAACAGCCTTTCCCCGTCTAGCCTATCCAAATCCGTCATAATCTTGTACACTTCTATCAAAACACCCCTCAACCTCCTTTGCTGTAATGAAAACAAATCCAGCTTCTCCCACCTGTCTTTGTAGCTAAGATCCCCCATCCCCGGAACCATTCTGGTAAATCTCCTCTGCACCCTCTCAAAGGCCTTCACATCCTTCCTAAAGTGTGGTGACCAGAACTGGATGCAATACTCCAGTTGTGGTCTAACCAGCGCTTTAAAAAGGTTCAGCATAACTTCTCTACTTTTGTACGCAATACCTCTATTTATGAAGCCCAAGTTCCCATATGCTTTGCTAACCACTCTCTCAATATGTCCTGCCACCTTCAGGGACCTATACACATTAATTCCCAGGTCTCTCTGTCCCTGCACACTCATTAAGTATATATTGTCTCTCCCTGTTCCTTCTGCCAAAATGCACCACCTCATGCTTCTCTGTATTAAATTCCATCTGCCACTTGTCTGCCCATTCTGCTAGCCTTTCTATGTCCTGTTGCAGTCAATTGGTATCATCCTTACTGTTTGCCACACCCCCAAGTTTGGTGTCATCGGCAAATTTAGAAATTCTACTCTGTATTCCAATATCCAGGTCATTTATATATATCAAAAAAAGCAGTGACCCCAGCACAGACCCTTGGGGAACACCACTGCCTACCATCCTCCAGTCTGAAAAACAGCCATTTACCACAATTCACTGTTTTCTGTCCTTAAGCCAATTTCTTATCCAAGCTGCCACTGACCCACCTATTCCATGAGCCTCAATTTTGTTAACCAGCCTTCTATGTGGTACTTTGTCAAACGCCTTCCTAAAATCCATTAAACAACATCCATTGCAGTCCCTTCATCAATCCTCCCTGTTATTTCATCAAAAAATTCAATTAGATTAGTCAAACACGATCTGCCTTTTACAAATCCGTGTTGGCTCTCCTTAATTAGCTTAAACCTCTCCAACTGCCCGTTCATTTTTTCCTTGATTATTGTTTCTAACACTTTACTCACCACTGATGTTAAACTGACCGGCCTGTAGTTATTAGGATTGTCCTTACACCCTTTCTTGAACAATGATGTCACATTTACCATTTTCCAATCCTTAGGCACCTCCCCCGCATCTAGGGAAGATTGGAAAATTATGGCAAGCCCTTCCGCTATCTCCTCCCCCAATTCCCTTAGCAACCTGGGATGCAAGCCATCTGGACCAGGCGACTTATCCACTCTAAGCATACCCAGCCTTTCTAGTACATCCTGTCTATCAATTTTCACCCCTTCCATTGCTTCTACCTTTTCCACTTCTACCAGTATTTTGTCAGCATCCACCTCCTTAGTAAAGACCGATACAAAGTACTCATTGAGTATTCTAGCCTTGCCCTGTGCCTCTAAGCATATATCACCTTCTTTGTCTCTAATAGGTCCTACCCCACCTCTTACTATCCACTTACTGTTTACATGCCGGTAGAAGATTTTTGGGTTCCCTTTTATGTTAACCGCCATTCTACTCTCATATTCTCTCTTTACCAATCTTATTTTCATCTTCACTTCCCCTCTCAACTTATTGTATTTGGTCTGGTTCTCCCTTGAACAATTCACCTGACATGCATCATATACCCTCTTTTTTTGTTTCATTATCTTCTCTATCTCCCTCGTCATCCAAGGAGCCCTTGCATTGGTTCCCTTATCCTTCCCTCTTGTTGGAATGTACCTAGCCTGTACTTGGAACATCTCCTCCTTAAAGATCACCCATTGTTCCGTTATAGTTTTTCCTGTCAGTCTTTGGTTCCATTTTACCCTGGCTAGATCCTTTCGCATCCCATTGAAGTTAGCCCTGACGTAAGAAAACTACTGGGCACTTGGTCTGAGTATTAAACAAGGCTTTAATCAACTGTTTTTCAACATGGAGATCTAGTTGTGTCCTTCACTAGTTCCTGTTAAAGAATGTCTTGAGTAAGCTGGGCCCATGCCCGAGTATTTATACACTCCCTGGACAGCGCCACCAGCAGGCCGCCCAGTATTATTTCATAAGTCATTTCCACATGAATGACAAGATTCACGTCATTCTTCCCGCCTGAAAGATTGGAAGTCCGGCGGCTTCCTTCTACCGAATTAACTGGACTAAGAATAGAGGCAGCCGTTTGGATCTCTGTTGGAGGCTGGAAGGCTCATCTCCTCGGACCGTGTTTTGGTCCCTGGGTTGCTTGGTTCGTACCAGCGGGCTGGCAGAGTCCGTGTCGCATTGATCGACCTGAGGGCGACTGGGGAGATCGTGGCTCTGGGTGCGGGCCCCCACAGGCGCAGAGCTGGCTTCACCCTGCTCAGTAGTCGGTGACTGACTGGCTTCGGGTGGCCATCCTGCGGGGAGCGCTCTGTTTCCCGGGTTGATCCGGCGGAATAGCTGGCAGATCCCTGGATGTCCCGGGTAGGGCATCATCTTCAGAGGAGCGCAGGGTATTGGCGTCATTAATACGGATCCCACTATCGATTGGGTCCATGGGACCGGTTGGGCAGGGAGCCAGATCCCAAAGTGACACTGTGGATTCCCGGCCATCAGGGTACCGCACGTACGCGTACGTGGGATTGACATCCGTCAGTTCCACTTTGTCGACGAGGGGATCACTCTTAGAGGATCGGACGAATCTTTGGAGCAGCACGGGGCCAGGAGCTGCCAACCATGATGGTAGGGACGTCCCATGAGTGCAGCGACGCTGGAACCCGAAGAATCATTCGTGAGGAGTAGCGTTGGTGGATGTAGAAAGAAGAGACCTGATGGAATGCAACGCATCAGGGAGCAGTTTCCCACTGCTGGTCTGATAGGTTGTGTGACCTCAGTGCAAGACGAACAGCGTTCCAAACGATGGCGTTGTATCTCTCAACCTGTCCATTTCCAATAGGATGATACGGTGTTGTTTTACTTGGGGCGATTCCCCATTGGGAAAGATAACTTTTGAGTTTGCTTGGCATGAAGGAGGGACCCCCGATCAGAGTGGATGAAATTGGCCATACCGCAAAGGGTAAAGACCTGATCGAGGCATTTGATCACTGTGGAAGTAAGCATATTGGGACAGGGGAAAGCAAAGGGAAAGCGTGAATATTCGTCCACCATAGTAAGCAAGTAGGTGTTTCGCGTTGAGGAAGGCAATGGCCCTTTAAAGTCAAAGCTGAGTCGCTGCATAGGCTGTGTAGCGTGTATGAGCGAGCCATCCGATGGACGGAAGAATTGCGGTTTTAATTCTGCGCAAATTCTACAAGTGGAGCATGTTCTTTTCACGTCTTCCGTAGAAAATGGGAGATTTTTAGATCGCACAAAGTGCAACATACGGGTAACGCCAAGATGGCACAAGTCAGTATGGAGATTCGTAAGAGTCGGGGTTGACATGGAAGAACAGAATGCACGCGTGAAGGTATCTGGGGCCACATTCTCTTTGCCGGGTCGATAATGTATGGTGTAGCCAAAGGCTGGCCTCCAACAGAGATCCAAACGGCTGCGTCTATTCTTAGTCCGATTAATTCGGTAGAAGGAAGTCGCCGGACTTCCAATCTTTCAGGCGGGAAGAATGACGTGAATCTTGTTATTCATGTGGAAATGACTTATGAAATAATACTGGGCGGCCTGCTGGTGGCGCTGTCCAGGGAGAGTATAAATACTCGGGCATGGGCCCAGCTTGCTCAGGACATTCTTTAACAGGAACTAGTGAAGGACACAACCATATCTCCATGTTGAAAAACAGTTGATTAAATTGACGTAAGAAAACTACTAGGCACTTGGTCTGAGTATTAAACAAGGCTTTAATCAACTGTTTTGGATAGGCTTAACTTTATGGAGGGTGCATGTTGGGAGGCCAGTATTATGTCCGTGTGTAATTGAGACACGGACTGCAGGAGTTGGTTATAACAGGTCTTTACTGAGTGGAGACAAACTGGAAACTAACTATGCAAAGTTACTACACAGGCTTATATACAGGGGTGGTCACTACTGGTACTGCAGTATACAGGGGCTGCAGAATATAGTTCCTTCTGCAAAGTACATACACTACAATTCCTCCCCTTTTAGCTAAACAGTACATAACATTCGACTAATAATTAAATAACATATTTACAATTACAGTTGCCATATACATTAGCTGAAGTTAAGCAATTATAAGTTCAGTCTTTGTGGAGGCTTCCTGATTCTGTCTGGATAACGCCTCTTTGGGGTATCAGGTTCTTCTGGCAGAGTTGATTCGGAATCAACGTCGTTGTTGGGTTCGTCTGCTTCCAATATTCCCGACTCTGAGGTAGATGCAGTTGGTACTTCGGTTTCATCACCAGGTGTATCGGATCGTGGTGTGGAATTGACGTTTTCCAGTGACTCTAGAATCTGGTCAGCATGGCGTCTTACAATGCTCTCTCCAACGTCCACGGTATACATTAGAGGTCCTTGCCGTGTACAGATCATTCCTGGCTGCCATTTCTCTGTGCGGTAGTCCCGGGCCAAAACTGGTTGACCTATCTTAAAACTCCTGGTCGGCCTTTCATTCATATTCTGAAACTGCCTGTTCTCCACATCTCTTCTGATGTTTGGCTTAACCAAATCCAAGCGGCATCTTAGTCTTCGATTGAAGAACATCATGGCTGGAGTTTGGTTGGTAACCGCATGTGTTGCATTCCGGTAGGCAAACAAGAAGTTATCCACCTTGTGTTGTAGGGGTATGTCTTCATTACACATTGCCTTGATAGCCTTCTTGAATGTTTGAACGAACCTCTCAGCCAATCCATTGGTAGCTGGATGATATGGGGCGGATGTGTAATGCTTAACACCATTGTTCTTTAAGAACCTCCGGAATTCTTCAGACACAAACTGGTCCATTGTCGGAGCAAATCTGTTCAGGCAGCCCATTTCTGGCGAATATGGTTCGTAAGACTGTGATAGTTTTTTCTGTGGTGGTTGAGGACATTTTTATTACCTCTGGCCACTTTGTGCATCCACCGCAATTAAAAACATCGAGTCCATAAATGGACCAGCAAAATCAATGTGCACCCTTTGCCATGGAGATGAGGGCCACTCCCATGGATGTAGAGGGGCTTGTGGTGGGGTGTTTTGGACCTTCTGGCATCCTGTACAGCTCTTCGTCATCTCTTCGATTTCTCTATCGATTCCCGGCCACCACACAAACGCTGTGGCTAAGTTCTTCATTTTTACCCCTCCCAGATGACCCTCATGAAGCTCATTGAGCACTCTATCCTTCAATTTGGGTGGAATTACTACTCTGGATCCACACATCAAGGTTCCTCTGCACACTGACAGCTGTTCTCTTCTCGGCGAGAATGCTGGCAACAGTGGTTCGCCATGTGCTGGCCATCCCTTCACCGTTAAATCATAGACCCAGGAGAGTGTCGGGTCATTTCGTGTTTCCTTTTCTATGTTTGCATTCGTCACAGGTAGACAGTCGACTATGGTTGAGTGGAATATCTCCACTGGATCCACTGCAGGTGCTTCTTCCACCGTCGGCAACGGTAGGCGCGACAATCCATCAGCATTCCCATGCTGTTTAGTTCCTTTGTACTCGATGTCATATTGGTGTGCCCCTAGGAAAAGGGACCACCTCTGTAGCCGTTGTGCTGTCATTATCGGGACGCCCTTCTGAGGGTTGAAAATGGAGACAAGAGGTTGATGATCAGTTAGAGTAAATTTCTGACCGTGCAGGTAGTGATTGAACTTCTTCACCCCCCACACCAGGCTGAGGGCCTCTCTGTCAATCTGGGCGTAGTTACGCTCGGCTGAAGTTAACGAGCGTGACGCAAAAGCTATCGGCCTCTCTGAACCATCAAAGGATTTATGTGACAGTACCGCTCCAATGCCGTAGGGAGATGCATCACACGCCAGTCTTATCGGTAGTGATGGGTTGTAGTGAGCCAATACTTCTCTTGAAGTGATTAGGTCTTTACTCTTCTGAAAGGCCCGCTTACATTCATCGCTCCATTTCCATGCTACTCCAGTTTGTAGTAGGGCGTTCAGTGGGTGCAGAATTGTGGACAAATTCGGCAAAAACTTATGGTAGTAATTCACCAATCCGAGGAATGACCTCAGTTGCGACACATTTTCAGGCGCTGGAGCCTTAACTACCGCTTCAATTTTGTCAGGGGACTTATGTAACCCCTCTTCATCAATCACGTGGCCACAATACGATATCTGTTTCTTAAAAAACTCGCACTTGGGGCGATTGGCTCGTAGCCCATGTTCTCTTAGTCTAGTGAGCACCTGCTCTAGGTTGGCAAGGTGTTCACTGTCATCTTCACCTGTCACTAGGATGTCGTCCAAGTAACACTGAGTCCCCGGAATCCCTTGCAGGACTTGTTCCATTGCTCTTTGCCATATCGCCGGAGCTGATGCTACTCCGAATACCAGCCGATTATACTGGTAAAGACCTTTGTGAGTGTTTATCGTGAGATACTTCCTGGTGGATTCTTCAACCTCCATCTGCAAATATGCTTGTGCTAGGTCAATTTTTATAAAACGCTTCCCTCCAGATAGTGAGGCGAAAATATCTTCTATCCTCGGGAGAGGATATTGTACTGTGTGAAGGACTGGGTTCACCATCACCTTGAAGTCCCCACAGATGTGAACCTTCCTTGGCTCCTCAGACTTATTGTTTAACGTTTTCTTCATGACAGGAATGATGGGTTTCGCCCACTCGCTCCAGTCTACCTTAGATAACACGCCTGCATTCTCCAAATTCTCCAGCTCTGCCTCGACGGCTGGGCGAATTGCATATGGTACCAGTCTTGCTTTGAAAAACTTGGGAATTGCATTCGCTTCTATTTTTATCGAGGCGGTTACGCCTTTAAGAGTTCCCAGTTCTTGTTGAAATACCTCTTTGGCGTTAGCTAAGATTTTTGACAATCGTCCAGGCGTGACGTCGTCATCCTTTTTACCAGCCACCGTCAGTGCCTGAATGGAGTGCCAGTCTAAACTTATCTTTCTGATCCATTCACGTCCCAATAACGGTGGTCCACCATCTTGCAGTATGTACAGATACAATTTCTGTATTTCCTTGCCGTTGTATTCGACAGGCACCCTTATTTTCCCTCTGGGGTATACTTTTTGTCCCATATACGTCTTCAAGACAATGGATGTCTCTTTCAAGGGTATGTGTGAGAATAGCCGCTCGTAGTTTCGTCGATTCATGACGGTCAAGGCTGATCCTGTATCCAATTCCATTTTGACTTGGGACCCTGCTGTTGTGAGGGTGACCCAAATGGTTCGGTGGTCCTCTTTTGCGATTACGTTGTGAAGTTTGAGACAGCTTAGTCTCTTGTTCCCGGATTCACTATCGCTCATCTGGTCTTCGGAACTACTGTCCGTCATCTTTTGTACTTTCTTGTACGGTTCCTTAGTAGTCTTTTTGTTGTCGTTAGTCTTCTTCCCAGACCTGCAAACTCGTGCAATGTGTCCCATCTTTCCGCATTGCCTGCATATTTTGCCCTTGGACCAGCAGTCCTTCTGGTCATGGGTTTTTCTGCCGCAGCGATAACATTTTGCAAATCCCCGTGTCATTTCGTGGGTGCCGTATTCCTGTGGCTTTTGCTGTATTTCCGCAACTCCCCTTGCTGCTGCTTCGTATGATACTGCCACGCTGAAAGCCTTATCTAGCGTCAGCTCTTTCTCTGAGAGTAACCTCTTCTGGGTTCCTTCACTCAGGAGTCCACAGACAAATTTGTCCTGTAGAGTATCTGTCAGTCCTGCTCTGAACTGGCAGTGCTTTGATAGCTTGCGTAGTTCCGTAAGATAATCAGCATTGCTCTCATCTTTATGCTGATTTCTCCTGTGGAATTTAAATCTTTCTGCTATCAGCAGCGGTGTAGGATTTAGGTGTTCCTGTAGGATATCAACAATTTTGTTAAAACTCTTCGCCATCGGTTTGGCTGCAGTAATCAGGTTCCGCAATAGGCCGTACATTCTTGTGCCCATTAAGTTTAGTAGTACCGATGCCTTTTTCTCATCGGCTACTTCGTTTGCCTCGCAATATACTTCGACTCTTTCCACATACGTGGTCCAGTCTTCTATTGCATTATCGAAGGCAGTGATATTGCCAGTCTTCGGCATCTTGGAAATCTAAGATGGCACCTCCCGCGCTTTGCCTTCTTCCCCGATTTAACAAAATGGCGCCTCCCGCGCTTTCCGTCTTCTCCGCTGCGGCTAGCGCTGTTGCTGCCGTTTTATGCCTTGATGGCGATGCCCTATGGTCTTCGTGCACTTCCCCCTGCGCTGCCGCTAACGCCGCTCTCCGCGGTTCCCGTGGCAACTGCAGCTCCTCGCGGCTTTCTGCGCTTCTAATTTCTTTTATTTCCCCATCGTCGGAGCAACCCTACGGGACACTTTCCTCCCTCTTCTCGGGTCTGTACGCTGCCCGGCTTCGTAGCACCGGCCGCGCCCTGTGTGCTCCACCCTCTCTCTCTCTTTCCTCTTCCCGACAACGCTGCTCTGCCCCGTTGAAAAGCCTCCCGATCGAGCTCTAGCCCGCCGCAGCCCAGGAAGGATCAGTGTACTACCTGCCACCAGCCTGATTAACTGGAACACCATCGACAAGATAACCAAGCCCCGCTCTTGACAGCCTCTCCTGCAAATCTTCAACTCCGATGAATCAGAGGCGGTTGCCCACGGTCGACGCCCATTTCTTCTGTTTGTTTTTTTTTTTTTCTTTCTTCCTTCTGGCCTCGACCTCTGACAACTTCGCTTCAGGGATGGATCCCCATGAGGTGGTGCAGACTGTAGGTAAGTTCGGATCTGCTCGTCGCCAGTATTATGTCCGTGTGTAATTGAGTCACGGACTGCAGGAGTTGGTTATAACAGGTCTTTACTGAGTGGAGACAAACTGGAAACTAACTATGCAAAGTTACTACACAGGCTTATATACAGGGGTGGTCACTACTGGTACTGCAGTATACAGGGACTGCAGAATATAGTTCCTTCTGCAAAGTACATACACTACAGCCAGCCAGTGGACTAGTCGAGTCTAGAGGTAACAGTGTCATGGATGAGAGTTTAAGCAGCAGATGAGCAGTGGCAGGAGCAAAGATGGGCGATGTTACGGAGGTGTTAGTAGGTGGTCTTGGTGATGGAGAGGATATGGGGTCAGAAGCTCAACTCAGGGTCAAATAGGATGCCAAGGCTGTGAACAGTCTGGTTCAGCCTCAGACAGTGGCCTGGGGGAGGAATGGAGTCGATGGCTAGGGAACAGAGTTTGTGGCGGGGGCCGAAGACAATGGGCTCGATTTTGCCAGTGTGGGCGGGCTGGGGCATGTCAGGTGATTTTAGAGTCCTGAACCTGGCTCCAGTGTGATGTGGGGAAAAAGAGCGATTTTCCCCTAATTGGGCACTTGATTTCCAGCGTGTGGGAACCCCTGGCCCAATTAGTCTTTCCATCCTGAAAGTCGCCTCCGATGATGTCGTCAGTGCTGCTAGATTTAAGGCCTGCAAGCAGCCTTGCTTCTTCTGGAGACTGGAAACGCTTTGGACATTGTATGAAAGACTTCATTTACCGACCATGTCCACCAGCAAGCAAAAGTGTGCACCTTGATTTGATGAGCCCTCCCTCCAAGCTCTGGTGGAGGGAGCAAGATCCAATAAGGAGGTGCTCTTCCTTTCCTCAGAGAGAAAAAAGCCACCACAACAGACTAAAGCTGTGTGGCTGCAAGTGGCCCATGAGGTCAATGCCATCTCTCTGTGCCGCATAGAAACATAGAAGATAGGAGCAGGAGTAGGCCATTCGGCCCCTCGAGCCTGCTCCGCCATTCAATAAGATCATGGCTGATCATCCAAATTCAGTACCGTGTTCCTGCCTTCTCTCCATATCCCTTGATCCCTTTAGCTTTAAGAAATATATCCAACTCTTTCTTGAATATATTTAATGAATTGGCCTCTACTGTCTTCTTTGGTAGAGAATTCCACAGGTTCACCACTCTCTGGGTGAAGGAATTCCTCCTCATCTCTGTCCTAAATGGCTTACCCCTTATCTTTAGACTGTGACCCCTGGTTCTGGACTCCCTGACCATCGGGAACATCCTTCCCACATCTAGTCTGTCTAGTCCTGTTAGAATTTTATAAGTTTCGATGAGATCCACTCTCATTCTTCTAAACTCCAGCGAGTATAAGCCCAATCGACCCAATCTCTCCTAATACGTCATTCCTGCCATCCCAGGTATCAGCCTGGTGAATCTTCGCTGAATTCCTTCCATGGCAAGAATATCCTTCCTCAGGTAAGGTGACCAAAACTGCACACAATACTCAAGATGTGGTCTCACCAAGGCCCTGTACAACTGCAACAAGACATCCTTGTTCCTGTACTCAAACCCTCTCGCTACGAAGGCCAACATACCATTTGTCTTCTTAACCGCCTGCTGCACCTGCATGCTTACCTTCAGCGACTGGTGCACAAGGACGCCCAGGTCATGAGAACATAAGAACATAAGAAGTAGGAGTAGGAGTAGGCCATACGGCCCCTCGGGCCTGCTCCACCATTCAATAGGATCATGGCTGATCCGAACCTAGACTCACGTCCACTTCCCTGCCCGCTCCCCGTAACCCCTAATTCCCTTATCAGCTAGGAAACTGTCTATCTCCGTTTTAAATTTATTTAATGTTGCAGCTTCCACAGCTCTCTGAGGTAGCAAATTCCATAGATTTACTACCCTCTGAGTGAAGAAGTTTCTCCTCATCTCAGTTTTGAAACGGCAGCCCCTTATTCTAAGATTATGCCCCCTAGTTCTAGTCTCACCCATCAGTGGAAACATCCTCCCCGCATCCACCCGATCAAGCCCCCTCACAATCTTATATGTTTCGATAAGATCGCCTCCCATTCTTCTGAATTCCAATGAGTAGAGGCCCAACCTACTCAACCTTTCCTCATAAGTCAACCCCCTCATCTCTGGAATCAACCGAGTGAACCTTCTCTGAACTGCCTCGAGAGCAAGCATATCTTTTCTTAAATATGGAAACCAAAACTGTATGCAATATTCCAGGTGTGGCCTCACCAGTACCCTGTATAACTGAAGCAAGACTTCCCTGCTTTTATACTCCATCCCATTTGCAATAAAAGCCAAGATTCCATTGGCCTTCCTGATCACCTGCTGTACCTGCATACTAACCTTCTGTGTTTCATGCACCAGGACCCCCAGATCCCTTTGTACTGTAGCACTTTGCAGTTTCTCTCCATTTAGATAATAACTTGCTCTTTGATTTTTTCTGCCAAAGTGCATAACCTCACACTTTCCAACATTATATTCCATCTGCCAAACTTCTGCCCACTCACCTAGCCTGTCTATGTCCTTTTGCAGGTTTTTTATGTCCTCCTCACTCACTGCTTTCCCTCCAATCTTTGCATCGTCTGCAAACTTGGATACGTTGCACTTGGTCCCCTCCTCCAAATCGTTAATATAGATTGTAAAGAGTTGGGGTCCCAGCACTGACCCCTGCGGAACACACCATTTATCCCAACTCTCTGTTTTCTGTTAGATAGCCAATCTTCCACCCATGCCAGTATATTACCCCCAATCCCGTGATTTTTTATCTTGTGCAGTAATTTTTTGTGTGGCACCTTGTCAAATGCCTTTTGGAAGTCCAAATACACCACATCCACTGGTTCCCCTTTATCCACCCTGTTTGTTACATCCTCAAAGAATTCGAGCAAATTTGTCAAACATGACTTCCCCTTCATAAAACCATGCTGACTCTGTCCAATTAAATTATGCTTATCCAAATGTCCTGTTACTGCTTCCTTAATAATGGACTCTAACATTTTACCAACCACAGATGTTAGGCTAACTGGTCTATAGTTTCCAGCCTTTTGTCTACCTCCCTTTTTAAATAAGGGTGTTACATTAGCAGTTTTCCAATCTGCTGGGGCCTTTCCTGAATCCAGGGAGTTTTGGAAAATTACCACCAATACATCCGCAATCCCTACCGCTACTTCTCTCAAGACCCTAGGATGTAAGCCATCAGGTGCAGGGGATTTATCCGCCTTAAGTCCCATTATCTTACCGAGTACCATCTCCTTAGTGATTTTAATCGTGTTTAACTCCTCCCCACCATAGCCCCCTGTTTGTCCAGTGTTGGGATATTTTTAGTGCCCTCTACTGTAAAGACTGATACAAAATATTTGTTCAGTGATATACCTATCAATTCATCCAATGAAAAGCGACGAGTTAGGAAAGTAACTATAGGTTTTTATTGGCTAAATAACAGAGCCCACCCTCGTGGGTGATCGGATACAACAAGGAGGAATGCCAGCCAGTCGACTACCTTTATACCTGGGCAGGTAGGCGGAGTCATGGGCAGAGTCAGCAGTGGTCAGCCCAGGTATATCAGCGTGACAAGAGGCGACCTCGTATAGTGATACAACAGTGTGAACAGTGATAACCATAGAGTAACGATATAACAGTGATAACTATAGTGTAACGATAGTGAACGATAAAAGTGGTTTACCACATTCACCCCTTGTTTAGATTTGAGTCCGGCGGGGTGAAGTGTACTACCAGTTCTGGTATGTCAGTCTGTCCGGAGGCCTCGTAAGCCTTTCTGATCGTCGCAGCGGCGGTGTTGCATTATCCGGTGTTAATGCTGGTGTCTGTGTGGTCGGCGAAGGCTCGTGGGGTTCCGGCATGCCGTCTACCTTGGCTGGAATTGGGGGGGTGGTGGGGGGGGGTGAAGGTGGTGTCTCCGGAGTGCCCGAGGGTGTGAGGTCTCGTAAGGAGACTGTGTCCTCCCGCCCGTCTGGGTATGCCACATAGGCGTACTGGGGGTTGGCGTGCAGGAGGTCCACCCTCTCGACCAGGGGGTCCGTTTTATGGGCCCTCACGTGCTTTCGCAGCAAGACGGGCCCCGGAGAGGTCAGCCAGGTTGGTAGAGTGGTTCCCGTAGTCGACTTCCTGGGGAAAACAAACATTCGTTCATGGGGGGTGGCGTTGTTGGCAGTGCAAAGTAGTGACCGGGTGGAATGCAGCGCTGCCGGGAGGACTTCCTGCCAGCGGGAGGTTGGGAGGCCCTTAGACTTTAAGGCTAAGAGGACGGCCTTCCATACCGTCGCGTTCTCTCTTTCCACCTGGCCGTTCCCTCGGGGGTTGTAGCTGGTGGTCCTGCTTGCAGCAATACGTCTCGCTAGTAGGAACTGACGGAGTTCCTCGCTCATGAAGGAGGAGCCCCGGTCACTATGTATATAGTTTGGGAACCCGAACAAGGCGAAGAGGTCGTTCAGGCATTTAATGACCGTGGTACTGGTCATGTCTGGGCAGGGGAAGGCAAAGGGGAAACGGGAGTACTCATCAACAATGTTGAGGAAGTACACATTACGGTCAGAGGACGGGAGGGGCCCCTTAAAGTCGATGCTCAGGCGCTCGAAGGGGCAGGTGGCCTTGATCAGGCTTGCTCTGTCCGGCCTAAAGAAGTGCGGTTTGCACTCGGCACAGGTCTGGCAGTTCCTGGTCGTGGTCCTGACCTCCTCGATGGAGCAGGGCAGGTTGCGGGCCTTAATGAAGTGGTAAAGTCTGGTGACCCCGGGGTGGCAGAGGTCGTTGTGGAGGGTCTGAAGTCTATCACTTTGCGCGTTGGCGCATGTAATTCGTGACAGAGCATCGGGGGGTTCGTTCAGCTTACTTGGCCGGTACAAGATATCATAATCATAGGTGGAGAGCTCGATTCTCCACCTCAAGATCTTGTCATTCTTGATTTTGCCCCTCAGCTTGTTATTAAACATAAAAGCGACCGAACGTTGGTCGGTGAGGAGGGTAAATCGTTTGCCTGCCAGGTAGTGCCTCCAGCGTCGTACCGCCTCCACAATCGCCTGGGCCTCCTTCTCGACCGACGAGTGTCGGATCTCAGGGCCCTGTAGGGTCCTTGAGAAGAAGGCCACCGGTCTCCCCTCCTGGTTAAGGGTGGCGGCTAGGGCGAAGTCGAATGCATCGCTCTCGACTTGGAAGGGGATGGACTCATCCACTGCGTGCATTGTGGCCTTGGCAATGTCTCCCTTAATGAGGGAGAAGGCTGCGCACGCTTCCTCCGTAAGGGGGAAGGATGTGGACTTCATGAGGGGTCTGGCTTTGTCCGCATAATTGGGCACCCATTGGGCATAGTAGGCGAAGAGCCCCAGGGTTCTCTTCAGTGCCTTTGGACAGTGGGGGAGGGGTAGCTCCATGAGGGGGCGCATTCTTTCGGGGTCGGGGCCGATGACTCCGTTCTCTACTACACAGCCGAGGATGGCAAGGCGCGAGGTGTTAAACACACATTTATCTTTATTGTAGGTGAGGTTCAGCCGTTGGGCCGTACGGAGGAATCTCTCCAGATTAACATCGTGGTCCTGCCGGTCGCGGCCGCAGATGGTGACGTTATCTAGATAGGGGAACGTGGCGTGCAGCCCGTTCTGGTCAACCATCCGGTCCATCTCCCTTTGGAAGACCGAAACCCCGTTGGTGACGCCGAAGGGAACCCTAAGGAAGTGGTAGAGGCGGCCGTTCGCCTCGAAGGCTGTATACTGGCGGTCCTCAGGGCGGATAGGGAGTTGGTGATAGGCCGACTTAAGGTCGATGGTGGAGAATACCCGGTACTGCGCAATCTGATTGACCATATCAGATATGCGGGGAAGGGGGTATGCGTCCAGCTGGGTGTACCTGTTTATGGTCTGGCTGTAGTCGATGACCAGGCGGTTTTTATTGCCAGTCTTAACGACCACGACCTGGGCATGCCAGGGGCTGGTGCTCCCCTCGATGATGCCCTCCTTCAGGAGACGCTGCACCTCAGAGCTAATGAAAGCTCTGTCCCCGGCGCTGTACCGCCTGCTCTTGGTAGCAACGGGTTTGCAGTCGGGGGTGAGGTTAGCGAACAGGGAAGGTGGCGGGACCTTGAGGGTGGATAGGCCGCAGGTGTTACGCGGTGGGCGGTTTAAAATCTGCTGGTTGTCGACTGTGAGTGGGGGGAGGGGTCCGCCGTATGCTATCGTGACGCTTTGGAGGTGGGATTGGAAGTCTAGGCCTAGTAGGACGGCAGCGCATAGCTGGGGCAGGACGAGGAGTTTAAAATTTTTATACTCCGTACCCTTAACCGACAGGGTCACAACACAGTAGCCGCTGATGTCTGTGGCGTGTGACTTCGATGCCATCGAGATCCGGTTGCGCGTTGGCAGGACAGGGAGGGAGTAGTGGCTCACCGTGTCTGGGTGGATGAAGCTCTCCGTGCTTCCGCTGTCGAACAGGCAGGTCGTGGCGTGGCCGTTTACTTTGATGTCCATCATCGACTTGGACAGGTGATGCGGGCGGGCCTGGTCCAGTGTGGCAGAGGCTAGTGTATAGCTGAGCGAGCTGTTGTAGTCTGTGGTTGAGGCGGTAGTCGGGTCTAGAGGCACGGTGGCGGTCGGGCGTGGTGGGTAAAATGGCGTCTCCCACGAGGTTGGACAAAATGGCGGAGAAGATGGCGGCCCCCATAACTCACATGAGGCACTGCTGGTGTCGGTTGCCTGGATCAAAGATGGCCACCCCCATGACTCACGTGTGGGGATGCTGGCCTCTGTGGCCTTGATGGAAGATGGCCGCCCCCACAGCTCGCATGAGGCACTGCTGGCCTCTGATGATCCACCTCTGCAGGCCTTGGCGAAGTGGCCTTTCTTCATGCAGTTTGAGCAGGTAGAGTTCCTGGCTGGGCAGCGCGCCCTCGGGTGTTTCGCCTGGCCGCAGAAGAAGCAGCCGGCGGCCCGATCGCGGGGGTCAGAGGTCGCAGCCGGTACCGGGGGTGGCGGTCCCGATCGGCTCCGGGACGCCGACGCTGAGGTAGGTCCCGGGGGGGGTGCTGCGGGGGGTATTGGGGTCGGTCCCGAGTCCCAGGGTCGCAGGTTACAGTACCTTGTGTATGCCTCGAGGTCCCGATGGGCCACTTCTAGGGAGCGAGCGAGGGCTGCAGCTTTGTCCAGGTCGAGGTCCTTTGCTTCCAGTAGTCTTTGCCGTGAGTAGTCGGACCGCAGGCCTTTCACGAAGGCATCGCGGACATTGTCTTCAGTATTTTCTGCCGCCGTTACCGCTTTAAAGTTACAGTCTCTGCCGAGTGCTTGCAGCACCTGTAAAAATTCATCCACGGTCTCTCCTGGCTGTTGCGGGCGGGATCTTAGGAGGTGTCTGGCATACATGGAATTTACCGGGCTCAGGTATTGTCTTTTCAGCCGGTTGATGGCGTCCTCGTATGTTTTAAGGTCCCGGATGAGTGCGAATACTTTAGGGCTCAGTTTGGCGGTCAGAACTCTTAGCTTGGATCTCTGAGGCACGGCGGATTCTCCCAGGTAGGACTCGAAACAGCTCAGCCAGTGTTCGAAGTCGAGGGCTGAGTTTGCTGCCTGTGGGTTTAGATCCAGGTACGGTGGTCTGAGGGCTCGCAGCCAAGCTGGCTGCTGTGGCTGTTGTAGCTCGGCGTCTGGCTGGTCGTTTGACTGCTCGCTTTGCTGGTCGCTTTGCTGCTCAGGGAACGACATTTTAAAATTTAGCCAATAAAATTGATATACCTATCAATTCATCCAATGAAAAGCGACGAGTTAGGAAAGTAACTATAGGTTTTTATTGGCTAAATAACAGAGCTCACCCTCGTGGGTGATCAGATACAACAAGGAGGAATGCCAGCCAGTCGACTACCTTTATACCTGGGCAGGTAGGTGGAGTCATGGGCGGAGTCAGCAGTGGTCAGCCCAGGTATATCAGCGTGACAAGAGGCGACCTCGTATAGTGATACAACAGTGTGAACAGTGATAACCATAGAGTAACGATATAACAGTGATAACTATAGTGTAACGATAGTGAACGATAAAAGTGGTTTACCACATTCAGCGTTTCTGCCAACTCCATGTTCCCCACCACTAATTTCCCGGTCTCGTCCTCTAAGGGACCAACATTCACTTTAGCCACCCTTTTTCTTTTTATATAACTGTAGAAACTTTTGCTATCTGTTTTTATATTTTTTGCTAGTTTTCTTTCATAATCTATCCTCCCTTTCTTAATTAATCTTTTAGTTATTCTTTGCTGGCTTTTAAATGCTTCCCAATCTTCTATCCTCCCACTAGATTTGGCTACTTTATATGCCCTTGTTTTCAGTCGGATACTATCCTTTATTACTTTACTTAGCCACGGATGGCTGTCTTTTCTTTTACGTCCCTTTTTCCTCACTGGAATATATTTTTCTTGAAAGTTGTGAAATATCTCCTTGAATGTACACCACTGCTCATGTACCGTCTTATACCTTAATCTATTTTCCCAGTCCACTTTAGTCAACTCTGCTCTCGTACCTTCATAGTCTCCTTTATTTAAGCTTAGTACGCTGGTTTGAGATCCAACTCTCTCACCCTCCAACTGAATTTGGAATTCAACCATGTTATGGTCACTCATTCCAAGAGGATCCTTTACTAGGACATTTTTTATTAATCCTGTCTCATTACACAGGACCAGGTCTAAGATTGCCTGCCCCCTGGTTGGTTCAGTAACATACTGCTCAAGGAACCCATCCCTAATGCACTCTATGAACTCTTCGTCAAGGCTGCCCTGCCCAATTTGATTTGTCCAGTCAATATGAAAGTTAAAATCTCCCATGATTATAGCTGTTCCCTTATTACAAGCTCCAACTATTTCCTGATTTATACTCCGACCAAAAGAGTTACAACTGTTAGGAGGCCTATAGACTACGCTCACCAGTGACTTTTTCCCCTTATTATTCCTTATCTCCACCGAAAATGTTTCACTATCCTGATCTTTTGACCCAATATCATTTCTCACTATTGCAGTGATTCCATCCTTTATTAACACAGCTTACCTCCCTTACCTTCCTGTCTGTCCTTCTAATAGTCAAATACCCCTGGATGTTTAGTTCCCAGTCATGGTCACCCTGCAGCCATGTCTGCATAATGGCCACCAGATCATAACCATGTGTAGTTATTTGTACCGTCAACTCGTCTATTTTGTTACGAATGCTGCGTGCATTCAGATAAAGAACTTTGAAATATGTTTTGTGACAATTTATTCCTGCTTTTACCCCCTTTATTACTTTACCTTTAACTTTATATATTCTGTCCCTTCCTGACACGCTCTGGTTTTTAATTCCCCCACTACTACCTGGCTCTATTGCCTTCTCCGCTGACATTTTTATTTTTCGCTCTCTTGAAACCTCCCCCCCACTAATTAGTTTAAAGCCCTCTCTACAGCCCTAGTTATTCGATTCGCCAGGATTCTAGTCCCAGCACTGACCAAGTGAAGTCCGTCCCAACGGAACAGCTCTCTCCTGTCCCAGTACTGGTGCCAGTGTCCCAAGAAGCAAAACCCATTTCTCCCACACCAGTCTTTGAGCCACGCATTTAACTGTCTGATTTTATTTACCCTAGCCAAATTTGCTCGTGGCTCAGGTAGTAATCCAGAGATTATTACCCTTGTGGTTCTGCTTTTTAATTTGGCTCGTTGCACTTCCCCTTCTCCCAATCTATTGCCAATCAGATAATAATCTGCCTTCCTGTTTTTGACACCAAAGTGGATAACCTCGCATTTATCCACATTATATTGCATCGGCCATGCTTCTGCCCAATCACCCAACCTGTCCAAATCATCCTGTAGTTTCTCGGCATCCTCCTCACAGCACACACGCCCACCCAGCTTTGTGTCGTTTGCAAACTTGGAGATATTACATCTAGTTCCCTCGTCTAGATCATTAATATATATTGTGAATAGCTGGGGCCCAAGGACTGATCCCTGTGGTACCCCACTAGTCACTGCCTGCCACTCGGAAAAAGAGCCGTTTATTCCAACACTTTGCTTTCTGTCTGCCAACCAGTTCTCTATCCAAGTCAATACCTTGCCCCCAATCCCATGTGCCTTAATGCTAATCTCTTATGCGGGACCTTATCGAAAGCGTTTTGAAAGTCCAAATACACCACATCCACAGGTTCTCCCTTATCTATTTTACCAGTTACATCCTCAAAAAATTCCAGTAGATTAGTCAAGCATGATTTACCTTTTGTAAATCCATGTTGACTTTGTCCGATCCTGTCACTGTTTTCCAAGTGCTCTGCTATTACATCTTTTATAATGGACTCTAGCATTTTCCCCACTACCGATATCAGGCTTACCGGTCTGTAATTCCCCGTTTTCTCTCTACCACCTTTTTTGAATAGTGGGGTAACATTAGCTACCCGCCAATCCATGGGTACTGTTCCAGAGTCTATTGAATTTTGGAGGATGACTAGCAATGCATCTACTATTTCTAGGGCCACTTCCTTAAGTACCCTAGGATGTAGATTATCAGGCCCTGGGGATTTATCGGCCTTCAATCCCGTCAATATCCTTAACACCATTTCCCTACAAATACTGATTTCTATCAGTTCCTCCCTTTAATTAGACCCTATGTTCCCCGACATCTCTGGGAGCTTATTTATTTCCTCCTTTGTGAAGACAGAACCAAAGTATGTATTTAATTGGTCTACCATTTCTTTGTTCCCCATTATAAATTCCCCTGATTCTGACTGCAAGGGACCTACGCTTGACTTCACCAATCTTTTTCTCTTCACATATCTATAAAACTTTTACAGTCAGTTGTTATGTTCCCTGCATGCTTACTCTCATACTCTATTTCCCCCCTCTTAATTAATCCCTTTGTCCTCCTTTGTTGAATCCTAAACTGCTCCCAATCCTCAGGTTTACTGCTTTTTGTGGCCAATTTATATGTCCTCTCCTTGGATCTTATGCTATCCCTAATTTCCCTTGTTAGCCACGGTTGAGTCACCTTTTTTGCTTTATTTTTATGCCAAACTGGGATGAACAAATTCTGTAGTTCATCCATGCGATCTTTGAATGTTTGCCATTGCCTATCCACCATCAACCCTTTGAGTGACATTCCCCAATCAATCCTACCCAACTCGCGCCTCATACCATTGTAGTTTCTTTTATTAAAATTCAGGACCCTAGTCTCTGAGTCAACTACTTCACTCTCCATCTTAATGAAGAAGAATTCTATCATATTATGATCGCTCCGACCCAAGGGGCTTCGCACAAGATTGCTAATTAATCATAGAAACATAGAAACATAGAAGATAGGAGCAGGAGTAGGCCATTCGGCCCTTCGAGCCTTTTCCGCCATTCATAGAAACATAGAAACATAGAGATAGGAACAGGAGTAGGCCATTCGGCCCTTCGAGCCTGCTCCGCCATTCAATGAGATCATGGCTGATCTTCGTCTGAGATCATAGCTGATCTTACCAGTTCAGTACCCCGTCCCCGCCTTTTCTCCGTAACCCTTAATCCCCTTAGCCTTCAGAAATATATCCAATTCTCTCTTGAAAATATTTATTGAATTAGCCTTCACAGCCCTCTGTGGCAGGGAATTCCACAGGCTCACCACTCTTTGAGTGAAGAAATTCTTCCTCATCTCTGTTTTAAATGATTTGCCCGCTATTTTTAGACTGTGGCCCCTGGTTCTGTGCTCCCCGGCCATTGGAAACATTCTCTCTGAATTCAGCCTGTCCAGGCCTGCCATAATTTTATATGTTTCGATGAGATCCCCTCTCAATCTTCTAAACTCCAGTGAGTACAAGCCCAAACTATTTAATCTCTCTTCGTAGGTCATTCCCGCCATTCCAGGTATCAGCCTGGTGAATCGCCGTTGCACTCTTTCCATGGCAAGAACATCCTTCCGCAGATGGGGCGACCAAAACTGTACACAATACTCCAGATGCGGTCTCACCAGCACCTTGTACAGCTGTAGTAAGGTATCCCTATTCCTATACTCGAACCCCCTTGATATGAAGGCCAACATACCATTTGCCTTCTTAATCGCCTGTTGCACCTGCATGCTCTCCTTCAGTGACTGGTGCACAAGAACACCCAGGTCCCTCTGCACTTCCCCATCTCCCAATCTATTGCCATTTAGATAATAATCTACCCTCCTGTTTTTACCCCAAAGTGGATAACCTCGCATTTATCCACATTATAGTGCATCTGCCACGTATCCGCCCATTCCCCCAACCTGTCCAAATCGCACTGTAGCCTGCTGACATCCTCATCAGAGCCCACCCCTCCTCCTAGTTTAGTGTCGTCAGCGAATTTGGAAATATTGCATCCAATTCCCTGATCCAGATCATTTATATATATTGTGAACAGCTGGGGTCCCAGGACAGATCCTTGCGGCACCCCGCTGGTCACTGCCTGCCACTCCGAAAACGAGCCGTTTATTCCAACTCTCTGTTTTCTATCCGCCAGCCAGTTCTCTATCCACGTTAATACTTTGCCCCCAATCCCATGAGCCTTAATTTTGCATGATAATCTTTTGTGTGGAACCTTATCGAAGGCTTTCTGGAAGTCAAGGTACACCACATCCACTGGCTCTCCCCCATCTATTCTACCAGTTACCTCCTCAAAAAATTCCAGCAGATTAGTCAAACACGATTTACCCTTTGTAAATCCATGTTGACTCTGTCCGATCCTTTCCCCATTTGTCAAGTGCTCCGCTATTTTATCCTTAATAATGGACTCTAGCATTTTGCCCACAACCGATGTAAGGCTTACTGGTCTATAATTCCCTGCTTTCTCTCTACCCCCCTTTTTAAATATTGGGGTAACATTAGCTACCCTCCAATCCACGGGTACTGTTCCCGAGTCAATGGAGTTCCGGAAGATGATCCTTAGAGCATCTGCTATCTCCAGGGCCACCTCCTTAAGTACCCTAGGATGTAGTTTATCAGGCCCCGGGGATTTGTCGGCCTTCAGTCCCCTCAACTTACCCAACACCATATCCCTAGAGATACTAATTTCTGTCAGCTCCTCCCTCTCATTAGTCCCTATGTTTGCCGATATTCCTGGGAGGTTATTTGTGTCCTCCTTTGTGAATACAGAACCAAAGTATGAGTTTAATTGGTCTGCCATTTCCTTATTCTCCATTATATATTCTCCCGAATCGGACTGCAAGGGACCGACTTGGGATTTTACCAGTCTTTTCCTCCTGATATACCGATAAAAGCTTTTGCAGTCTGTCTTTATGTTTGCTGCAAGTTTACTTTCGTATTCTATTTTCCCCTTCCTGATTAATCCCTTTGTCCTCTTTTGCTGTATCCTGTACTGCCCCCAATCTTCCGGTCTGGTGCTTTTTTTTGCCAGTTGATATGCCCTTTTTTTTGATTTTATGCTGTCCCTAATTTCCCTCGTTATCCACGGTTGAGTCACCTTTTTAGGTTTATTTTTATGCCAAACCGGTATAAACATGTTCTGGAATTCTTCCATTCTATCTTTGAATGCTTGCCATTGTCTATCCACTGTCAATCCCCCCAGAAACACCACCCAATCAATCTTACCCAATTCCCGTCTCATACCCTCGTAATTCCCTTTATTTAAGTTCTGGACCTTAGTCTCTGATTCAATTTCCTCACTCTCCATCTCGACTGAGAGCTCGATCATATTATGATCGCTCTGACCCAAGGGGCCTCGTACAAGAAGATTGCTGATAAGTCCCTTCTCATTGCACAATACCCAGTCTAAAATGGCCTGATCTCGAGTCGGCTCCTCGACATATTGGTCCAGATAACCGTCCCGAAAACATTCCAGGAATTCCTCCTCCTCAGAATTTTTACTAATTTGGGTAGTCCAATCAATATGTAAATTAAAGTCACCCATGATGACAGCTGTGCTCTTATCGCACGCTTCTCTAATTTCCCTTTTTTATGCCTTCCCTCACCTCCATATTACTATTTGGCTGATCATCCAAATTCAGTACCCTGTCCCTGCCTTCTCCCCATATCCCTTGATCCCTTTAGCCTCAAGAAATATATCCAACTCTTTCTTGAATATATTTAATGAACTGGCCTCCACCGCCCTCTGTGGCAGAGAATTCCACAGGTTCACCACTCTCTGGGTGAAGAAATTCCTCCTCATTTCAGTCCTAAATGGCTTACCCCTTATCCTTAGACTATGACCCCTGGTTTTGGACTCCCCGGCCATCAGAAACATCCTTCCTGCATCTAGTCTGTCCAGACCTGACAGATTTTATAGGTTTCGATGAGATCCCCTCTCAATCTTCTAAACTCCAGTGAGTATAAGCCCAATTGACACAATCTCTCCTCGTACGTCATTCCTGCCATCCCAGGTATCAGCCTGGTGAATCTTCGCTGCATTCACTCCATGGCAAGAACGTCCTTCCTCAGGTAAGGTGACCAAAACTGCACACAATACTCAAGGTGCGGTCTCGCCAAGGCCCTGTACAACTGCAGCAAGACATCCTTGTTCTTGTACTCGAACCCTCTTGCTATGAAGGCCAACATACCATTTGCCTTCTTAACCGCCTGCTGCACCTGCATGCTAACCTTCAGCGACTGGTGCACAAGAACACACAGGTCTCTTTGCACTTCCCCTTCTCCCAATCTATTGCCATTCAAATAATAATCTGCCTTCCTGTTTTTGCCACCAAAGTGGATAACCTCACATTTATCCACATTATAGTGCATTTGCCATGTTTCTGCCCAATCACCCAACCTGTCCAAATCGTACTGGTGTTTCACGACATCCTCCTCACAGCATACCCTCCCACCCAGCTTTGTGTCACCTGCAAATTTGGAGATATTACATCCAATTCCCTCGTCCAGATCATTAATATATATTGTGAACAGCTGAGGTCCTAGGACTGATCCTTGCGGTACCCCACTAGTCACTGCCTGCCACTCGGAAAATGACCCGTTTATTCCAACTCTTTGCTTTCTGTCCGCCAACCAGTTCTCTATCCAAGTCAATACCTTGCCCCCAATCCCATGTGCCTTAATTTTGCACGCTAACCGCTTACGCAGGACCTTATCGAAAGCCTTCTGAAAGTCCAAATGCACCACATCCACTGGTTCTCCCTTATCTATTTTACCAGTTACATCCTCAAAAAATTCCAGTAGATTAGTCAAGCATGATTTACCTTTTGTAAATCCATGTTGACTTTGTCTGATCCTGTCACTGCTTTCCAAGTGCTCTGCTATTACATCTTTTATAATGGACTCTAGCATTTTCCCCACTACCGATATCAGGCTTACCGGTCTGTAATTCCCCGTTTTCTCTCTACCACCTTTTTTGAATAGTGGGGTAACATTAGCTACCCGCCAATCCATGGGTACTGTTCCAGAGTCTATTGAATTTTGGAGGATGACTAGCAATGCATCTACTATTTCTAGGGCCACTTCCTTAAGTACCCTAGGATGTAGATTATCAGGCCCTGGGGATTTATCGGCCTTCAATCCCGTCAATATCCTTAACACCATTTCCCTACAAATACTGATTTCTATCAGTTCCTCCCTTTAATTAGACCCTATGTTCCCTGACATCTCTGGGAGCTTATTTATTTCCTCCTTTGTGAAGACAGAACCAAAGTATGTATTTAATTGGTCTACCATTTCTTTGTTCCCCATTATAAATTCCCCTGATTCTGACTGCAAAGGACCTACGCTTAACTTCACCAATCTTTTTCTCTTCACATATCTATAAAACTTTTACAGTCAGTTGTTATGTTCCCTGCATGCTTACTCTCATACTCTATTTCCCCCCTCTTAATTAATCCCTTTGTCCTCCTTTGTTGAATCCTAAACTGCTCCCAATCCTCAGGATTATTGCTTTTTCTGGCCAATTTGTATGTCCTCTCCTTGGATCTTATGCTATCCCTAATTTCCCTTGTTAGCCACGGTTGAGTCACCTTTTTTGTTTTATTTTTATGCCAAACTGGGATGAACAACTTCTGTAGTTCATCCATTCGGTCTTTGAATGTTTGCCATTGCCTATCCACCATCAACCCTTTGAGTGCCATTCCCAATCAATCCTACCCAACTCACTCCTCGCTTTCTCATTACATAATACCCAGCCTAAGATGGCCTGATCTCTAGTTGGTTCCTCGACACATTGGTCCAGGAAACCATCCCGTATACAGTCCAGGAATTCCTCCTCCACAGTATTGTTACTAATTTGGTTAGCCCAATCTATATGTAGATTAAAGTCACCCATGATAACTGCTGTGCCCTTATTGCACGCTTCTCTAATTTCCCTTTTAATGCCATCCCCGACCTCTGCATTACTGTTTGGAGGTCTATATACCACTCCCACTAACGTTTTCTGCCCCTTGGTATTTCTCATTTCTACCCATATGGATTCCACATCATCAGAGCCAATATCCTTCCTTACAATTGTGTTAATCCTCTCTTTAACCAGCAATGCTACCCCACCTCCTTTTCCTTTTTGCCTATCTTTTCTGAATATTGAATACCCCTGGATGTTGTGTTCCCAGCCTTCGTCACCCTGGAGCCATGTTTCCATAATCCCAAACATATCATATTCGTTCACCTCTATTTGCACAGCTAATTCATCCACCTTATTACGAATGCTCCTCACATTAAGACACAAAGCCTTCAGGCTTGTTTTTTTAACGCTCTTGGATCTTTTAGAATTATTATTTACTGTGGCCATGTTTGATTTAAACCCTTGATTTCTCTGTCTGCCACTTTTGTTTTTCTCCTTCCTGTCTTTTGCTTTAATCCTTGTTTCCCTTTCCTCTGTCTCCCTGCTCAGGTTCCCAACCCCCTGCCATTTTAGTTTAAACCCTCCCCCAGAGCACTAGCAAACACTTCCCCTAGGACATCGGTCCCGGCCCTGCCCAGGTGCAAGCCATCCATTTTGTACTGGTCCCAACTCCCCCAGAACCGGTTCCAATATCCCAGGAATTTGAATCCCTCCCCCTTGCACCATTCCTCTAGCCACGTATTCAGCTGATATATCCTTCTATTTCTACTCTGACTAGCACGTGGCACTGGTAGCAATCCTGAGATTACTACCTTTGCGGTCCTATTTTTTAATTTACTTCCTAACTCCCTATATTCAGCTTTTAGGACCTCATCCTGGTTTTTACCTATATCGTTGGTACCTATATGCACCACAACAACTGGCTGTTCACCCTGCCCTTCCAAAATGTTCCGCAGCCAGTCTGAGACATCCTTGACCCTTGCACCAGGGAGGCAACACACCATCCTGGAGTCTCGTTTGCGGCCGCAGAAACGCCTAACTATTCCCCTTACAATAGAATCCCCTTTTACTATAGCTCTACCCCTCTTTTTCCTCCCGTCCTGTGCAGCAGAACCACCCCTGGTGCCAGGAAGTTGGCTACTGCTGCCTTCACCTGGTAAGCCATCCCCCCCAACAGTATCCAAAGTAATATATCTGTTTGAGAGGGGGATGGCCACAGGGGACCCCTGCACTACCTGCCTGCACCTACTACTCTGCCTGGTGGTCATCCATTCCCTTTCTGCCTTTGCAACCTTTACCTGCGATGTGACCAACTGTTTAAACATGATATCCATGACGTCCTCAGCCTCGTGAATGCTCCAGTATGTATCCATTCGCAGCTCCAGTGCCGCAAAGCAGTCTGCCAGTAGCTGCAGCTGGATACACTTCCTGCACACATGGTCGTCAGGGACACAGGAAGTATCCCTGATTTCCCACATAGCGCAGGAGGAGCATACCACAGGGCTGTGCTCTCCTGCCATGACTTACCCTTAAATTAATTCAATTTAAATTAATTTAAATCAATATCACCAATTACACTATACTTAAATGATATATTCAAGGGCCCTTTTTTACCAACAGTCCTCGCTACACCACAGAGAGCTTAGAAACTATAAACCACAGAGTTTAAGTTTGGAAAAAAGGAAAAAGAGAGAAATACTCACCAACCAATCACTTACCTGCTTTCTGGTGATGTCACATTTGATTACTTTTTACTTCTCTCTCTCCCGCTCTGAGCTCTGAGATTGGTAAGCCTACCTGTTGCTGCCGCCGCTTTTAACTCACTCCTCTGACGCCGCCGCCTCACCCAGGTCCGCCGCCGCTGTGGGGCCTATCTGGTCTGCTGCCGCTTTATATCACCGCCGCTCCTCTGCCGCCGCCACCTCACCCAGGTCTGCCGCTGCTGGAACCTGGCTGCAGTGCAGGAA
Organism: Somniosus microcephalus; assembly: GCF_052327205.1. Lineage (NCBI taxonomy): Eukaryota > Metazoa > Chordata > Chondrichthyes > Squaliformes > Somniosidae > Somniosus > Somniosus microcephalus. The sequence goes on along the minus strand of NC_140987.1, from coordinate 58,543,504 downwards.
GAGGTTCCATGACTTTCTGCACACTGGAAAAGTGAGTATGACTTTCCCTTCACCCTCAATCTGATCCCCATCGCCTCTCCTCACCAGCACTCTGCTTTGCCAACCTCTTCCTCCACATCCCACTTGACACTTACATCCCTGCACCCTTGCCCATTTCCTCACTCTCTATGGTCACATTCACTTAACTATTCGACCATGCAGCACTCACACTCTCTATCACTGTGATGCAATGACAACTTACAACCACACAGGGAGGGCCCTTTGTCTCCTTCTAAGCATCTATGCTATGAATTCTCTACACTCACAGGAAGGCAGATTATTATTTGAATGGTAATAGATTGGGAGAAGGGGAAGTGCAAAGAGACCTGGGTGTTCTTGTACACCAGTCGCTGAAGATAAGCATGCAGGTGCAGCAGGCGGTTAAGAAGGCAAATGGTATGTTGGCCTTCGTAGCAAGAGGGTTCGAGTACAAGAACAAGGATGTCTTGCTGCAGTTGTACAGGGCCTTGGTGAGACCGCACCTTGAGTATTGTGTGCAGTTTTGGTCGGCTTACCTGCGGAAGGACGTTCTTGCCATGGAAGGAGTGCAGCGAAGATTCACCAGTCTGATACCTGGGATGGCAGGAATGACATATGAGGAGAGATTGTGTCGATTGGGCTTATACTCACTGGAGTTTAGAAGATTGAGAGGGGATCTCATCGAAACCTATAAAATTCTGTCAGGACTGGACAGACTAGATGCAGGAAGGATGTTTCTGATGGCCGGGGAGTCCAGAACCAGGGGTCATAGTCTAAGGATAAGGGGTAAGCCATTTAGGACTGAAATGAGGAGGAATTTCTACACCCAGAGAGTGGTGAACCTGTGGAATTCTCTGCCACAGAGGGCGGTGGAGGCCAGTTCATTAAGTATATTCAAGAAAGAGTTGGATATATTTCTTAAGGCTAAAGGGATCAAGGGATATGGGGAGAAGGCAGGGACCGGGTACTGAATTTGGATGATCAGCCATGATCTCATTGAATGGCGGAGCAGGCTCGAAGGGTCGAATGGCCTACTCCTGCTCCGATCTTCTATGTATCTATGTATTCTCACTCAAACTCCACTTGTGTCCCTCATTACAGGAAAAGAGAGACCACAATAAGAGGGAAAGAGCGAGGACAGGAGGAGGGCCACCCTCAGTAGCCCAGCTCACCACCTCGGAGGAGGCTGCCCTGGAAATTGCCGGGATCGAGGAGGATTCCCAAGTGGGGGATGGACAAGCAGGCGCATCACAGCAAGCTGGTGACAGAATAGTTTGGCATCTCTCTCATTGACATTGCATGAGTTACTGATAATGAATCTGATGCTCTAACAGATTGACTTATGATCATCTGCACTATTCAATGTGCATGCAACCTTTACCTCACATCTCTAACTCTTTACTTTACTCCCCCACAGGACCATTGAAAGCACCCGTCCCCACTGTCCAGGAGAAAGAGCCTGAACTTCCAGACTCCTCAGAGGAAGCTGTAACCTCTGAGGGTGCTGCATCAGCAGAATTAAGCGCACCCAGCACCAGCGCAGACACTCACACCTCGGTGGGGCCTTCGGGACATAGAGTAGAGTTGTCACCTGGTGTATCACAGCTCACATGTGAGCATCAGCAGATGGTGGAGACAGGGACAGCAGTGGAGAGTCCTCGTTGGAGGGCGCAGGATGCTCCCAGCTCGGCTCAGCTACATGTCGACCCTGTGCCTCCGGGTCCATCCTGAAGGACAGCGGTGCTGGAACTCCAGGAACAGGTGCAGGAGTCTCTGGCAGGTTTTGTCTCCAGGGTCGCTGCGAGTGTGGAGCGAATGGAGGAGTCCATCGCTAACATCAGCAGAGCCTTTGTGGAGGCGTTGGCGCATGAATGCATCACCATGGAAAGAATGGCAACCTCCTTGGAAAGGATGGCTACCGTAGAGGAGAGGATGGCTACAGTCATGGAGGAGCTTAGTCATCAGGATCGTGAAAACATGGTATTTGTTCACAATAGACTGACATCTCTTGAGGAGCGATGGTCAACTATTGAGCATACATACCAGACATTCATGCAAGTCCTCGGGAGTAGGACTTTCAGTACAGAAATGGGTCCTCATGGCCCCCCTGCAGTGCCGCAAGGTGCTGTCCAGCCACTTGCTAGCTCTGAAGGGGGGCTGACCCATGAGAAGGATGTTGGTGGCAGAGAGCAAGGAAGCGGGGGCTCCTCTCCAAGCACTCACACGACCATGACACTGCAAAGCCCTTGGTCAGAGCCCCACCAGAGTCCCCACTCAACTGAGATCGGCGTCTCAACCCCTGCACAGCCACAGGAGCAGCAGACTGTTGCCGAGCCCTCACAGGTTCGCAACCCCAGAGGACGCCTGCCAAAGATGTTGAGACAGGAGCAGCAGGAAAGTGAGCAAGGGGCCTCCACATCTGCTGAAGCCACAGGGGAAGCACCACGTAGGAGCACGCCTAAGAGGAAGATAATGCACAAGTGGTCACAAGGGTAGTCACTTGGGTGTAATGTTATGTATAATGTTGAAATGCCATCAGATGCTTATTGCCATTAAGAATTCTGATGGCAAACTGTTGCAGTTGTGGTGTGTGTCATGTCGCTAATGGGACTTCCACGTTGAGGGCTTAGGATTACTTGCAATTGTCAGTATGGTGGTCAGAGTGATAGGAATCCGTAGGTTCCTGGCCATTGTTGAGGGTCTGATAAGAAGGTGCGAGGCAAAAGTGTTTGATTGTGCAGGCTAAGCAAATCTGGCCAAGATGAGTGCGTGCCTTGCATCCCGGGCAGCAATGTGCTCGCATGCTTCTGCTGCTGGTTGATGCGCTTCTGCAAGCTGTTTGTTGTCGCTCTCCTCCTCCTCCTCCTCCTCCTCCTCCTCCTCATCTGAGGAGGCTATGTGATGAGCCACTTGTTCCTCAGGCATCTGCAAGCCATGATGCTGTGCCATGTTGTGAAGTGCACAGCAAACCATGACCATTCTGGAGACCCTGGCTGCTGACTACTGCAGGGCTCCACCTGATCTATCAAGGCATCTGAAGCACATCTTCAGCAAGCCGATGGTTTGCTCTATTATGGATCTGGTGGACGTGTGGCTGGAGTTGTACATGTGCGCTACAACTCCAGCCACATGTCCACCAGATTCATTATAGAGCAAACCATCAGCTTGCTGAAGATGCGCTTCATTGGAAGGGCTCCTCAACGGCATCATTAGCCATGTCTTCAGGGGATAGCCCTCGTCTCCAAGTAGCCATCCGCAAAGTTGGTCTGGTGGACTGAAGAGCCGAGGCACACTAGACTGGCGCAGGGTGTAGGAGTGATGGCAACTGCCAGGGTACTTGGCACAAACATGCAAAATTTCCTTCTTGTGGTCACACACCAGCTGTATGTTGAGGGAGTGGAAGCCCTTGCGGTTGACAAAAATACCTGGATTGTGATGGGCTGCCTTTAGGGCCACACCTGTGTGTAGCGGTTTGCAAAATCCCCTCAGCCCCCGAAGATCGGGAAATATTAATCCACATCGTGGACGAAGACTTGTGGAATTTAAATTGTCTCTGGGTTGGACAATGTTTTTAAAACATACCCAGAACCGCAAAAGGCTGCGTTAAGGAGCCCGTGAGCTAAGCAGCACTTGGACACCGGAATCAAAGGACTTTGTGAAAATCGCACACTTTAAAGATAGTACATTTTATTAAAAAAATAAAGATGTACTTTTGAGTTTTGAAACAGAATTTTCAGCAGGAAAAAGGACAGACAGGCCATTAGCATTTGAATGGGGCCCGAGCTGTCAATCACCCTGTGGTATTTGGGAGGGTCAGGTAGCCTACAGCTGCTTGTTTACACTGGGGAGTAGTCTGTTTGAATCTGCCAATCAAAGGCAGTTCGGGAAGCCCCTCCCAGCAGAGACAATCGATGTTTGTTTACAGGAAACTACTACAAGGATGTTTGCATAAGGGATTAAACCACTTGAGACTGCAGTTTCAGTGACCACAATGGGTTTCTGTTTACATAGTGATACAACCCCATTCAAACCCATCAAGATGAATGAAGACACATTCAAAACCCCTGCAGTTTTATTGACAACCATCACAGACAATGGCAACTTTATTCAAACCCATCCCAGACAAGGGGACGGTTTGGATCCTTTTGTTTTAGCCCAGAAACTTCCGGATTTGGCTGGGAATATTTCAGCCCCAAAATTGGGGTATATAGAGATAGCTTCTCGGAGGCCTCTCTCTCTCTCTCTCTGGCTTGCCTCCATGTGCCTTCTACAGCGTGGAGTCTGTCTGTGGAAGTTAAACACCAGCAGTTTACTTTTAAACACTGGGGTGTTTTCACTTCTGGGCAGTGAAGATCTAAGATCGCAGGGCATGGAGCTAGCATTGCAAGTGGTGAGCATATATTTTTCTGGCCTTCCACAAGGCAACTTAGGGTAGGCTTAGGGGTGGGGGTAAAGTGGGGATTTCATTAAGAATTGTTATTTTAGTCATTTTTCCCTCATTGTGTCCGTTTCTTTCCCTCTCCTATTTTAAGCAATTTTACAGTGATTACTTTAATCGTGTGTTGTAGTTTATTTAGTTAATAAACTTTGACTTTTTCACATCCAGACCATTTGTCTGTTTTAATATATCATTAATTATAAGTTCCTCCAGTCAGAACTGGAAGGGTGGGTTTAGCAATTCGAAACCGCTGATTGGGATTGGTCAGAGTGCAGCAGCAAAAAGCTGCCTGACCAGGTGAATTACCGTAAACCAGGTAAAGGAAGGTAAATTACTGTAAACCAGGTAAAGGATGCCCCCCTACATGTGCAGTCAACGATGCTCTGCACCCTTGGAAAGCCTGCCAGATTGTCAAACCCAACCGCATACGCAGTTACACTGGTTTGATCCTTGGAGAAATTGATGTGATTGTGCGCAATGGCAAAAAGGGCATCGGTTACCTGCGTGATGCAAGTGTGTGCGGCCGCCTGGGAGATGCCGATGACGTCTGCTGCTGATCCCTGGAATGAGCCTGAAGCTAAAAAGTTGAGTGCGGTGGTGACTTTGACGGCCAGTGGTAAGGGGTGATTGGTTGGTGAGTATTTCTCTTTTTTAAACTTTAACTCTGTAGTTTATCGTTACTAGGGTCTTTTCTGGTGTAGCAGGGACTGTCGGTAGACTATACAAGAGCCTTAGAGATATCTTTAATTGGTGATAGTAAATTAATTTAAATTAATTAAGGGGAAAGTCATGCCAGGAGAGCCCAGCCCCGTGATGTGCTCCTCCTGCTCCATGTGGGAATTCAGGGACACTGCCCCTGGTGACTACGTGTGCAGGAAATGCATCCATCTGCAGCTATTAGCAGACCGCATTGAGGAGCTGGAGCTGCGGGTGGATGGGTTGTGGAGCATTCACGAGGCTGAGAAGTTCGTGGATAGCACGTTTAGTGAGTTGGTCACACCGCAGGGAAGGGCTGCACAGGAAGAAAGGAAATGGGTGACCACCAGGTGGAGCAATAGAAGTAGGCAGGTAGTGCAGGAAACCCCTGTGACCATTCCCCTCTCAAACAAGTATACCGTTTTGGATACTGTTGGGGGGAATGACTCACCAGGGGAAGGCAGCAGCAGCCAGCTTCCTGGCACTGGGGGCGCTCCTGCTGCCCAGGAGGGGAGGAAAAAGAGTGGGAGAGCAATAGTCGTAGGGGATTCTATAGTAAGGGGAACAGATAGGCGTTTCTGTGGCCATAGACGTGAATCCAGGATGGTTTGTTGCCTCCCTGGTGCCAGGGTCAAGGATGTCACTGAGCGGCTGCAGGGCATTCTGGAGGGGGAGGGTGTACAGCCAGAGGTCGTGGTCCACATTGGTACCAACGACATAGGTAAAAAGAGGGATGAGGTCCTGCAGCAAGAATTTAGGGAGCTAGGGGCAAGATTAAGGAGCAGGACCTCAAAGGTTGTAATCTCTGGATTACTCCCGGTGCCACGTGCTAGTGAGTATAGGAATAGGAGGATAGAACAGATGAATGCGTGGCTAAAGGGATGGTGCAGGAGGGAGGGCTTTAGTTTCCTGGATCACTGGGTCTGCTTCTGGGAAAGGTGGGACTTGTACAAGTCGGACGGTTTACACCTGAACCAGAGGGGAACCAATATCCTTGCGGGGAGGTTTGCTAGCACTGCTGGGGGGGTTTAAACTAATTCGGCAGGGGGATGGGATACAGAGTGGAGCTATAGTAGGGGGTGATGTACAGCCAAATAAGGAGGAAAAAACAAGTCAGCAGGGAAGGCAGAGCAAAGATGTGAAGGCAAAAGGGAATATGGCAGGGCTGGAAGGCATTTATTTTAATGCAAGGAGTCTTGCAAATAAGGTGGATGAACTGAAGTTGTTGTTGAACACATGGGAGTACGATATTGTTGCTATCACGGAGACATGGTTGAGGGAGGGTCAGGACTGGCAGCTAAATATTCCGGGGTATAGAATCTTCAGGCGAGACAGAGGGGGGTGTAAAAGGGGAGGGGGTGTTGCAATATTAATTAAGGAGTCTATTACTGCTGTAAGGAGGGATGATATATTAGCGGGTTCCTCTAATGAGGCCATATGGGTAGAACTTAAAAACAAAAAGGGGTCAAGCACCTTGCTGGGAGTGTACTATAGGCCCCCAAACAGTCAGGGGGAGATAGAGGAACAGATATGCAGGCAGATATCAGAAAAGTGTGAAAATAATAGGGTAGTAATAGTGGGGGATTTCAACTTCCCCAATATAAATTGGGATAGTTAGAGTGTGAAAGGCTTGGAGGGAGCAGAATTCTTAAAGTGCATCCAGGAAAGCTTTTTGAGCCAACATGTAGAAAGTCCTACAAGAGAGGGGGCGGTACTGGACCTAATTCTAGGGAATGTAGCCGGGCAGGTGGTGGAAGTGTCTGTAGGAGAGCATTTTGGCGATAGTGACCACAATTCGGTGAGATTTAAGGTGGTCATGGAAAAAGACAAAGACGGCCCGGAAATCAGGGTTCTAAATTGGGGGAAGGCCGATTTTAATAAGATAAGACAGGATCTGGCAAAAGTGGACTGGGAGCAGCTACTTATAGGAAAATCCACATCAAAACAGTGGGAGGCTTTCAGAAGGGAAATAGAGAGATTACAACACCAACATGTTCCTGTAAAGGTCAAGGGTGGGACCAACAAGCAAAGGGAACCTTGGATGACAAAGGATATACAAAAATGCATTAGAAATAAAAGGGGGGCTTTTGGCAGTTACAAAAGACAAAAGACGGTGGAAGCCCTAGAGGAGTATAAGAGGTGCAGGGGCATACTTAAAAAGGAAATTAGGAGGGCGAGGAGGGGCCATGAAATAACACTGGCGAGCAAAATAAAGGAAAATCCTAAGATGTTTTATAAGTATATTAAGGGCAAGAGGATAACCAGGGAAAGGGTAGGGCCCATTAGGGACCAAAGTGGCAAGCTGTGTGTAGAGCCAGATGAAGTAGGTGGGGTTTTAAATGAATTTTTTGCCTCAGTGTTCACTATGGAAAAAGACGATGTAGACATAGAAGTCGGGCAAGGGGACTGTGACATACTTGAACATATTAGCATCGAGAGGGAGGAGGTACTAGCGGTTTTAGCAGGCCAAAAAGTGGATAAATCCCCAGGCCCGGACGAGATGTATCCCAGGCTGTTGTGTGAGGCAAAGGAGGAGATTGCAGGGGCTCTGACACAAATTTTCAGAACCTCTCTGGCCACGGGGGATGTACCAGAGGACTGGAGAACAGCTAATGTAGTACCATTATTCAAGAAGGGTAGCAGGGATAAACCAGGGAATTACAGGCCAGTGAGCCTAACATCTGTGGTAGGGAAATTATTGGAAAAAATTCTGAGGGACAAAATTAGTCTCCACTTGGAGAGGCAAGGATTAATCGGGGATAGTCAGCATGGCTTTGTCAAGGGTAAATCATGTCTGACCAATCTGATTGAATTTTTCGAGGGGGTGACTAGGTGTGTAGATGAGGGAAATGCTGTGGATGTGGTTTACATGGACTTCAGTAAAGCTTTTGACAAGGTCCCGCATAGGAGACTGGTCAAGAAGGTAAGAGCCCATGGGATCCAGGGGGCCTTGGCGCGTTGGATCCTAAACTGGCTGAGTGGCAGGAGGCAGAGGGTGATGGTCGAAGGTTGCTTTTGTGACTGGAAGCCTGTGTCCAGTGGGGTACCTCAGGGATCGGTGCTGGGTCCCTTGCTGTTTGTGATCTACATTAATGATTTGGATGAGAATGCAAAGGGTATGATCAGTAAGTTCGCGGATGACACGAAAATTGGTGGGGTGGTAAATTGCGAGGAGGAAAGCCTCAGGCTACAGGACAATATTAACGGGTTGGTCAGATGGGCGGAAAAGTGGCAAATTGAATTTAACCCGGAAAAGTGCGAGGTGATGCATTTTGGACGGACAAATAAGGCAAGGGAATACACAATGAGTGGTAGGACCCTAGGAAGTACAGAGGGTCAGAGGGACCTTGGTGTACATGTACATAGATCCCTGAAGGCAGCGGAACAGGTAGATAAGGTGGTTAAAAAGGCTTATGGGATACTTGCCTTCATTAGCAGAGGCATAGAATATAAGAGCAGGGAGGTTATGATGGAGCTGTACAAAACGCTGGTGAGGCCACAGCTGGAGTACTGTGTGCAGTTCTGGTCGCCTCACTATAGGAAGGATGTGATTGCTTTGGAGAGGGTGCAGAGAAGATTCACCAGGATGTTACCTGGGATGGAGCGCCTCAGCTATGAAGAGAGACTGGACAGGCTGGGGTTGTTTTCCTTGGAGCAAAGAAGGCTGAGGGGGGACCTGATTGAGGTGTACAAAATGATGAGGGGCATAGATAGGGTAGATAAAGAGGAACTTTCCCCTTAGTAGGGGGGTCAATAACAAGGGGGCACAGATTCAGGGTAAGGGGCAGGAGATTTAGGGGGGATTTGAGGAGGAACTTTTTCACCCAGAGGGTGGTTGGAAGCTGGAACTCACTGCCTGAAAGGGTGGTAGAGGCAGGAACCCTCACAACATTCAAGAAGCATTTGGATGAGCAGTTGAAATGCCATTGCATACAAGGCTATGGACCAAATGCTGGAAAATGGGATTAGACTGGACAGGGAGGGATGGGCAGCGCAGACACGATGGGCCGAAGGGCCTCTTTCTGTGCTGTAAAACTCTATGACTGACCTGCTCCTCTGGGCTCCAGATCTTGCTGCAGCATTGCGCAGATGTCACCCACTACCTCTTGCGAAAGTCTGAGCCTCCTTTGGCACTGCTGCTCAGTCATGTTGAGGTAGCTGATCCTCTGTCTCTAGACCCTGTTTTGGGGGTATCTTCTGCGCCGACGTGCTTCCATGCACCCTTATTTAAAAAGGGCAGTAGACAGAAGGCTGGAAACTATAGACCGGTTAGCCTAACATCTGTGGTAGGTAAAATTTTGGAGTCCATTATTAAGGAGACAGTAACAGGACATTTGGATAATCATAATTTAATAGGACAAAGTCAGCATGGTTTTATGAAGGGGAAGTCATGTTTGACAAATTTGCTGGAGTTCTTTGAGGAAGTAACGTATAGGGTGGATAAAGGGGAACCAGTGGACGTAGTGTATTTAGACTTCCAAAAGGCATTTGACAAGGTACCACACAAAAGATTATTGCTTAAGATAAAAAATCGCGGGATTGGGGGTAATATTCTGGCATGGATAGAGGATTGGCTATCTAACAGAAGGCAGAGAGTTGGGATAAATGGTTCATTCTCAGACTGGCAATCAGTAACTAGTGGTGTTCCGCAGGGGTCAGTGCTGGGTCCCCAACTCTTTACAATCTATATTAACGATTTGGAGGAGGGGACCGAGTGTAACATATCAAAGTTTGCAGATGATACTAATATGGGAGGGAAAGTAGTGAGTGAGGAGGACATAAAAAACCTGCAAGGGGACATCGACAGGCTAAGTAAGTGGGCAGAGATTTGGCAGATGGAAAACAATACTGGAAAGTGTGAGGTTATGCACTTTGGCAGGAAAAATCGTAGAGCAAGTTATTATCTTAATGGCAAGAAACTGGAAAGTACTGTAGTACAAAGGGATCTGGGGGTCCTGGTGCACGAAACTCAAAAGGTTAGTATGCAGGTGCAGCAAGTGATTAAGAAGGCCAATGGAATGTTGGCTTTCATTGCTAGGGGGATAGAATATAAAAATAGGGAGGTATTGCTTCAGTTGTACAAGGTATTGGTGAGACCGCACCTGGAATACTGCGTACAGTTTTGGTGTCCATACTTAAGAAAGGACATACTTGCTCTCGAGTCAGTACAAAGAAGGTTCACTCGGTTAATCCCGGGGATGAGGGGATGGACATATGAGGAGAGGTTGAGTAGATTGGGACTCTACTCATTGGAGTTCAGAAGAATGAGAGGCGATCTTATTGAAACATATAAGATTGTGAAGGGGTTGGATCGGGTGAATAAGGGGCTGCTCTTTCAAAACTGAGATGAGGAGGAACTACTTCACTCAGAGGGTGGTAGGTCCATGGAATATGCTGCCCCAAAAAGCTGTAGAAGCTACATCATTACATAAATTTAAAACAGAAATAGACAGTTTCCTAGAAGTAAAGGGAATTAAGGGTTACGGGGAGCGGGCAGGAATTTGGACATGAGTCTAGGTTTGGATCGGTCATGGCCCTGTGGGTAGCGGAGCGGGCCCAGGGGCCGTGTAGCCTGATCCTGCTCCTATTTCGCGTGTCTAATTCTGTTAGATTCAGGAGATGGTTCTGTGATAGTGGATTGGCGGTTAGGATCAGATCAGCCATGATCTTATTGAATGGCGGAGCAGGCTCGAGGGGCCGATTGGCCTACTCCTGCTCCTATTTCTTATATTTCTTATGCGCTGTCGCCTTCTGCCCTGTGCAGCTTCAGGTGGGTGAGCAGCAGCTTGGAGCTCCTGCTGCTGCTCCTTCAGTTGGTGCTGCTGTTGGTCAGGGTTCTACAGCTGCCGCGGCTGGTCTTCATCCAAATCTGATGTCCAGGAGGAAAGGAAATAAATAGTTCCCATTCTTCTGGTAAATACCTCAGCTGAGGAAGCGCTCATTCAAGGTGGGGAGAGGGATTTCCCAGGAGGTCACACTGGAGATGGGTGTCAGGCTCCAAACTTCCAGAACAATGAGTATGCCTGCTAAAAGTTCCCCAGACATGAGACAACAAAGTTCTGCCACCTGCAAATGATGATTGGTGAAAACTCATTTTTAATGGTGGAGCTGCAGCTGTTAATAAGCAGTCCACTTGTGAAGCTGCCAGGATTCACTGGCATGTTCCAGAGGAGGCGTGCAGCATGTGGGAAAAGGGTTAAAATTGGAAAGGCCGCTCAAAATGGGAGTATAGAGGCAATTGAGTGGTTGTTAAGGGCCTTAAGGGCCTATCCCGCCTCTTGGAGGCGGGATGGAAACGGGGTCAGAAAACTTGCATGTGGGAAAATTGCTTGGAGGCGGGATGGAGGCGGGATCGGGCCTGCCCGCCCGCCATTTTTTGCGATTTTTAACAACTCACACGCCTCCAATCTCGCCTCCTCGGGCCTGGCAAAATCGAGCCCAATGGCTTTGGTCGTCCCAAAATTTCTGCTCATTCAATACTGGATGTCGGACAAGCAGCGTGACAAATCAGAGGCAGTGGAGGAGTCGAGAGAAGTGGTGGTGAGGTACAAGTGGATGTCGTCAGCGTACATGTGTAACCAGACATTGTGTTTTCAGATGATGTCCCCCAGGGGCAGCATGTAGATGAGTAGCATTTAGAATGGAACCGAACAAAGGGAAGGGGGATGAAAAATACACACACATGGGAAAATAAATAGATTGACCTGTAAACTACTTAAGTGGAAAACAGGAGATGGTTAAATGGCAGAAATGATATTAGCAGAAGACAATAAGAGGCATAATGAGAGATAATGAAAGAGTGGTTGACTCTTAACAGCCCTCTGAAGCAGCCTTGCAAGCCACTCCGTCAAGGCAACTGGGGATGGCAATAAATGCCGGCAGTGCCAGTAACGCCCACATCCCGAGAATGAATTTTTAAAAAATGAACGAAATCAAGGAAATTAAAGACATTGAAGAGACAGAGAGAATGTGTGAATATGTCAGAATGTTGGGGATAAGACAGGCAGAACTAGATGCACGAAAAACTGGCTTTTACTTTTTCCCCTCCGGAATAATGGCATCCTCAGACTGCTTGCATGCAACTTACTCTCTTGTGTTACCTATAGACAACCCGCTTCCCTAAGTTCCCAACACAGGTTTGGGAGGGAGGAAGTGCTTTTGGTACAAGTCTGCTACTTAAACTTTTTTTCCCATGAAATTGTACTAGTGTGTCAGGAGAAATCCTCAACGCATCCTCATTTTAACTGCTTTTCTCACCCTCATGGCAATCCATTTTGATTTACAAAGGTTGCTGGAGATCGCTCAACCCATCATTTCTGTACTGTTAACAACAACAACTTGAATTTATATAGAGCCTTTAATGTAGTAAAACGTCCCAAGGCGCTTCACAGGAGTATTATAAGTCAAAAGATTTGACACCGAGCCACATAAGGAGAAATTAGGACAGGTGATCAAAGAGGTAGGTTTTAAGGAGCGTCTTAAAGGAGGAAAGAGAGGTAGAGAGGTGGAGAGTTTTAAGCAGGAATTCCAGAGCTTGGGGCCTAGGCAACAGAAGGCATGGCCGCCAATGGTGGAGTGATTATAATCAGGGATGCTCAAGTGGGCAGAATTAGAGGAGCGCAAATATCTTGGGGGGTTGTGGGGCTGAAGGAGATTACAGAGATAGGGAGGGGCGAGGCCATAGAGGGATTTGAAAACAAGGATGAGAATTTTGAAATCGAGGCATTGCTTAACCGGGAGCCAATGTAGGTCAGTGAGCACAGGGATGATGGGTGAACGGGACTTGGTGCGAGTTAGGACATGGACCGTAGGGTAGAATGTGGGAGGCCAGCCAGGAGTGCATTGGAATAGTCAAGTGTAGAAGTAACAAAGGCATGGATGAAGATTTCAGCAGCGGATGAGCTGAGGCAAGGGCGGAGACAGGTTACTGTTAAGGTGAGTTAGTCTCAAATCAGGTACAGAAAGAGAAACAAAGAGAGGGAAAGAATGATTGCATTAAGAGGAGAAAAGAAACAGAACGGAAACACAAGAATAAAATTAAAATGTGAAATGTTTAAAATCTCCAACAATTGACTACATGCAGGAATGAAATTGAACAATTTAAATTGTTCCCTTTCTGAACCAGAGAGGTTGATTGGTGTTGCATTAACAATTATCACATCGTTAAAACAGGTACTAAGTTCCAGTCTTAACATTCTGCGGTGAGTTTAATGGGCACCTAATGTGCAAATCCAGCAAATTCTTACAAATAACGGGGAGGCTAAGGGCGAGATGCCATTTGTGCAAAGCAAACAGCGGAGCGGCGTAAATCGACCAGCAAATTCTGGAGATTCGCAACTAATGGCGTATCTCTTAATCCCCTGAATTTGCTGGTCGATGTACCTGTCTGATGCTGAATTACAAAATGACTGATAATGTTGGATCGGCATTCTAGAACTGAAAACATGCTGTCCTGATGATTCCATGGAGCTGCTTGCTGTATGAACTCAGATGATTCGATATCACCCCTTTTACACAATCGTACAAAATCAAAATTACCTCCAAAGTCTCCAAAAGGCAAAAGGGAAAGAGCTAAAAATGTTAAACTAATGTACTTTTATTTGGTAGACGGCTGATGGTAGAATATCAGTGTTAGTGATTTTACCACCAGCATACTACTCTTTTGATTTAGCATTTAGTTCTGACTCTCAATTACCTATGCACTTCTAATAGAGAACGTTTTGAATATAAACATATTATAATAGAACAGTAATGTAATTATAAAGTTCTGATGATTTTGCAAACAGTGAGGTTTATGAACTTCAGCAGACTCCTGGGATTGGATTATTGCTTTAAATACACTGCCAGATATTTATCACTTAGCTTACCCTCCCCACTCAATTTTTGGTCACCCTTGCACAGAGCACCATTACCCTGCTACAAAGATGCATCGGTGACCTACACTCAAGCTTCTGCTGACGATGTTCCGTAATTGTTGTGACCTTGGCCACTGGGTTTTCCTAATTCCCTTTGGAGAAATGCTTTAGTCTCCACTTAGCAGCTCCCTCCAGTCATCCAGCCAAGATCCGGAAGATGGAGGGGGAAGGGGAGAACGTGCAGGCATGAACCCACTATTATTTCACGAAAAAGTAATTGGAGCATCAGCATAATAATGGTTCAATGTGATAAACTGTTATATAAAAGTGAATAATATTTAAGTTATGTATAACAACAATTTGCATTTCTATCGTTCTTCTCATGTACAGGGAGATGTTATCAAAGTGCTTTACATTGAGGACAAAAGAGTAGACACTGTGCAAAAGGGAGAAATGATCTAATATGCACTATTACATATGTTAATTCTAATAGTGGATTTCATGCAATGTTGCTCATGGTAAGTTGGATGATCCACTGCTATAGCATGAAGTCAGGGAATACAGAGAACGCAGAACGCATTATTCTATGCTGAGTTGGAGCTGTGTTTAAGGTGTCCTTTGGAGACCGTAAAATCTAATTATTATTAGTAAATACAGCTTGATGCAAATCAGAGTTTAATTGTACATTTCCGACTCTAGGTCAGAAAACATCCATCATGCAATGATTGTCTTTCTTGCTCTTTTTTATAGATTTTTGGCCATTTTGGTGCATCATGTCTGAAGTGTGATACGGATGCTCTCAAAATTTTTATATAGATAGATTAGTATATACAGTGTATTTTTAAAGAATTGATTAGTGTCTGTGCGGTAGCAAGTCACATGCTGGTAGTGCTAACATTGACATTCAGTGAATCAAGGTGAGAAATATTAGCGCTGGAGGATGGAACACTCTTCTGTGTCAGCTGTGGCTCAGTTGGTAGCACTCTCGCCTCTGAGTCAGAAGGTTGTGGGTTCAGGTTCCACGCTAGCGACTTGAGCACAAAAATCTAGGCTGACGCTCCAGTGCAGTACTGAGGGAGTGCTGCACTGTCAGAGGTGCCGTCTTTCGGATGAGACGTTAAAATGAGGCTCTGTCTGCTCTCAGGTAGATGTAAACGGTCCTCTGGCACTATTTCGAAGAAGAGCAGGGGAGTTATCCCTGGTGTCCTGGCCAATATTTATCCCTCAATCAACATCTAAAAAACAGCTGGTCATTATCACATTGCTGTTTGTGGGAGCTTGCTGTGCACAAATTGGCTGTCGTGTTTCCTACATTATAACAGTGACTACACTTCAAAAAGTACTTCATCGGTTGTAAAGCGCTTTGGGACTTCCGGTGGACGTGAAAGGCACTATATAAATGCAATTCTTTCTTTCTACTTTTGGCAGCCAATGTCATATCAAGAGCTCTTGGATCAGGAATGCATAGTCCAGATGCATCATAGAGCTCCCTCTACTGTTACCCAAAACTGTGCCTTAATTTTGGATTCAAACCTATATCTCAGAGGTGAAAGGATGGTGCACTAACCGACTGTGCCACACAGTCCTCCACTTCTTTCAATTGTTGTTAACATAGGGGGCCAACAGACAGAGAACTAGAAATTTAAAATAGCTGCTTGACAAAGGATTAAAATGTGACTGCTGATGCTTAAGTCACTGTTGTAATATTTCCCACATTACAACAGCGACTACACTCCAAAAGTACTTCGTTGGCTGTAAAGTGCTTTGAGGTGTCCGGTGGTTGTGAAAGGCGCTATATAAATGCATGTCTTTCTTTCTTCTTTCTGTCCATCATTTCTAACCTTAATACTGGAAATGGGATTTTTCAAAAGAGTGAACAAAAACATCTTGAGAGAGACAAAAGCTGATTCACATGAAGAGGTATGAAGGCCAAAGTTGTTCTTGGGCAGCAGTGCAAAACAGGTGATAGCAAATCGGCTGACACTTTTACACTCCATCCTCCATTGAATACAAAAGAATATAAAATTGGGCAGGGTATAACACGGGTGGTCGATTCGCTATCACCCGTGTTATACCCTGCCCAAGACCAATTTCACCCCAGTGTAAGGTTTCGCAAGAATTTCCAAAATTTCTACAGCCCCGAAGATTATTTTTTTTGATTAAAGAAAACCTGGGTGGTATATACCTTAAAACCCCAGGGTATCAAAATGGCCGTCAGACCTCGTGGCGGAAGACAAAAGACAGTCTGCCTGTATCTCTTCAAGCACGGGCTGACTAAAGGACTTGAAATCACCAGCCTGTGTGAATGCACGAAGTACTTGAAACTGTCAATCAACTGCAGTTTAGGAAATTTCACCCACAGGACAAAGGATGTTTGTTTACAGAACTCTCTACAATGTTGACACAAAGGCTTAACTACTTAAAGCTGTCAATCAATTGCAGTTGGACTGACCACAGGACAATGGGTTTGTCTACAAACCATTTGAGTGCTGTTGACTCAAATTCAGTAAGACATTTAAACTGAGCGAATACCAGTCAATGAATGGGGTAATACATTAAAACCCATCACAGTCAATGGGGACAGATTGATTCCCTTTTGTAAAGCCCAGATATATCCAGATTTGGGCACGAAGATTACGGCTCCCAATTGGGGTATATAGATAGCCTCTCGGGAAGCCATTCTCTCTCTCTCTGCAGCCTTGCCTCCGTGCCCTGTCTACAAGCAGCAGCCTGCCCAAAGAAGTGGAATACCAGCAGTTACTTTGAATTACTGGGGTATCTCTACTTCGGGGCGGTGAAGAATCCAAGGCAGGACCGCAAGGGCATGGAGCAGGCGTTCACTGGTGAGCATAAAACTTTCTGGCCCATTACAAGGCAACCTAGATAGGTGTGGTAAACCACTGTTAACCCTGTACATGTCTGTGTGGTAAACCACTGTTAACTCTGTACAAGTCCAGGCATGTCTCCACCCCTGGCTCCACCCCTAAGCCCGGGTATAAAGGTGACTCACCACCCTTCCCCCGGGAGCTCTTAGGATGGATCCACTAGCAGAGGCATGCTCCAGTTCTTAGTCAATAAAAGCCTACTTCGTATAAGTTCAGCTCGTAGTCTTTGGTATTGTTGATAGTGCATCAATTTTATTGACTAATTTTCGACATGGAGCAAATCTTGAAGCCGGAACGTTTAGACCTGGATCCTCAAGCAGCAGATGCAGCCAATAACTTTGAACACTGGCTGAGCTGTTTCAAAGCCTTCCTGGAGGCCTCCAGCACTACCGTCACTACAGATGACGCGAAACGGCTTGTCTTGAACTCACGGGTGAGCCACTGAGTCTACTCGATCATCCGAGACACCACAACTTACGCGGCCGCCATCGCGACGCTAAAGGAACAATACGTGAGGCCTGTTAACGAGGTCTACGCCAGACACCTCCTGGCTACCCGAAAACAGCGCCCCGGGGAATCGGGCACCGAATATTTACTGGCACTGAGAGTCCTTGGCCGGGACTGTAATTGCAAAGCGGTGACGGCCAAGGAATGCACGGAAGACCTGATCCGAGACGCCTACGTAGCCGGCATCAGGTCCAACTATACTCGGCAGAGGCTGCTGGAACAGAGGGGGCTCGACCTGCAGAAGACGGTGGCCCTCGCTAACTCGTTAGACGTGGCCCTCCAGAACATGGACGCCTACCCCCCTGACTGGATGGCCACGTGGATGCCACGGGAGCAGCCATCTTGGGACCCGGTAAGGCCACAAGCCGCCAGCAGCCCAACTACAGCTGCAATGACCAGAGGCCAGAAATGCTACTTCTGTGGCCAGGCCAAGCACCCCAGACAGCAATGCCCAGCAAAGGACGCGACCTGCTCCAAATGCAGCAAGAAAGGCCACTACGCGAGAGTGTGCAGAGCGAAATCGACCCCCAATTCCAGCAGCGCCGCGTGTGAACCGTACAGGCCGCCATTTTGGACCCCACCAACCACGTGTGAGCCGTGCGGGTCGCCATTTTGGGCACCACCAGCCGAGGGGGAGCCGCCATCTTGGACACCATTTCGGGACCAGGCCCCTGGCACGGGCGAATACTACAGCGACCCACCGACCTCGACGATGGCCTCCATCACCCTGGACCAATCTAGGCCCCATCAACTAGCCAGGTCCATGATGAACGTAAAGGTAAATGGCCATGCCACAAATTGCCTTTTCGACTGCGGAAGCACGGAGAGCTTCATCCACCCCGACACGGTGCGACGCTACTCCCTATCGGTTATGCACACACGCCACCAGGTCTTTATGGCCTCAAAGTCCCATACCGTGGACGTCGGCGGCTACTGTGTAGCGACTCTGACAGTGAACGGCGTGGAGTACAGAGATTTTAAATTCCTCGTCCTGCCACAGCTCTGCGCTCCCGTACTGCTAGGATTAGACTTCCAGTGCCATCTGGAGAGCGTCACGATGGCATATGGCGGGCCCCTGCCCCCACTTACAATCTGCAGCCGGCAGAATTTAAACACGGCGCCGCGCAAAGTATGCAGCCTGTCCACCCTAAAGGTCAAACCCCCCCCCCGTTGTTCGCTAACCTCGCCAAAGACTGCAAGCCAATTGCTACTAAAAGCAGGCGGTACAGTGCCGGGGATAGGAGCTTTATTAAATCAGAAGTAGAAAGACTCCTGAGGGAAGGGATTATCGAGGGCAGCACCAGCCCATGGCGAGCCCAAGTGGTGGTAGTAAAGACCGGCGAAAAACAGCGCCTGGTTATTGATTACAGCCAGACGATCAATCGATACACGCAATTAGACGCATACCCACTTCCCCGCATATCTGACATGGTCAACCAGATAGCACAATACCGGGTATTCTTGATGATTGATCTGAAGTCGGCATACCACCAGCTCCCCATCAGGGCTGAGGACCGCCAGTACACGGCCTTCGAGGCTGACGGTCGCCTCTACCACTTCCTCCGAGTCCCCTTCGGCGCCACCAACGGGGTCTCGGTCTTCCAAAGGGAGATGGACCGGATGGTTGACCAGAACGCGCTGCAGGCCACCTTCCCCTATCTAGACAACGTCACCATCTGCGGCCATGACCGGCAGGACCACGACGCCAACTTAGAAAAATTCCTCCGTACGGCCCAACGGCTGAATCTGACATACAACAGAGAAAAATGTATGTTCCGCACCGCGCGCCTCGCTATTCTTGGCTGCGTGGTGGAAAACGGAGTCATCGGCCCCGACCCCGACCGAATGCGCCCCCTCCTGGAACTACCCCCCCCCCACTGCCTAAAAGCCCTGAAGAGATGCCTAGGGTTCTTCTCTTACTACGCCCAGTGGGTGCCCAACTATGCGGACAAAGCCCGGCCCCTCATCAAGTCAACCTCCTTCCCCCTGACGGCAGAGGCCCGTGCGGCCTTCACCCTCATAAAAGAGGACATTGCGAAGGCCACAATGCACGCAGTGGATGAGTCCATCCCTTTCCAAGTGGAGAGCGATGCATCCGACTTCGCCCTAGCCGCAACCCTTAACCAGGCGGGGAGACACGTGGCCTTCTTTTCACGGACCCTCCAGGGCCCCGAAATTCGACACTCCTCAGTCGAGAAGGAGGCCCAGGTGATAGTGGAGGCTGTACGGCACTGGAGGCATTACCTGGCCGGTAAACGTTTCACCCTGCTCACTGACCAACGGTCAGTAGCATTTATGTTTAACAACAGACAAAGGGGGAAAATCAAAAATGATAAGATATTGCGGTGGAGGATCGAGTTATCCACCTAAAACTACGATATCTTATACCGGCCCAGGAAACTTAATGAGCCCCCAGACGCCCTATCCCGTGGGACATGTGCCAACGCACAAGTCGATAGGCTACGGACCCTCCACAATGATCTCTGCCACCCGGGGGTCACCAGGTTCTTCCACTTTATTAAAGCTCACAACCTGCCTTACTCCATTGAGGAGGTCAGGACCATGACCAGGAACTGCCAGGTCTGCGCCGAATGCAAACCGCATTTTTATAGGCCAGACAGGGCACACCTGATTAAAGCCCACCCGCCCCTTCGAACGTCTCAGCGTCGATTTCAAGGGGCCCCTGCCCTCCTCTGACCGCAACACGTACTTCCTCAATATTATTGACGAGTACGCCAGTTTCCCCTTCGCCATCCCCTGCCCGGACATGACCAGCGCCACAGTCATCAGGTGCCTCAACGACCTGTTCGCCATATTTGGCTTCCCCAATTACATCCACAGCGACAGGGGCTCGTTGTTCATGAGCGACGAGCTGCGCCAGTACCTGCTCGAGAAGGGCATAGCCACGAGCAGGACTACCAGCTACAACCCCCGGGGTAACGGACAGGTAGAGAGGGAAAACGCAACGGTGTGGAAGACCGCCATGCTCGCCCTAAAATCCAAGGGCCTCCCAATCTCCCGCTGGCAAGATGTCCTCCCCGATGCGCTCCACTCCATACGATCACTGCTCTGTACTGCCACAAACGCCACCCCTCACGAGAAGATGTTCGTCTTCCCCAGGAAATCCACCTCGAGGACATCACTGCCGCCATGGCTGACGTCTCCGGGACCCGTCCTGCTCAGGAAACACGTGAGGAGCCATAAGACGGACCCCCTGGTCGAAAGGTTCACCTCCTCCACGCCAACCCACAGTACGCCTACGTGGCATATCCTGACGGGCGGGAGGACACAGTCTCAATTCGAGACCTCACACCCTCAGGTACCACCCGAAACACCATCGATCACCATCCACTACCTTCACCCACCACCACTACCCACAACGCACCACCGGGGTGTCTACCATGAACTGATGACATGCCGGTGCCATCCCTACCCCGAGAGGACGACACGCCAGTGCTCCGTCCCACGCGAGAAGCGGCAGCGGGCAAAGAACCGCCGCAACCGGCACCACGAAGATCATTACGGCAGACAAGACCCCCGGAGAGACTTTCGTATACGAACTTTTGAAACACTTCACCCCGCCGGACTCTTTTTTAAATGAGGGGTGAATGTGGTAAACCACTGTTAACCCTGTACATGTCTGTGTGGTAAACCACTGTTAACTCTGTACAAGTCCGGGCATGTCTCCACCCCTGGCTCCACCCCTAAGCCCGGGTATAAAGGTGACTCACCACCCTTCCCCTGGGAGCTCTTAGGATGGATCCACTAGCAGAGGCATGCTCCAGTTCTTAGTCAATAAAAGCCTAGTTCGTATAAGTTCAATTCGTAGTCTTTGGTGTTGTTGATAGTGCATCAATAGGTATTAGGGGTGGGAATTAAAAGGGGGATTTTGTTAAATTGTAATTTTAGTCAATTTTCCCTCGATGTGTCCGTTTTCTCCTCCCCTATTAAGCAAAGGGGTGTTGTATTAAGCATAGGTGTGCTGTAATAAGCAAAGGAGTGCTGTATTAAGTAAAAGTGTTGTATTAAGCAAAGGTGTGCTGTATTAAGCATAGGTGTGCTGTATTGATTATTTTCTATTTATTTCTTTTTATTTCAATATAAGTACTTGTCTTCTTTACACCCAACCACGAGTCTCGTTTTGTCTACATCACTACTGAATAAGTCCGGCGGTCAGAACCAGAAGAGGGGAGCGATTCGAAACCGCATGGGGCTCTGGAGCAGCTCAGATACTTCTGACTGGCCAGAGACAATAATCCCAGTATAACCCCCATCCCCCCTTAATAATTTTCTACAAAATGACGACCGCGGCAGGACTGTCGGCAATGGTTTGCGATGTAGCAGACAGTGGTCTGGGTCTAGAGAGAGCAGCAGTTATGGTTTTTCTTTTCATCACCCCACTGGTCTGTTTGTGGTTAGGTGCCCGCAGGCTTGGGGAAGTTACCCGCAGGCTGAGGGAAGTTAAAGCAGAGAGTTGGGATAGGGAAATGGAGATTGAAGAATACCAGGCCAAGGTAGAGCGCCTGGTGGACCAGCTTGGTGAGGGCAAAAGCCACACGAGGTACGAATTAGAGTACCTGAAGTGCCTAGTTGCAGAGGCCAAGAGCAGTGAGATGAGGGTGTGGGAGGAGAACGCCCGCCTCATACAAGAAGTAAAAGAGCAGGAGGAAAAGGTTAGGGAGGTAAAGGCAGCGTATAGGCTGGCCTGCGACCAAGGGTTTGAGGAAGCAGATCATGGTCCCTGTAGGGAAGAGATAGAGGCCTAGAAATTCAGTTAGGCCCCGCCAGCAGGCTAACGCCCAAAAGTTAGCGCTGCGCGCGGAGCCCGTTGCGACCGCCAGAAATTCACTTTTAGCGCCCCAATTCGGAACCGGGCGCTGTTCCAGGGTGTGCCCGCCTCTGCTTGGGGCGCTGAAAGTGAATTTCAGCGCTCCAGCTGCCGCTGCGCCACCCGATGCAGTGCGGCAGGCTGGGGTACTGCAGGCCTCCTCCTTCTCTTAAGGAGGAGCTGCCTGCAGCCGTGAGATCGCCGCTGGATTCTGCCAGCAAATGAGCCCAGCACCACGGAGAAGTGCTGGACTCACGGGAATCAGCCACCAATGCCGCGGGGGGGTGGTGGAGGAGGCCGGGGAGGGAGGTGCGGGCAGGCGGCTGCCGAAAAAGCGGCCGGCTGCACCTCCACCTTAAAGCGCCCCAGCAGCGCAGCAGTACGGCCCCGTTTCATGAACGTTGTTTGCGGCCGCTGCAGAAGAGGCGGCCGCAACTAAATATGGGGTTTGAGCCAGAAGCGGGGCGGTACCGGGGCACTGCGCACACCGATGACGTCATCGGTGTCGGCGCAGCGCTACCGGCTACCGCCGCCATTACCGCAGCGCTGAATATCAGCGCAACCTCTTATACTGGTGCAGAAACCCTCTTTAGGTGCCAACTGGGCGCAAAGCTTGCAGCGCCCAACTGAATTTCTAGGCCAGAAAGCTTGAATATGGCTTTAAAGAGGGCAAAGGGGATGATATGTCTGATCAGCCCGAAGGCAGGTCAGTCGGATTTTACCAGCAACCTGAATAGAACCGTCCCACAGGCAACACCCAGAACAAGGTTGGTCAGGGAATCAGAGGTCCCACGACCGCCACCCACAGCTCCGAGAAAGATGAGGGGTATTGAGACGCCCCAACCCAAGGGAAAAGTCCATGAGGTTAAACCTGGGAGCCAGAGTAAGAAAGAGTGGCACCAGGAGGGGAACCGTCCCTCTCAGGCTAAGTTAAATTGTTATGGGTGTGGGAAAGACGGTCACTGGAGAAAAGACTGTAAGAATCCCTGGAAGGATAACAAGGGAAAGGATCCCACAGCCCCAGCCAAAAAGGCAGGGCCAGATATCCCTCCTGCAGCGATTGAGTCATTTTTACAGTCCCTATGATCTCTCCTCCTGGCCAGCCAGGGAGAATAGCTGCCACCACCGGTGCTGTAGTTCCCTTGGCCCCCTCTGCTGCCCCACTATGACTAGAGCCCGCGCAGCCTGTCGACCTGTGTGACCTCCGGTATGACGGATGGAAGAGACCGCTTGTACAGATGGAGGTAGAGAGGGTTAAAGGGACCTATCTACTGGATATGGGAGCATCATGCACCGTGATCCACTCGGCTAATCCCACCACCTCACCTCTGTCTAGCAGGGTTCCATACGCCTTATCGGGGTTCACCGGTAAGGAACAGGCGAGAGTATTTTCCAAGCCGCTCTCAATCCGCCTGGGCATGATCCGGACCAAATGGACGTGCATCCTGGCAAGGTGGGAGGCGAAGGGAGGGAAGGGGATCTTAGGATCCGACTTCCTGGTGGGCCACGGGATCCTCGTGGATCTCCGCAATCATTGCCTGTGGGGAGCCAACACGGGGGAAGAGGGAGGTGTAGTAATCATCCCGAGCAAGGAAGGGAAGGGGACCCTGTGTACTGTGAAGCCTAAAGAAGGTTACGACCTCGGGCTCATGATCGATGGTGTCCCGGGGGAATTTCAGGCAGTCGTGCAGGCTAATCTAGCTACGTTTGCCACGCATAAACACGACTGCGGGAGGGTCACAAGGTTTGAGGTTAGAGTGGACGGGGACACCATGGCCCAGCCTCAGAAGCAGTATAATTTCCCCAAAGAAGCAGAACCCGACATGGAGGCAGCCATGTCCTCTCTAGTACAACAGTGAGTATTGAGGCCCATAGCCACCCATGTTAACTCTCGCTTTGGCCGGTCAGAAAACCGGACAATACATGGAGAGCCACGATGGACTATCGGGTGTTTAACAGCAATATCCCAGCCTGTGCCCCCACGGTGGCAGCAGTTGCCGACCTGATTGGAAGTATTCCAGCATCCGCGACCACTTTCACGGTGCTGGATATTTCTAACGGGTTTTGGTCCATCCCTTTAAGGAGGGAGGATCAGTACAAATTTGCTTTTACCTTTAAGGGGCAACAGTACACGTGGAACTGCTTGCCACAAGGCTTCCATAACAGCCCCAGCATCTTCCACCAGTGTATGGCAGACAGTTTAAAAGATTTTAGCCAGCCCACACAGTTGGTTCAATACGTGGATGACCTGCTCCTGTTCACTGATTCAGGAGAGGAGCACGGCCCACTATTAGTCGAACTGCTGGAGCTGCTCGGAAAAAGGGGTTTCAAGGTAAACCCAAAGAAAGCGCAGATCGGCCAGCAGGAGGTCAAATTCCTGGGTCTGACCGTCCGCGCTGGAGAAAGGGCCATAGATAAGGCTAGGAGGGAAGCGGTACAAGGGTTACCGGTCCCTAACACAGTCAGGGGTGTGAGGTCATTTCTAGGGCTAACGGGGTACTGCAGAGACTTTATTGAGGACTATGCAGCCACAGCAGCCCCTCTGCTCCGACTCCTACAAAAGGGAGTGGAGTGGCTTTGGGATGAGGGTTGCCAGGCAGCGTTTGTTAAACTCAAGGGAGACTTGCAGACCGCACCAGCTCTAGGGGCCATAGATGGGGGGAAAGAGTTTTTCCTGGAGGTAGCGGCTAGCAGGGATAGCCTAAGTGCGGTGCTGCTCCAAGAGCGGCACGGCAGGCTGAGGCCGGTGGTCTGCTCCTCCAGAGTCCTCACGGATGTGGAGAGGAGCTACTCCAACTGTGAGCAGCACCTTTTGGCCACACATTGGGTTGTGAAAAGATCTTTGATTTTCACAGGCACCTCTCCCATCACCCTCCTCACACACCACACACCCACCCAGATGCTTCTGGATGGGAGGATTAAAGATGGGACAGTGAGCAGTGCCCGCATTGCGCGCTGGACCCTCCTCTCGCAGATGGATCTGAGGGTGAGGGGCCTTTGCGAGCCAAAGCTCGCGGCCAATATGGTATATCCTGGAACAGCCCATCGGTGTTCCATAGAAGGGGTATGGGAGGTGAACATAGGTTTACGGGCCGGGATACATCCCTCAGGCTGCGAGAGCTATGTAGATGGTTCCAGCATGGTATCTGCTGGCAAACGACTCACGGGTTGTGGAGTCTATGACCCAACGGCAAACATTGCCTTGGCAATCAAGCTCCCCAACACCATGAGCGCCCAACAGGCTGAACTGTCGGCGGTGATGTACGTGGTTACCCACCCCGAAATCTTCCCTACCCCGTACACGATTTGCTCTGACAGCATGTTCACTTGCAACTTGTGTACGGAATACCTGTCCATCTGGTCCCGTTGCAGGTATCCCTCCGCCGATGGGAGGCCTTTAACAGTAAAGCCCCTGCTGGAGAAAATCCTGGCAGCCGTGGGGGAGGAAGGCGAGGTCTTCATCCACAAAGTGAAGGCCCATTCCTCCACAGAACCCCGCAGCCAGGGTAACCAGCAAGCCGACATGCTGGCCAAGGAGGGTGCACACTCAGGCACTTTCTGGGACCCGTATGAGTCCGGGCCCGTGGCGGCAGTTAGAGGCAGGGATGGGACCCAAGGGAGCTTAGGGGTAGTGTTAGCTCTGGACCTTAAAACGGTCCAAGCCCAGGACCCTGTCCTGAAAGTCGTCATTAGCGCAGTAATGGAGGGCAGGAAGGTAGAAGGCCCTTACGGCGCAGCCCCCCTCTCCATAAGGGAAGGCATGCTGTTCAGAGAGGAACAGTGGGTAGTACCCCAGCAACACCGGAGGGAGTTCCTTCAACTGGCCCATGAGGGGCCGGGAGCAGGACACCCCAGGCCTGAGACCACCTGGCAACGGGTGGAACAGGCGGGATGGTGGCCAGGACTCCGGGAGGACGTCCGCGAGTTCTGTGCTAGCTGTCTCGTGTGTGCTGCAAATAACCCCGACCCCCACAGAAGGAAGGTGCCCATGGTACACGTTAGGAGGGTAGAGGGACCATGGCAGTTGATCCAGATCGACTACATTGGGCCCCTGCCCACTGCCCAGGGAGGCTACAAATACTGCCTCGTCCTGGTTGACGTGTTTTCCAAATGGGTGGAAGCCTTCCCCTGTAAAACAGCCACAGCATTGGGGGCTGCAAAGATCTTGGTACAGTAGGTGTTCTCGCGGTGGGGACTCGCCCAGTTTGTGGAGTCCGACCAGGGAAGCCACTTCACTGGCCAGGTCATGCAGGACACCCTCACACTGCTTGGTATTAAGGGGAAGTGGCATGTAGCTCACAATCCTCAGTCCTCCGGGATTGTGGAGCGCATGAGCCGCACCATTAAAGAAAGGTTGAGGAAAGAGACAGTGGGGTCACCCCAAAAATCGGCAGAAGCCCTGCCTCTAGTCCTCATGGGGATCTGGGCCAGCCAGTCCAAGAGTACCGGGTATTCCCCGCACTAACTCAGGACCAGTAGGGTTATGAGGACCCCCACCCATGTCCTAGCCCCAGTCCTTACGGAAGGGCAGCTTCGAGAACTAGATCGGGATAAGTTCGCCCGAGAACTCTTCGAGCACCTAAAACAAATTTATGGGCAGGCAGCAGGTAGTATGGGGAAGCAGCATCGGAATAACCGGTTGCTGCTCGAGCCTAATAAGAGCCATCAGTGGGAGATAGGGGACCAAGTCATGGTTAGGAACTACGCCCGGGTGGGGAGTTTAGAGCCATTGTACATGGGACCCTATAGTGTAGTCGATAGAGCCAGCCCCATGGTCTATGCAATAAAACTGCCCCGGCGCACAAAATGGTTCCACGTGAATCAATGAAAGTTGTTTACGCCGGAGGCAGGGAAACAGGCAGCTGGGAGTGAACCTGAGGTCAGAAATCCTCAGCCCGTAGCGGGTACAAGCTCACAGGCTGCACAGGCAGGCGCTGTGGCTTGTGCTAGGGGAGGAGCCATTCATGACCAGTGTAAGTTGTTTAAGCAGGGAGGCAGGGAAGGGGACCCCTGTAGAGCAGGTCCGGTAGCTGCAATCCAGGACAAGGGAGGCACACAGGGGAAAGTTTTGGCCCCGGACCAAAAACAGGTCCAAGCCCAAGATTCCGCCTTTAAGGCCGCCCTGGTAAGGGAAAAGGATTTAGAACAGGATTACTGGCAGGCTGCCAGTTATATTAAACAATGCAGGTTGTTTGAGCCGGGGGCAGGGAAACAGGCAGCTGGGATTGTACCCGAGATTAGAAATCCTCAGCCTGCAGCGCATACGCACAAACAGGCTGCACATGCAGGCGCAGTCGCGTGCGTGAGAGGAGCAGTTCCCCCGCACTTGGCCCGAGCGATTCCCCCTCTCTTGTGGGACTCCGGGGAGGAGCCTGAACCAGGTCTCAGACCTGAAGGGGAAGGCTCTCAGCCACCGGCAGCCGGTGGCAAGGGATTGCCTGTCCCCAGCCCAGGTTTGGGTAGGGAGGGACCCAAAGGAGAAGGTCCCCAGCCAGCAAGGAGTGTGACCCGAGCTAAGGGTTCGCTCGCCAGGGTAGCCCCACCAGCGCCACTCCCTAGGAGGTCTCTTCGGGTACCCCAGCCCAAGAAAGTATGGTCACCAGCTTTCCAGTGGAATAGGGCGGGCTCCTGAGTCAGGGAGAAGCCAAAAGACAGAAGTCCCCAACCAGCAGCCATAAGCTGCGAGGGATTTGAAGTTGGAATCAGTCCAGCCACGCCGCAGGGAGCAGCCTGTGGCAGCCCAAACAGGGATTAGGCTGGCCACCCGGAGACGGGTGGCGCTTGTATATAGCTTTGTTCAAGTAATGTGTATAGAGGATTAAAGTAGAACGTGTTAATTTTAAATTTTATATTGCAATTCGGTAGTGTTAATTATTAGAGTATAAGTTTTAAGTATGGTACCGTTCCAGAGTTGTATTATGTGAGCCAAGGTCGTGGGACCTGATCACACTCCCCCGAGCCAGGGGACCTGGCTAGATGTTTTCTTTTTAAAGTCTTTTTCAGAGTTCTGGAAGGTACAGAGGACTATTGTGTCTTTGGATGCTCGAGAAAGGGAGCACCCCTAGCCCATGAAGGGAGGGGTCTGCAGGAGACAGATGCCGACAGCATTTATACTGTTATTGGAAATCTCGATTAAGATTAAGAGTTCACAAAAAGCTTGTTAATTATTTTATATTTTGTATTATGTATTGGTCCCAACTCCAAAGGAAAATAATGTGTGAATCTAGTTCCTAATTGTAAAATTGTACTACTTGTTTAGAGTTAATTGAACAAATTGCATATGCCTATGGATTGTTGTGTTTGTAGATTGTGAAAGTTTGAAAAACATTTATGGCTGAAGGATGGTGCCATTTAATAAAGTGTCAGGCAATTGCATTTTAATAAAAAAAAGGGGAAGCTCATTTTCTTCCATTTGTATTTTTAACAGATATGTTTTGGCTTGGTGGTAATCCCATTGAAGATGTTGTATCGTGTTAAAACTATGTCACAAGTGGTGCAGGGGCATTGGACCCCTCCATGCTTGAATTATTGTGAATACTCAGTGTAGTGTATGTGCCTTTAAGTCAGAACTACTTTTTACAGCTCCTGTATACTGTAGTACCGGCAGTGACCACACCGGTATATAAGCTTTGCGCATGCCTCTGTACCCCAGTCTAGAGATTACCCTCCTCCAGTAAAGACCTGTTATTTGTTAATGTACCGCATCCGTGTGATTATTTATCCACTGAACCACGGATCTAACAGTGGCGACGAGTGTCGATTCGAATCTACCTGCAACATAAAAAAAAAAATAGTCGAGGCCAGGAACACGGGCGTCGACCACGAGCAACCGCCCAGCAGTCAGGCAGAGATCCAACTTCGCTGGGGAGGCTGTGGAGAGCCAGGCTTGGATCCCCAGCCACAACGAGCAGTAAGAGACCGACGACAGGTCCAGCGCAGACCCTTCCCGAGCAGCGGCGGCTGGAGCCGACCGACGGCGGAGAGCCGAGCAGCATCGATGGGGTAAGACAGAGGGTGAAGAGCGCAGGGCGCAGCCGGGGATTGAACACCGAGCAGCGTCGAGGAAAACATAAAGCAACCGGAGAGAGAGAGGGTAAGAAACAGCCGGGTTCTAGACTGAGCGGCGTCGAAAAATATCAAAAGAAGAACGCGCAGAGCACAGCCAGGGATCACGGGCTGATCAGCCTCCGCGGGGCGAAGCAAGGGGAGATGCCATTGAGCCACGAAGAAGGAAGAGCACGGGAGGCGCCATTGAGCCGCGGAGAAGCAGGGAGAGCGCAGGAGACGCCATTGAGCCGCGGAGAAGCAGGGAGAGCGCGGGAGACGCCATTGAGCCGCGGAGAAGAAGGAAGAGCGTGGGAGACGCCATTTTGAGAAGCCGCAGCGGAGAAGAAGGGCGAGCGCGGGAAGGAAGGAAAGCGTGGGAGACGCCATTTTGTGCTAGTGGAGAAGAAGGGGAAGCGCGGGAGGCGCCATTGGTGATAGTTAACGCACAACCAAGGATGCCGAAGAATAGCAGTATCTCTACGTTCGACAATAAAGTCGAAGATTGGGCGACATATGTGGAACATATTGAGGTGTACTGCAGGGTGAATGAAGTGCCAGATGCTAATAAAGCACTGGTTCTGTTAAATTCCATGGGTGCAAAAACTTATGGGTTACTGCGAAATCTAATAACCCCAGAGAAGCCGGTAAACAAGAATTTTGAAATCATAGTAGAAATCCTACAGGACCACTTAAACCCCACACCGCTGCTGATAGCAGAATGACTTAAGTTCCATAAAAGGAACCAACACAAAGACGAAAGCAATGCTGAGTACCTAACGAACTGCGCAAGCTATCGAAATACTGCCAGTTTGGAGCGGGACTAGCAGACACGTTAAGGGACAAGTTTGTGTGTGGGCTACAAAGTGAAGGAACCCAGAAACGGCTTCTATCAGAAAAGGACCTTACGCTGGACAAAGCTTTCAGTATGGCAGTATCACACGAAGCAGCCGCAAGGGGCGCTGCAGATATACAACGGAGACCGCAAGAATATGGCACCAATGAAATGACCTATGGAACAGGGAAGTGCTATCGCTGTAGCAGAACAACACATGACCAGAAAGATTGTTGGTTCAAGGACCAAGTGTGCAGACAGTGTGGGAAAACAGGACACATAGCAAGAGTCTGCAGGTCTGGGAAGAAAACCAACAGTAAGAAATCTCCACAGGAGAAGTACAAAAAGGTACACCAGGTGATGGACAGTGGTTCAGACGAACAGAAAAGTGACACAGACTCCGAAAGCAAGGAGCTGGGTTGTCTGAAACTACATAATGTAACCGAAATGGAGGATCACCAGACTATCTGGGTTACACTCAAGATAGACGGAGTCCAAGTGGAAATGGAATTGGACACAGGGTCAGCTCTAACAGTCATAAATCAAAGAGACTACAAGCGGCTATTTTCACACATACCCTTGAAAGCTACAGAGATTGTCTTGAAGACATATACGGGGCAAAAAGTCTACCCCAAAGGAAAAATAAGGGTGAAAGTGACAGGAAATACCTAAAATGGATATATATGTATTGCCAAATGGAGGACCACCACTGCTAGGATGTGAATGGATCCGGAAGATACAATTAGATTGGCATTCCATACAGGCACTGAAGGTTGAGGCCAAAAAGGATGACGACGTCACACCTGGTCGACTGTCAAAAATGCTAACTGACGCAAAAGAAGTGTTCCAGGAGGGACTAGGAACACTAAAAGGAATAACAGCAACAATTAAAATAGAGGAAAATGCAAGCCCAAAGTTTCTGAAGGCCAGACCAGTGCCTTATGCGATCAGAGCAGCTGTTGATGCAGAGCTGGAAGGGTTGGAACGTTCAGGAGTACTGTCCAAAGTGGACTGGAGCGAGTGGGCTACACCCATCGTTCCTGTAATGAAGAGGTCGTTGAGTAATACGCCTGGGGAACCAAAGAAGGTCCGCATCTGTGGGGATTTTAAGGTGACAGTGAATCCAGTCCTTCACACGGTGCAATATCCGCTTCCACGTATTGAGGATATTTTCGCCTCGCTATCTGGTGGTAAACGCTTCACCAAAATTGATCTAGCCCAGGCGTACTTGCAAATGGAGGTAGAAGAAGCTTCGAAACATTACCTTACGATCAACACTCATAAAGGTCTCTATCAATACAACCGGCTGGTGTTTGGAGTAGCCTCGGCTCCGGCTATCTGGCAAAGGGCAATGGATCGGGTCCTGCAAGGGATTCCAGGGACCCAGTGTTATTTGGATGACATCTTGGTCACGGGCGAAAATGACGGTGATCACCTCGCTAACTTGGAGAAGGTGCTCACCAGATTAAAGGAGTATGGGCTACGAGCTAATCGCCACAAGTGCGAGTTTTTCCAGAAACAGATCTCGTATTGCGGCCACGTCATCGATGAAGAGGGGTTACATAAGTCCCCTGACAAGATTGAGACAGTAGTTTAGGGCAGCACGGTGGCATAGTGGTTAGCACTGTTGCCTCACAGCGCCAGGGACCCGGGTTCAAATCCGGCCTCGGGCAACTGTCTGTGTGGAGTTTGCACATTCTCCCCGTGTTTGCGTGGGTTTACTCCGGGTGCTCCGGTTTCCTCCCACAGTCCAAAGATGTGCAGGTTAGGTTGATTGGCTATGATAAATTGACCCTTAGTGTTAGGGGGATTAAATACATGGGGTTATGGGGATAGGGTGGGATATGTGTTGGTGTAGGGGTTACGGGGATCGGGTGGGATATGTGTCAGTGCAGGCTCGATGGGCCGAAATGGCCTCTATCTGCACTGTGGGGTTTCTGTGATTTCTGTGATTTCAAGCCTCCAGCAGCGGAAAATGTGTCACAACTGAGGTCGTTCCTCGGGCTGGTAAACTATTACCACAAGTTCTTACCAAATTTGTCTACGGTATTACACCCGCTGAACACCCTACTGCAAACAGGGGTACCATGGAAGTGGGATGATGAACGTAGACGAGCTTTCCAGAAGTGTAAAGAATTGATCACATCAAAAGAGGTGTTGGCCCATTTCAACCCAGCACTACCAATTCGTTTGGCATATGATGCATCACCCTACGGCATTGGAGCAGTGCTGTCGCACAAATTCCCAGACGGGTTTGAGAGGCCAGTAGCCTTTGTGTCTCGGTCACCAACCTCAGCTGAGCGCAACTATGCCCAGATTGACAGGGAGGCCCTCAGCCTAGTATGGGGAGTAAAATAATTCAACCACTATCTGCATGGGCAGAAGTTCACCTTGTTGACTGACCACCAACCACTTGTCTCCATCTTTAATCCTAAGAAGGGCGTGCCAGTAATGACTGCACAGCAGTTACAAAGATGGTCCCTGTTTCTAGGGGTGAATCAATATGAAATAGAATATAAAGGCACGAAACAGCATGGGAACGCTGATGGGCTATCGCGCCTGCCACTGCCTACTGTAGAGGAAGCACCAGCAGTGGACCCTATCGAGATATTTTATTCATCGATAATTGAACGATTGCCAGTAACAAACGCGGATATAGAGAAGGAGACCCGCAATGATCCGACGCTGTCACGGGTATATGAATTGACGGTGAGGGGATGTCCAACACATGGCGACTCACTGTTGCCAGCATTCTCATCCAGAAGAGAACAGCTGTCAGTATGCCAGGGGACAGTGATGTGTGGATCCAGTGTGGTGATTCCACCCAAGTTAAGGGAGAGAGTGCTAAATGAGCTACATGAAGGTCATCTGGGGGGAGTGAAAATGAAAAGCCTTGCTAGGGCTTATGTGTGGTGGCCGGGAATCGATCAACAAATCGAAGACCTAACTAAGAGCTGCTTAGGATGCCAGAAGGTCCAAAATGCACCACCACATGCCCCTCTACACCCATGGGAGTGGCCCTCCACTCCATGGCAATGGGTGCACATTGATTTCACTGGTCCATTCATGGACTCAATGTTTTTAATAGCAGTGGATGCTCATTCAAAGTGGCCTGAGGTGATAAAGATGTCTTCAACCACTACAGAGAAAATGATTGCAGTCCTATGGACCATATTTGCCAGAAACGGTTTGCCAGAGCAGATCTGCTCTGATAATGGACCACAGTTTTGTCCGACGAGTTCCAAAAATTCATGAAAAGGAATGGGGTAAGGCATTACACATCCGCCCCGTATCATCCAGCCACAAATGGATTGGCTGAGAGGTTCGTACAAACCTTTAAGAAGGCGATAAAGGCCATGTGCGACGAGGAAATTCCACTACAGCATAAGATGGACAATTTCTTATTAGCCTACCGAAACGCGACACATGCAGTTACCAACCAGACCCCGGCCATGATGTTCTTTAACCGAAGGTTGAGATCTCATCTGGACTTGCTCAGACCAAATGTGCGAAGAAATGTTGAGGACAAACAATTCCAGCACATCAATGAGAGGCCGACAAGGAGCTTCAATGTAGGGCAACCAGTCTTGGCCCGTGACTATTGTTGAAGTGCCTTACTTCTTAGCTCTGGGTAATGACTCAATACACTATTGGATTCGTCAGATGGACAGGCCTTTTATTTCACTTGCAAGGGGAATCAGTACCTCCTCTCAAGGGGTGAGGCTACTATTCCAATGATACAGCGTAAGCATTCCATATTTATACAGTGTAACAAACAAGTTTAATTGACATTCCTTTGTTCCTCAATCAGGATACATTTTAGATTAATCATTAGGTCTTATGACATATTGACAGAAGGATCCTGGACACATAAGTCAACGGTTAAGATATAACAGGACATGAATCGTGTAACCGGAGGTCCTCTTTAATCTTAATCATGTATCGGGAGGCTAGGTTTGCTTACGGTCGCAAGTTGTCAGGTCACTGGGTACTTCAAACGGAACCCATTGTTTCACTTCTACATTCTCATTAGGTGGGCAGACATCTGTTCTTGGCTGTAATCCAAGTACGTGCAATAGCTCTAGTTACACATCGACTCTTGACCGGTGTCAAGTCTGAAAACTTTTACCCAGCAAGCACCTGAAATTAACCCCTTATAATATGTAGATTTCCTCATTCCCCCCTTTTGTCCTTTCTAAGGACAATCTATTTCGCTAAGTTTAAGAAATTCTACATCAAAGGTCTCACACTTAATATCCTCATATTCAGACATCATTGGTACTGGAGGAGTTGATGTTAATAAGGAAAGGACTTTTGTACACAATAATTTTAAACAACCAATCAATAAACTAATTAAAATTATTATCATCACAATTGCAATTAAGACTTCCAAAATTTGCTTTCCTAGTGCTCCTCCCCACCCTGAAATCCAATCCCACATGGACCACTGTTCAGGTTGACGTAGTTTCTCTACGGCCTCCCTTATGTGGTTTACCAGGTTGGTGATATTTTCTGAGCTATCTGGAATATAGTTGCAACATTCGGTTTTTATGATTGCACATGTGCCCCCTTCTTTTGCCAACAAATAGTCCAGAGCCATGCGGTTTTGTAAAGCAACAGTGCGCATAGCCACCATTTCTGCGTTTACATCACTAAGAGCATCAGCAGTATCATTGGCTATTTGTTCCAACACTGCTGCCATGTTTATAGATTCTCTTGCTAACTTCCCTGTTCCATACCAGGGAAATGCTATAGCAAAGAACCTTTCAGTTTCTGTAATGGCTCGTTTTGCTCATGTCCCAGGGTGGCTATCCAAAGATGAAATATGATGTATATAGGGCACTACATATCCCAAATAACATGACCTAGTCCAATTTAGTGGCAACCAAGGGTATGCTCTATGCCCACAGATGAAATAGGTGTTATTATAGGCTTCAAATTTGTTCCATATCTGGTGCATCATTCCTATTCCTTGTTCTCCTTTCCAGATTTTTCTACTAGTCAAATTTTGTACTGTGGACAGGTTCCACCGTCCCCAATAGGGCCATTCGACTGCACCCGGTGGTTTAGTAGTAGTTTTAGTCAAAGTGTAGTTATATTTGCACTCACTCCATCCAACCATCAATCCTTCTCCATTGTCGTTTACCAGACAGACTTCTCCTTTTGTATTATTTACGGTTCCCATTGACGTCACTAATAGACTCTCTGGATTCCTTTGATTATTATATTGGGGATGAAACCACCCTTCAAATTTTATAAGGTTGTATCCTGCATCTTTCCATTCATTTTCCAATTGATCTGGGTTTAAACTATTTTGGGTCT
This sequence comes from Somniosus microcephalus, assembly GCF_052327205.1. Classification (NCBI taxonomy): domain Eukaryota; kingdom Metazoa; phylum Chordata; class Chondrichthyes; order Squaliformes; family Somniosidae; genus Somniosus; species Somniosus microcephalus. The sequence goes on along the minus strand of NC_140987.1, from coordinate 58,508,076 downwards.
GAAATGTACTGGCTGCCTCCTTATTCCAGGTGGTATTAGACTGTAATAACCACCCTACCATCTCTTCTATTTCGAAGGGAATGGGCCTTAGAGGTATTCCACCCTCTGCATGCACAGGGATGTGGCTGCATATCCAGCATTTGGCAAGGTTCTGTCTTTTAGCGTACAAATAACTCATGTATACAAAGGTATTAACATGATGATAGTTATGCTTATTTAACAGTCTTCCACTTCTCCCTCCTTGTTTCTTAGTGGTCCTATTAATTTTTCTTTTCTGAGTAATTGATGTTGAAACGAGGGGTTGTGTAAAAGGATTATCACAAAACATTGACTTAGCTGTCAGGGCCAGTCCTCCTCTTGAATTACCATTGCAGATAACCCCTCCATTCGCAGTTCTGTCACTTGGTAATACAGTATCAGGGCATGTGACCCATAGCTTATCAAGCCTTTGTCCACTATCTTCTTCTACTATCTTACCCTGTCTTACCCTAAGATTTAGGGGTTGATACGGGGGTACCTGCATAGTATGGTCCTGGAGCTGGACTTTCATGGTCTCATTATAACATATAATATAAAAGAGATTTTTGGTTAAAAGTACACATTCTTTTATGCATGGTTTGCCTTGCAGAGGATCTGGGTAAATCCATATGGCAGTTTACAAAAAGAAGTCTTGTTAAAGTCCAAATCCAGTTCATCTTGGCAGTGTATTGTCTTTAACTGATGCCTTCTTACAATGGGATGCGTGTATCCATGTTGGTCGCTCCTTTACTTTTACAGCGGTGTTTGTGGTCAGGAGTACTTGGAAGGGTCCCTCAAATCTGGGTTGAAGGCCATTCTTTCGCTTGAAGATTTTTATGTAGACGTAATCTCCTGGCTCGAAAGTATGGCACTTTCCTTCAGCGGGATCGACCTGGGCTTCCTTCACCTGTTGATGGAAACTAGAAATGCATTTGGTTAGTGCAATGCAATAACTCAACATATCTTCCTCCATTTTATGAATGTCCATTTGTTTAGCTGTTAAAGGTGCCGAAAAGGGCAATCTTTGTGGTCTTCCCATGACGATCTCGTGAGGCGACAATCCTGTAGTTCTGTTGGTAGCAGACCGCATTGTCATTAAAGCTATGGGCAACAATTCAACCCATTTAAGTCCAGTTTCTTTACACAGTTTTGCAAGCTTATTTTTCAGCATCCCGTTGTATCTTTCCACTAGTCCAGCCGACTGTGGATGATAACTGCAATGGAGGTGCTGGTTAATCTGTAAGGCTTTGCATAGTTCCTTAATCACTGTTCCCGTAAAATGGGACCCATTGTCACTTGACAGTTTTGCTGGTATCCCAAAGCGAGGTACAATGTCCTTCAATAAACATTTAGCAACAGTAGTGGCGTCACTCTTTCTACAAGGAAACGCTTCAATCCATCTTGAAAACATATCAACAATAACTAATACATATTTAAAGCTCATGCACACAGGTAGTTCAATAAAATCCATTTGCAAGTGTACAAAAGGGCCCATGGGGTTTGGGTGGGATGCGGGCTGTACCTTCTTTATTTTCCCTGCATTCATGGTCTGGCAGATAGTACAATTTTCGCATATTTGTTTTGCCAACTTTGAGATTCCTGGTGCATACCAGGTCTTGAGGATATAGTCCGCCATCCCCCCTTTGCCCGCATGGGTGAATTTATGAACACATCGGGCAATTGGTGATAGTAATGATTTGGGTGCCACCATGCGGCCGTCATGATGAACCCATAAGCCGTCAGAGTTTTTAAAACAATGATTAACAACCCATTCCTTTACTTCATCAGAACTGGCCCTATCTTGATGGGTCAGCACGTCATCTAAGGACGGGGGCTGCGGTATCTCTGGCTTTTCACTAACAGGGAAGGCTGAAACTTGTCATTCAGTACTTGATATAGCTACTGACTTAGCAGCGCTATCTGCAGCAGCGTTTCCAAGCGCAACCTCGTCCAAATGCCCCGTGTGCGCTTGGCACTTAATAATGGCAATCTGCTTAGGTCTCTGGATGGCTAATAAAAGGTTTTGAACCTCGTGCATTTTTTAATTTGGGTTCCTGATGACGTTAAATAACTGCAAATCTTCCAAATCTGTCCATAATCATGAGCTACTCCAAAAGCATATCGAGAGTCAGTATAGATATTTACAGACTGCCACATAAATTCATAGAGACATCTCCTGATAACAGGAAGGAGTGTTCTTCCTCAAATTCTTCTACTTTTACTGTGAGGGGAGTCGATTGATTCAAGCGTTGTAGTATTCCAGCCAATCCAGCTATCGGGGTCTTTTTCCCATTAATAGGCATTCCTTCAGAATATCCTTTCCCTAACACCGAAAAGGTTGCTCCTGTATCTACTAAAATGACATAGGTCTCCCAGCTATTTGCATTTTAATTTCAGGTTCGCTGCGTGAATTTAAAGAAACAACGGGCATTCGGTGGTCTGTGGCGCCTGGGGCTGCTGGTGTCAGTCAGTAATTCTGATCTCTATTTCTCCTAAATCCCTGTCCGTTTGTAGGGTAACCTCCTGACTAGTCCGAAAAAGGGTTATGGACAGTGAAATTAGGACCTTTATTCTCTAACGGAGGTCCATTATTGGAGGTTTGGTTCTGACGATTTTTCGCAGGGCATTGGTTTGCCCAATGTCCGGGTTGTCCGCAATTGTAACAATTACCAGATCGTCCATACCCTCTTACTCTACCATGTCTTCCTCTATATTCCCCTCTATTCATCCTTCTATACTTACCTTGTTATCCTACCATAATAGAGGAGAAAGGTGTTTCTTCGGGGTAATTTTTTTTTCTTCTGACTCAACAAACATAGAGGCAGTCTTTTTATCTGGCTGTTCTCTATTTCTCTCTTGTCCGTTAAACATTCCTCGAGGCAAGTAATTCTTTCTATGTTAAATGAACCATCTGAGGGAAAGGGTCTAGTCTTATTTACAGTCCATTTGGACCAATTTGGTAGGTGATCAATGGATGATTGACCACAGTTCTTTAACATAAAGGCTGCTGGCGTGCCTTTCTCAGGCAGTTTACTGTTACTAGAACCCATTGTAGCAGCTTAAATATTTTAGTGTTAAAACATACAACAATTCCGTAACATTCTATGATCTGCGTGGGACGCCTCTACAGATCAGACATGATTAAACATTAATACATATGACAATAAACAATAAACAATACACTTGATAAACAACAACCAAAGTGTTACTAAATCCCCAACCTATGCAGCCTTACTGGACGAAGTTGATTGATAATAACAAGTAGTTAAATACTCACTCTCATAAACATTAAACATTGACACTGTGTTTCAGACAATCGCCCACTCTTCTTCCCTCTACCCTACTCCCTTTAGCCAAATCTTTAGCAAAAAGGGCCTTCAATTTGTCCCAACTAACTTCACCCACTCTCTCTCCTTCTACCCTACTCCCTTTAGCCAAATCTTTAGCAAAAAGGGCCTTCAATTTGTCCCAACTAACTTCACCCACTCTCTCTCCTTCTACCCTACTCCCTTTAGCCAAATCTTTAGCAAAAAGGGCCTTCAATTTGTCCCAACTAACTTCAAGCTGGAACCTTGCTAGTTCAATTTCCAATAAATTGCTAGCTCCTTAGTTAAATCAAATTCGTGACTTAACCTTCTCTCTTAGCAAGCTGGAACCTTGCTAGTTCAATTTCCAGTAAATCGCTAGCTCCTTAGTTAAATCAAATTCGTGACTTATCCTTCTCTCTTAGCAAGCTGGAACCTTGCTAGTTCAATTTCCAGTAAATCGCTAGCTCCTTAGTTAATCAAATTCGTGACTTAACCTTCTCTCTCTGGTACCTTTATTTCAGCGCTTCCTACCGTCCTTTTCTGCACGATCCTGTTCGCGGGGCGTCAGCGCCTCATGGCTGATCCTCTGTTCCGTTTCTGAAAGGGAAGCAGTCACAACGGCAGTTTAACCTCCGAACCTTGTGAGTCAATTACCCGATGGCAGTACTGTCCAATGGAATAAACAGACTATGCGCAGCTATGCTTCTGGCAGGGAAAGTCCCAAAAATGTGGCAAAACACCACCTTCGGCCGATGGGATTTTCCTAACCGAGCAACGTACGTGGCGTCTGTTAACTCACCAATTGGTACAGCAAGCCATCTCGGTGGAACCTCCAAATTGTCGAAGTGCCTTACTTCTTAGCTCTGGGTAATGACTCAATACACTCTTGGATTCGTCAGACGGACAGGCCTTTTATTTCACTTGCAAGGGGAATCAGTACCTCCACTCAAGGGGTGAGGCTACTATTCCAATGATACAGCGTAAGCGTTCCATATTTATACAGTGTAACAAACAAGTTTAATTGACATTCCTTTGTTCCTCAATCAGGATACATTTTAGATTAATCATTAGGTCTTATGACATATTGACAGAAGGATCCTGGGCACATAAGTCAACGGTTAAGATATAACAGGACATGAATCGTGTAACCGGAGGTCCTCTTTAATCTTAATCATGTATCGGGAGGCTAGGTTTGCTTACGGTCGCAAGTTGTCAGGTCACTGGGTACTTCAAACGGAACCCATTGTTTCACTTCTACATTCTCATTAGGTGGGCAGACATCTGTTCTTGGCTGTAATCCAAGTACGTGCAATAGCTCTAGTTACACATCGACTCTTGACCGGTGTCAAGTCTGAAAACTTTTACCCAGCAAGCACCTGAAATTAACCCCTTATAATATGTAGATTTCCTCATTATCGAACAGAGAAGTGGCAACCCGGAACGATATGTACAAGGCAGGGGCCATTAATGTACACAGTGGATGTCAGGGAGAACATTGTGAGACGCCACGTCGATCAGATCTTAGCATCACAGGAACGCGTCAACCCCATGTCTCGAGTACCTGGGGATGAACCCGACATACCGGTAGCATCTACTTCAGACCCAGTAGCAGTGGAACCCGATGAACTACCCGATGAAAAGGGGTCAGAATCGCCTCTGCACCAAGAATAAGAACCTCTGGAAAGGCGCTATCCCGAAAGGGTCAGGAAGCCGCCCCAAAGACTGAATCTATAAATGGACTTTTGTTATTTAATGTACATGTAAAAATGTAATTGTTATTTGAATATTAAGGGGGTCATTATTAATCTAAAAGGGGAGGAATTGTAGTGTATGTGCCTTTAAGTCAGAACTACTTTTTACAGCTCCTGTATACTGTAGTACCGGCAGTGACCACACCGGTATATAAGCTTTGCGCATGCCTCTGTACCCCAGTCTAGAGATTACCCTCCTCCAGTAAAGACCTGTTATTTGTTAATGTACCGCATCCGTGTGATTATTTATCCACTGAACCACGGATCTAACACTCAATGGTGCAGGGGCATTGGACCCCCTCCGTGTTTGAATTATTGTAACTAACCTTGTTTTTTCTGTCGATAGATGCCTACCGTGTACTGCGATTCTCTCTGGGTAGGGGAGATGGAGGTGTCGGGGGATCAAAGATAGATGTAGATAAGTATAAGGGAAGGTTGTTTGTGGGGGGTCAGAAATTATTGCTCACCTTTGGACAGGACACTACAAGCAAGTTTTAGTATCCGATGGGTGACTGTAAGGTTTCGCAAGAATTTCCAAAATTTCTACAGCCCCGAAGATTATTTTTTTGATTAAAGAAAACCTGGGTGGTATATACCTTAAAACCCCAGGGTATCAAAATGGCTGTCAGACCTCGTGGCAGAAGACAAAAGACAGTCTGCCTGTATCTCTTCAAGCACGGGCTGACTAAAGGACTTGAAATCACCAGCCTGTGTGAATGCACGAAGTACTTGAAACTGTCAGTCAACTGCAGTTTAGGAAATTTCACCCACAGGACAATGGATGTTTGTTTACAGAACTCTGTACAATGTTGACACAAAGGCTTAACTACTTAAAGCTGTTAATCAATTGCGGTTGGACTGACCACAGGACAATGGGTTAAACCATTTGAGTGCTGTTGACTGAAATTCAATAAGACATTTAAACTGAGCGAATACCAGTCAAATGAATGGGGTAATACATTAAAACCCATCACAGTCAATGGGGACAGATTGATTCCCTTTTGTAAAGCCCAGATACATCCGGATTTGGGCGCGAAGATTTCGGCTCCCAATTGGGGTATATAGATAGCCTCTCGGGAAGCCATTTTCTCTCTCTCTCTGCAGCCTCACCTCCGTGCCCTGTCTACAAGCAGCAGCCCGCCCAAAGAAGTGGAATACCAGCAGTTACTTTGAATCACTGGGGTATCTCTTCTTCGGGGTGGTGAAGAATCCAAGGCAGGACCGCAAGGGCACAGAGCAGGCGTTCACTGGTGAGCATAAAACTTTCTGGCCCATTACAAGGCAACCTAGATAGGTAGTAGGGGTGGGAATTAAAAGGGGGATTTTGTTAAATTGTAATTTTAGTCAATTTTCCCTCGATGTGTCTGTTTTCTCCTCCCCTATTAAGCAAAGGTGTGCTGTATTAAGCATAAGTGTGCTGTAATAAGCAAAGGAGTGCTGTATTAAGGAAAAGTGCTGTATTAAGCAAAGGTGTGCTGTAATAAGCACAGAGTGCTGTATTAAGTAAAAGTGTTGTATTAAGCAAAGGTGTGCTGTATTAAGCATAGGTGTGCTGTATTGATTATTTTCAATTTATTTCCTTTTATCTCAATAAGTACTGGTCTTCTTTGCACCCAACCACGAGTCTCGTTTTGTCTGCATCGCTACTGAATAAGTCCGGCGGTCAGAACCAGAAGAGGGGAGCGAGTCGAAACCGCACGGGGCTTTGGAGCAGCTCAGATACTTCTGACTGGCCAGAGACAATAACTCCAGTATAACACCACCCCCCACTAATTTCTACACCAGGAGCAATGTTCCCTCTAAGCTGCGCGTGTGTGTGGCCGTACAGTAATCAGCAAGCTCCCGCGCAGGCCGCTCTCAAGCTTTTACGTCGGAAATACTGCGCGAGCGCCGAAATTTAAAGGGACCGCCCCTTGACAGAAACACGCTGCTCATTACAAACCACAGGGAACGTTGCCCAGGAGGTATGAAAAGAGAGCCCTCAAAGTTCACAGTGGTAGTTATTAAAATAGAATGAACAGTTGTAAAATCAAATATTACTCTGAGGTCATATTTTGTACCACAGCTGTACAGCAAACTAAATACTTGATGGTAAGCCATTGGGTAAGGAATTTTTCTCCATTTGTAGGCAGACTCCACACAACTCACTTGTTCTAAATGTGGTGCTTGTGAGCTTTTCTAGGTCTTGCGATGGATTCCACATATCAGCAGCTTGTGGTCTGGGACTCCAGCTGCGACTGAAGCAAGCTATTAATGGATGTTTTAAAAAAAAAGACTCGAACAATCGACGTGCTTGCCTGTAGGCAGAGTTACTGTGAAGGTGGCAGTGTCACTCACTAGTCCCTCAGGTCATTCCCAAAACTAAAGTGCCCTTCACAACATGCGAGTTCATGCAGTGGGCAGTTTAATGCAAAACGTATACTGAAGTATTTTGCTTTCCGCCCACAAGCTGAGAGTGTTGTTACTGGCCAATATTGAATTTACCTGCAGCGAAACCACCAAAAATAAACACACTACTACCAGCCCTGAGGAAAATTGTGCCCGCCGTGTCCTTGCTTTAGATATAAAATGGATTAATCTTTGAGCAGACATAACCGAAACAGCTCAGCAGTTTTTACATTTCTTGTAAAAAAAATTTTTTTTCCAACACTGAAGCCCGTGAAGATAAAAATGGATTGTTGTGGAACTGTACCACCTGTGGATTCATTGATATAAATTTGATAGATAGTTGTCATTGGGAATAAATGTGGATGTTTTGTCAGTTTGATCGGTGATAATTCACTCAAAGTATTGAAAGGGCTGAATGGTGCAAAGCATAAACACAATAATATATAACAGATGTGCCAACTCTGCAGCGGTCTGTTCCTATTTTTTCTCATGGCTTGCCAGGAGATACATCTCAACAATGTGGGATTTAACCTCCTTCGCCCTACATCCCAAAATTCCATGGCAGGTTTTTCTTCCATGTGCCAGAGACCTTTTTATTTGAAAATGCAGTTGAAGGGCCAAAACCTATGGTGCAGAATATCATTAACAACAACTTGCCTTTATATAGCATCCAGAATGTAGAAAAACATCCAAAGGTGCATCACAAAAAGGATTCCGAGTCAAAGAAGGAGATATTAGGTGGGGGTGGGGGTGGTGGAGGTGACAAAGTGGATTTTAAGGAGGGTCTTAAAGGAAGAGAGGGAGCTGGAGAGGCAGGGGAGGTTTATGGAGGAAATTCCAGAGCTTGGGGCCTAGACGGCTGAAGGCACAGCTGCCAATGGTGGGCCGAAAGGAGAGGGGATGCACAAGAGGGTAGAATCGGAGGACTAGAGAGTTTGGGGAAGTTTGTATGTCTGGAGGAGGTTACACAGATAGGGAGGGGAGAGGCCATGAAGAGATTTAAACATGAGGATGAGAATTTTAAATTGAAAGCATGAGGGACTGGATGGTGACAACACATTTAAGAACTTTGGAGAGGAAAGGGAGATCAGAGATCGGGTGGTAGTTTGTGAGATAAATCCATGTAGTGAGACAAGGAACTCGAAGAGGCGAGGTATGAGAATTAAGACAAGTACTTTATTGAACGACTGCGAGACAACCAGGCAGGCCTGCTTCCAGGCATTGCACCTTTGCTGACCTTAGCAGGAAGCTAACCCCTGACCTTAGCAGCAGCATTGGCTACAGCACCACCTGGTGGATAACCTTAATCATAACATCCCAGATTACTATATCCCTCCCCCCTTAAGATTTCAGTATGAATTTCTTAACAAACAACTATTCCTAAGGGTCACATAAGAAGTCTCCATTCACCATGTTCCATACTTGATGAATCTAACAGGTCAGTATCAATCTCTCTGGTGGCTTGCGAGGCCTTTGTGAACGTCTGACAGTAAAGTCCCTGCTTGTTTGTGGTGAAGCCACCAGCTGCTCCTGAGCAGTGCTCGGAGTATCTGACTCTGCAACGATGGTTTCCTCTTGATGAATGGGTTCCTGTGGAATTGTCTCTGTCCCTGATGGTGGCACCACAGATGCACTTGGATAACTGGGGGCAACCCTGTCCTCAGCCATTGCATCTGGAACCTTCATTTCAATTTCCCCTTGTCTGGTAAGTATCTGATCTACATGTCTGCGTACTACCCTACCATCACCCAACATGACCTTGTATGATATGGGACCGGTCATTGAGTCTATGAAGCCAGGAATCCACTTGGGTCCATAACTGAAATTCCTGGTAAGGATCGCATCTCCTTCTCTAAAACTTCGGCTCTTTGTTCTTTTGTCATGGTTCTCTTTTTGTTTGTTTTGTCTGTTTTCCATTTTCCTTTTTAGGTCTGGGTGGACAAGGTCAAGAGTGGAGCGTAGTCTACAACCGAATAACATCTCAGCAGGAGAGAGCCCTGTGGTGGATTGAGGTGTTATTCTGTAGCTGAACAGAACCCGTGACACTTTGGCTGCTAAACTCCCTTCTGCACTTTTTATCATCATCTCTTTAAATGTTTGTACGGCTCTCTCTGCAAGTCCATTTGAGGATGGATGATATGGGGCCGAGGTCACCTGCACTATGCCATTTTTTTCTCAAGAACTCTTTTGTCTCTGTACTCACAAAACAAGTGGCATTGTCACTTACCACAATCTCCGGTAGCCCTTGATTACTGAAGCTCTGACGCAGGCAGTCTATAGTAATAGTGGTGGAAGCAGAATTTACAGGATAAACATCCATCCATTTGGAATGTGCATCAATGATTATGAGGAACATCTTCCCCATGAATGGACCTGCATAATCTAAGTGCAATCTTCTCCATGGTTTATCCGGCCACTCCCAGGGGTGGAGAGGAGCCGCTGCTGGTGCCTTCCGGTGTTCCTGACAAGTGCTGCATGTCTTGACTAGATTTTCTATCTCCTCATCTAGCTTTGGCCACCACAAGTAATTCCTAGCCAAGGCTTTCATACATGAGACCCCAGGATGACACTGTCGTGCTGGCTGTGGAATAATCACTCGTGCTCCCCACAACACGCAACCATCCTGCACACTCAGCTCTGTTTTCCTGACACTGTAGGGTGTGAAGTCAGCCCCTTCCAGATGCTGTGGCCATCCCCTCACCACATATTCTCAAACTCTTTACCTGTCCATGTGACTGCAGAGCAAGTAAGAACATGGACAGGATCTTTACCTGTCCATGTTCTTACTTGCTCTGCAGTCACAAATGCTGTGTCAGTGTCCTCCAACATCAACACTCTGTCCTCTGGAGCTGCATGGATAGGTGTGCCTGGCAGTGGAAGACGGCTCAAGGCATCTGCGTTCCCATGGTACTTGCCCGCCTTGTAGACGATGACATACTCATATGCCCTCAATGTCACGGCCCACCTCTGGATCCGGGGTGACACAGGAACAAGGTAGATGAATTAGCTGTGGAAATAGAGGTTAATAATTATGATCTAATTGGGATTACGGAAACATGGTTGCAGGGTGAGCAGGGCTGGGAGCTTAACATACAGGGGTATTCAGTATTTAGGAAGGATCGACAAAAAAGAAAGGGAGGAGGGGTAGCATTGCTAGTAAAAGAGGGGATAAATGCAATTGAAAGGAAGGATATTAACTCAGTTAATACAGAATCTATATGGGTGGAGCTAAGAAATAGCGAGGGGCGAAAAACATTAATAGGAGTGGTATATAGGCCTCCAAATAGTAAAATAGAGGTTAGGGAGGGCATCACGAGGGAAATTAGAGAAGCGTGCAATAAGAGCACAGCTGTCATCATAGGTGACTTTAACTTACATATAGATTGGACTAGCCTAATCAGTAAAAATAATGAGGAGGAGGAATTCCTTGAGTGTTTAAGGGATGGTTATCTGGATCAATATGTCGAGGAACCAACTCGGGAACAGGCTATATTGGACTGGGTACTGTGCAATGAGAAGGGACTAATCAGTAATCTTGTTGTACGGGGACCCTTGGGTCAGAGCGATCATAACATGATCGATTTCTCACTCGAAATGGAGAGCGAAGAAATTGACTCAGAGACTAAGGTCCTGAATTTAAACAAGGGGAATTATGATGCCATGAGACGGGAACTGAGTAGGTCTGATTGGACAACGTTCCTGAGAGGACTGGAGGTAGATAAACAATGGCAAACATTTAAAGATAGAATGACAAAATTGCAAAAATTGTTTATACCAATCTGGCATAAAAGGAAATCTAAAAAGGTGACTCAACCGTGGATAACAGGGGAAATTAGAGACAGCATAAAATCCAAAGATAGGGCGTATAAAATAGCCAAAAAAAGCGCCAGAGCGGAAGATTGGGAACAGTTTAAGATAGAGCAAAGGAGGGCAAAGGGCATGATCAAGAGGGGCAAAATAGCTTACGAAAACAAGCTGGCGGAAAATATAAAAACTAACTCCAAAAGCTTTTATAAATATATCAAAAGGAAAAGACTGGTGAAAACCAAAGTTGGTCCATTGCAGTCAGATACGGGGGAATATATAATGGGAAATAAGGAAATGGCAGATCAACTAAATGCATACTTTGGGTCAGTCTTTACGAAGGAAGACACAAAAAACCTCCCTGGGATATCGGGAAAAATAGGGACATTGGCAAAGGAGGAACTGACGCAAATCAATATCTCTAAGGATATGGTGTTAAGGAAGCTAAAGGGATTGAAGGTGGACAAATCCCCAGGGCCTGATAACATGCATCCTAGGGTACTGAAGGAGGTGGCCCTAGAGATAGCGGATGCACTAAGGATGATTTTTCAGAATTCATTAGACTCGGGAACAGTGCCGATGGATTGGAGGGTAGCTAACGTTACCCCACTATTCAAAAAGGGGGGTAGGGAAAAAGCAGGTAATTACAGACCTGTAAGCCTTACATCAGTTGTGGGCAAAATGCTGGAGTCCATCATTAAGGATGAAATAGCGGAGCACTTAGCAAATGGGGACAGGATAGGACAGAGTCAACATGGATTTACAAAGGGTAAATCGTGCTTGACTAATCTATTGGAATTTTTTGAGGGAGTAACTGGTAGAATAGATGGGGGAGAGCCAGTAGATGTGGTGTACCTGGACTTCCAAAAGGCCTTCGATAAGGTCCCACATAAAAGATTAGCATGGAAAATTGAGGCTCATGGGATAAAGGGGAAAGTTTTGGCGTGGATAGGGAACTGGCTGTCAGATAGAAAACAGAGAGTTGGAATAAACGGCTCATTTTCTGAATGGCAGGCAGTAACAAGTGGGGTACCACAGGGATCTGTCCTGGGCCCCCAGCTGTTCACAATTTACATTAATGACCTGGATCAGGGAGTCGGATGCAGCATTTCCAAATTTGCAGACGACACTAAACTAGGAGGTGGGGTGGGCTCAGAGGAAGAGACCAGGAAGCTCCAGAGCGATTTGGACAGACTGGGCGATTGGGCGGATAAATGGCAGATGCACTATAATGTGGACAAGTGCGAAGTTATCCACCTTGGGTGCAGGAACGGGAGGGCAAATTATTATTTAAATGGCAATAGATTGGGAGAGGGGGAAGTACAGAGAGACCTGGGTGTTCTTGTACACCAGTCACTGAAGGCGAGCATGCAGGTGCAACAGGCGGTCAAGAAGGCAAACGGTATGCTGGCCTTCATAGCAAAAGGGTTAGAATACAGGAACAGGGATACCTTGCTGCAGCTGTACAGGGCACTGGTGAGACCACACCTCGAGTACTGTGTACAGTTTTGGTCGCCTCATCTGAGGAAGGATGTTCTTGCCATGGAGGGGGTGCAGCGGCGATTCACCAGGCTGATACCAGGAATGGCGGGAATGACCTATGAGGAGAGACTATGTAGTTTAGGGATGTACACACTGGAGTTTAGAAGATTGAGAGGGGACCTCATAGAAGTGTATAAAATTCTGACAGGTCTAGACAGACTGGATGCAGAAGGAATGTTTCCCTTGGCGGGTGAGAACAGAACTAGAGGACATAATTTAAGGATAAGGGCTAAACCATTTAGGACAGAGATGAGGGGGAATTTCTTCACTCAGAGAGTGGTGAACCTGTGGAACTCATTGCCACAGAGGGCAGTGTACGCCAGCTCATTAAATATATTTAAGAGGGAATTAGATATATTTCTACGGGCAAAAGGGGTTAAGGGTTACGGAGAGAAGGCGGGGACGGGATACTGAATTAAAGGATCAGCCATGATCTCATTAAATGGCGGAGCAGGCACGAAGGGCCGAATGGCCTACTCCTGCTCCTATCTTCTATGTATCTATGTATCTATGACACCATCTGTGGAACTGCTTTCATTTCATTGAAAAGAGAGATAAGAGGTTTATGATCGGTGCATATGGTGAACTTCCTGCCATATATGTACTTGTGGAACCTCTGTAACCCAAACATTACAGCTAACCCCTCTTTGTCTAACTGGGAATAGTTTTTTCTGCTGGTGTTAGAGTTCGGGACATAAACCCTATTGGTCTTTCAGTTCCATCTTCCATGCAGGGTGAAAGAACTGCCCCCACTCCGTAAGGTGAAGCCTCACAAGAGAGAATGATGTCTTTCTCTGCATTGTAGTGAACCAGCACATCCGATGACAGCATCAGTTTCTTGGACTGTTCAAATGAAACCCCCTGCTCCTCTCCCCACTGCCACTGTTTCTCCTTGCGCAGTAGTTTGTGAAGAGGTGCTAACACAGTTGACAAGTTTGGTAAAAACCTGTTATAATAGTTCAGCAGTCCCAGGTGAGCTTTTAACTCAGCCACATTTGTAGGAGCAGGGGCATCCTGCAGTGCTTGTACCTTCTCCTTGAGTGGATGGAGCCCGGTGGTGTCCACTCTGTGTCCCAGGAATACTGCCTCATTCCCCAGGAAAGTGCACTTACTCCACTTGTGCCGGAACCCTGCCCTCTCCAATCTCTGTAGTACCTCTCTCAGAGTGCTCAGATGCTCCTGGTCGGTTCTTCCTGTCACCAGAATGTCATCCAGATAGATGGAAACATGTGGAATCCCTTGCAGTACACCTTTGATTGTCCTCTGGAAGATAGCTGGACTAGATGAGACACCAAACGGTAAGCGGTTACATGTAAACAAGCCCTTGTGTGTATTTATGGTGACATACTTCTTTGATTCGTCATCCAGTGTAATCTGCAAGTAGGCATGACTCATATCCAACTTTGTGAATTTCTTTCCTCCAGCCAGGTTTGCAAAGAGATCCTCTGTTTTGGGAATAGGATACTGCTCTAGTTTGGACACCCGATTGATTGTCAATTTATAGTCTCCACAGAGTCTTACCGAATTGTCCAGTTTAAAACAGGTACTATGGGAGCTGCCCATTCCGAACATTTCACTGGCTCCAGTATGTTCTCTCTCAATAGATGGTCAAGCTCAGCCTCTACCTTTGGCTTCATGGCATAAGGCACAGGTTGTTGTTTAAAAAACCTTGGCGGTGCCTCCTTGTCTACATAAATCTTAGCTGGGGGGCCATTAAATGTGCCAAGTTCCTCCTTGAACACATTCTCATGTTCACTCAACACTTCTTGCAAAGCCAACTGTTTGCCCGCATCTATTTGATGTACTGCTCCCCAGTCTAATTTAAGTTCTTTTATCCAGCCCCGACCTAACAGGTTTGGTCCAGTACCCGATACTATAACTACAGGTAGCTGTTCCACTGCGTCCCTGTGTTGCACAGTTATCTTAGCTGTACCTAATGTCGCTACTCGTTCACCTGTATATGTTTTAAGATGCAGGGAGCAAGGCTTTAACTCTGGAACTTTTGCACGGTTCCACAATTTTGAGTACTCTGCCTTGTTCATTATGGTCACGCCGCACCCTGTATCCACTTCAAAGTTCACCTTAGAGTCATTTACTGTCAGTTGCAATGTGATAGGAGCCACTTTTGGAATGTTCTCTAACATGCCATACATTATGAACATGTCCTCTTCTTCCTCAGCTTCCCCGCTGATGTGGTGTGCTCCATGTTTTTTCACTTCTCTCCCTTGGTTTTGCTGTCCTCCCCCTTTTGGTTTGGATTCCTCCACAGGTGATTTCACCCTGCAAGCTCATTTTATGTGTCCTTGTTTCCCACACTTGTAGCACTTTTCCTCCAGAAACCAGCATTCACTCACCAGGTGATCGCCCTTGCATCTATAACATGCCTTCACATGCTTACGTTGTGGTTTCTGATGCATGTTCAACTTGTGCACAACAACCTGATGTGCAACTTGCGTAGCATTAGCCCTGTCTGAACCCTGTATTTCTTTTACATCTCGGTTCGCTGCCTCTATGGCTTGAGCAAGTTCCAATGCTTTTTCATAAGTAAGCCCAGTCTCGGACAATAATCTGCACTGCATTCGGTCGTCCATTATTCCGCAAACTAGCCTATCTCTCAGCATTTCCTTCAGGTTGTTCCCATAATTGCAATCTTGTGCCAATTTACGCAACACCGCTACATAGTCCATTACACTCTCTTCCTCTTTCCTGATCCTTGAATTAAACTTGAACCACTGTACAATCTCACTAGGCTTAGGGTTGAAATGTTCTTTTTGCACAGCCACCAATTCAACAAATGATTTGTCTCCAGGCTTTTCAGGACTGAGCAGGTTCTTCATCAAACTGTAGGTTTGGCTTCCCACTGAACTAAGCAGAATGCCTTTCCTTTTTCCGGCATCATTTATTACATTTGCTTTGAAAAAATAACCCAACACTTCACAGTATTCCTCCCAAGTTTGTGCTTGAATATCAAAAGCGGAGACCGTTCCTACCGTGGCAGCCATGCTCTCTTCCAACTGGTAGCTAACTGCAGCTCGTGATTTTGTTGTTTAAATGTCCTGGCAGACTTCTCTTATTCAGGGTCTTGTTTTACCTCGTCGCCAAATGTGATAAATCCATGTAGTGAGACAAGGAACTCGAAGAGGCGAGGTATGAGGATTAAGGCGAGTTCTTTATTGAACGACTGCGAGACAACCAGGCAGGCCTGCTTCCAGGCATTGCACCTTTGCTGACCTTAGCAGGAAGCTAACCCCTGACCTTAGCAGCAGCATTGGCTACAGCACCACCTGGTGGATAACCTTAATCATAACATCCCAGATTACTATAGTTTGCAAGGTTCAGAAAGATTGAGAGTGTTTTTTGAGGAGAGGATGATGACGGCAGATTTAAAAGGGAAGAAGCCAGTACCTGAGGAGAGGGAACCAGTTACAATATTAGCTAACAGAGGGGCCACAAAGAGAAGTTGGTGGTCAGCGTTTTAGTGGGAATAGGGTCAAGGGAACAGGCGATGAGTCTCATGGGCAAAATAAGCTCGGAGAGGGTGTGAGTGGGGATAGGAAAGAAACTAGAAAGAGATGTAGGTTCAGGGCTAGGACAGGTGTGAGCTTTATTGGGCAAGGGGTAGGGGATGAGGAAACAAAGGCAGATGAACGGATGGTCTCAATCTTAGTGACAAAGAAGTCCTGGAGGTCCTCACAGTTGTGCTTGGAGATGAGTTTGGAGAGGGCAGGGGAGAAGGGTTTAAGGAGATGATTGGTAGTGGCAAAAAGAAACCGAGCATCATTTTTAACCTCCAGGATGATTCTGTAGTAGTGGGTGGTTTTGTAAGAAGATCGTGAGGCCTGAAAGTGCTTGATGTGCTTCAGCTAGATCTGGTGATGGATGATTGTACACGAGATACACTCCTGTGTGCTCTCCTTGGCATTGATGGACCAAAGATGGGGGCCATAAGAAGGGGATTGACAGGGATGGGATAGAGTGAAGGTTTTTCTGGGGATAGGGAGTGGTGGAGCAGATCGATGGCTGCAGAAGTATCATGGTGAATGGGGAACCAAAGCAGTTTCAGAGGATGCAGTTAACAATTTGCAGAGGATTTAGATCAGTCGTACAATTGGGCAGACAAATGTCAAATTAAATTTAGTAGCGGCAAATGAAAAAATATTGCCTATTAGAACAAAGAATGGGCAACACAGAGTTTATAAATAGCACAGGAGACTTTGAAAAGGATCTGAGCCAACAGTAGATTTGCCACTTTCTATGTCAAGGCAATGTAAAAATAGCAAATAAAATGTTAGAATACAGAGCCCGATCTTACTGGGGGTACTATGTGCAATTCTGGCCACTACGGGGGTAAAATTAGTCTTGGGCAGAAGCGCAAAATGGGCGCTAGCCAATCGGCAGCCAGTTGGACACCCAGCCCGATTCTCTTTTTCCATTGCAGTCGTTACCCAAGGACATGAGGGAGTTGCAGATACAGGTGCTAGGCTGAGCGAGTTTGGCTCATCAGTTTTTTTTTCATCCCAGCACTCCATCATACAGAACCGTTACTATTTACAGATTTAGATGCCAGCCAAGAGTCACAGTGAACCTGTCTGCCAGGAATTCAAACTAGGTCTTCAACCTTTCCGTCTGCTTTCGACTCATGCGCCTCTAGACCAAGCCATATGTTTTTGCACGTAACTGTAAATATTTGTGGAACATACTGAGTGTAGGATAGATATATTGATAATAAAGTAGTCTTCCTAGGGACTAATTTCTAGGTATAAGGGAGTAGTTATACTAAAGGTTTGAAATCAGTAGTGTTTAGAATGATATGGGGCTGGCAGACCCAAGTCATACTGTGGAGTCTGCATCAGTCTCTGGTCAGATGTGTTCATTTATAAGGTAAAATGACCTTAACTGAAGTCAATGGAGTGTAAAATCCGGCAGGGTGTAAATTGGGAATCTAACCTGAACCCGCCCTGTTCTTGCCTGGCGGGTTAGGTTAAAATTGGGGTTTAAGTCTTTTTCGCCTGTCTCATTTCTCTAAGGATCACACTGTAGAATAACACATCGTTTTTACTCTTGCTGTGGCATACAGGCTGATCATTTCCAGTGAAAGGATTATGTGTTTTATTTTTTTACCCATAGAAAGAATAACACCTTCTGCAGAAAAGCTAAGAGCTATATTTTCCTCCCTGCGGTAATGTTTTTGGAAAAGAAGTAGATGCGAGTAAACAGCTGAGCACGACTGGGAGAAAGTGGTAATGGACTTTTCAGCTGATTCTACTGCTCTTCTGTCCTACCCCATCTCAAAATATATGAAGGAAATAAGGGGGAGAAATTCGGCACCTTAGTGTCTCCCAGGGCTTTGCGACCGTGCGCGGCGATAGTACCGACGCCCGTGAAATTGACGTGGAGGCTTGCGGCGGCGGTATCCACTAGCGCCACGCTCTCCTGCGCCCGGAGATCGTGACGTCATCCTGGTGCGCAGCGCCCCGGCTCAGAAATTCACTCTCGCTCCCTGCCTGAGTGCCTGCCGTTAGCAACGACAGGTAGAGGAAGCGGTAGTCAGTCGGATGAGCGCTGGTGGAGCGCTATATAAAGGCGTTAACGTCCGGTTTATTTTTAATCGGCAAAGAATACTGCCTTGTCAATTTGACAAAGGCAAACAGGCGTTTTGAGCGATTTCAGCAGTTTTCACTTGAAGGAGTCTTCTGCCTCAGAAAAATTATTCATTTTCAGTTAGGTGAGATTTGAAAGTGCAATGATTCCATAATGATGCAACCTCCCCTTTAAGAGCTGGAAGGAGCCAGTGTGAAGGATCATTCCCAATTGCATTGCACCTGAAATTCATTATCGCTCTGCTGGTAGCGCCCCTGTAGCGCCCTACGGAGGTCATTAGCGCTTGATTTAGCGTGCAAAATTGGCTTGTGCCCCCTTTGGGGTGATAACTTTGCCGGGGCGCTAAAAGTAGCGCCCCGGTGTCCGAAATTCAATGGTAGCGCCCCAAGCAGGAGGCGGGGCGCTACTGGAAGCACTCCCCCTCCCTCTTGGGCGCTCTCATTGAATATCGCGGCGCTACTTGCAGCAGCACCACGCGCATCGGCACATAGCGGCGCGGCACTGCAGGCCTCCCTCCCCTGATTAAAGGGGAGGGGCCTAGCGCAGCATGCACCGGGGCCCTGCTGGACCACCAGGGAGCGGGGTGCCGGCAAAAGAGCCCGGCACACAGGAGGAGTGCCGGGCTGACGGATCGCGGCCAGCACCCCGCGGGGAGGAGGTGAAAGGGGGCAGGTACTGGCAGGTGGCCCGAAAAAAAAAGGCTGCCTGGCACCTGCCCTTTAATTATCATCGCCCCAGCCGTAAAAACGCCCCCCTGACCCTGTCGGACATAGCGTCCGGTGGTAGGTCAGGGGGCACGAGGCAAGTTTGCGGTAGGGGCGCGAGCGGGGTACTGCGCGCGGCGATGACTTCATCGATGGCTACCGCCGTCGCTAACCCCCTGCTGAATTTTGCGGGAGGCATTAGCGGCGCCATGTCCAGGCGCTAGTTGCTTTACGCCCCACCGGGGCGCTAACGGGAGGCACAAAGCAACTGAATTTTTCCCCCCAACAGGTCTTTCCTGGAGTGCTAACAGCCAATTTAGGAGAAGTTCAGAATCCTTAGCGACTGGCACTAATTTTTCATCTTTTCAAAAATGAGTGCCCGAAATGGGGCGAGACCGAATTTCTCCCCCTAAGTATTTTACTTGTACAAGCCTTGTCAAAGGTTAAGGAAGAGAAACTAGTGCTAAATCGCACGGGGGAATAAAAATAAAAAGTGAGAACTGCGTCGATGCAGTTAGTGATGGGCAAAGCGCAGTGAAAATGCAAGTTTTCATCCCTACAACATAGGCACAGTGGCTATTGCCACTTATCTCACAATGCAGCAAGATCTTGAGGACAGAGAGCCCCAGGAACATAGGAGATGCATCACTCGCAAAACAAATTATCCACAGGTAGTGGATCTATCTTAACAGTAGAAGCTGTAAGATATTCAGTGCCTACAGATGTAGACTATTTTTCCATTAATGTGGAACTTACATTTCTATTTATATTGCAGCATAGCCTCTGAAGGCAAAGCTCTAAGATAAAGGGCTAGATTTTCAGTATAGGCAGTTTTGGGGCGCTAACCTTAGCGCCCGCCCGAAGTTAGCGCCCGCCCCAAAGTAGCGCCCCGTTGCCGGGAATTCAGTGGCTTCGCCCTAAGAGGTTGGTGGAGCGCTAAAAGAGGCGTTCCACTACTATCTTTAGGCGCTAAGCCGGCGGCCCAGAGGGATAGCGCCCAGGCGGGGCGCAGCGCGGGTGCGGTCATTTTTGGACTGACAGCAGACCCCGTGGCGCCGACCAGCTCTTAAAGGGGGAAGGGACGAATTGGTCTGCTGCCACGCCCTGCACACTGCAGCCTTGCAAAGAGGCCTCAACACTGCTGCTCAGCCCCAGGGAGTCATGGCAACGCCAGAGAAGGCCCGTCAGCGTGCCCTGCGCTTCTCAGAGGGTGATCTGGACATAATGGTCACAGCTCTGGAGGTGAGGTGCAAGATCTTGTTCCCAGAGAGTGGGAGGAATCCAACCCACCATGACTACACCAAAGCCTGGAAGCAGATCGCCCAGAGGGTGACGTTCACCGGCGATGCCCCCAGGACCCACAAACAATGTTGTAAAAAATACAACGACCTGACCAGGATTGTCAAGGTGAGTAGCCTTTCCAGCCTCCTCCTCATTCTTGCATGTACACCTGACATGATGGGCAAAGGGAGCTGAAAGTCCTATTGGCCAGCCCTCAGCCAGCAGCATTGGGACAGTCATGAGCATCAAATGGCCATTCGGCACTCTACACTTTGGCCAAGCTATTCCACCATGGGAGGCTGTGCACACTACATCAGGGCTTCACTCTGGCCAAGCTATTCCACCATGGGAGGCTGTGCACACTACATCAGGGCTTCACTCTGGCCAAGCTATTCCACCATGGGAGGCTGTGCACACTACATCAGGGCTTCACTCTGGCCAAGCTATTCCACCATGGGAGGCAGTGCACACTACATCAGGGCTACACTGCGCACTTACAGCCCGTCCTTTCTCTTGCAGGCTAAAGTAGCCTTTAATCGCCAGGCCCGTGCCAGGGGTGGCCGCGCCAAGCTGCAGAAGCTCACTCGGCTGGAGGAGCGCGTGTGTGTGCTCATGGGAGCCCGTGTGCTCGTCCCCACAGCGTGCGGAGTAGCCGACCCTCCACTGCCCGGCAATGGTAAGGACCTCGCCTTTTGGCCCTCTCGCGTCGCACTGGCCCATCCGAGCTACCTCCTTTGCCACTGTCCCACCAATGCGCTGAATGCCACCAGTCCTAACTCCCTCGCTGACGCCGTCTCCTCACTCTGAAGCTACTCTTGTGCATTCCTGCTTTCAGCTGGTGACGACCAGGACCCTGAAGCTGCCAGTGACAGCACCTCCGAGCAGGAGGAGGAGGAGGAGCAAGCCGGACCATCGGGGGAACAGTCACGTCCCGCAGGAGAGGAGGAAATGCTTGACACCTCCTCACTGGACGAGTGCCTGGAGGAACTGTCGCAGGGCAATGCAGCTTCTGGGACCAGTGGCGTCCAGCCACCCAGGAGCCGTGCGCGTGGCCCGCGGCCTTCCCCCCAAAGGGGGGAAGGATCAGAGGGGAGTGCTGCTGATCGGCACACTCGCCGCCACCAACGTGGCAAGGGTCCCTTAGTTCGGCCCCCTCCTCCCCAGCGGGAGAGTCGCGACTCCAGTCCGGACACCTTCACCTCGGAGGAGGTGCGGAAGCTGGATAAGATGGCCGAGGATTCGGACCGGCGCCACACGGAGCTCATGAGCGTGGTGGGGCGCATGCCTGAGGTCATCGAGTCGCTGGCGACCAGTGTGCGCGAGTTCGGGGCAGCAACTGCCGCGAGTGGCCGCATGCTGACTGATGCCGTCAAGACCCTGGCGGATGTGATGCGCGCGCACACCAGGACAACAGGGGCACTCACTGCTGCCACACGCGCTGTCTCAGGCAGGCATCGCCAGGGCAGCCGCCGCGCTGGACCATCCCAGCAAGCCGCCCCTCGGCTGATTGTTGCGGATCCTGCAGTGCGGGCCCGGCCGAGTGCCACCGCGCCACAGCACCAGCCAGCGCATCCCAGACGCCAGCTGGCCCACATTGCGCCATCCGTCGCCGCCATTCCCCCACTGGGGCGTCAAGGGCAAGCGGCTGCAGCTGATGGTGGCCAGGCTCAGGTGCGCCACTCAGCAGACGGCCCCTCGAGGCCCAAACGCCGTGTAGGCCGCCCCCCAGCGGCATCTGGCGGAAGGGCATCTGAGCCTCAGGCACCTTCCCCCAGCCTCGCAGCAGCCACTGGGCAGAGCTTGCGAAGGAGCAGCAGGCCGGGCAGGGGAGGCAAAAGGCTGGGCAAGGTCTCGCCCTCGTGGGCCACTCAGTAGAGGGTGTGGCCAGCTTTCCTTTTATATGGCGGTGGCCATCTTTATTTTGCCCATGGTTGTGTTGTTGGAGGGCTTATTTTTTGCGTTAGGCCGACGTTGAGGCCCGGTTTGAAGAAAGGTGGAGTGACTCCTCCCCAGTTTGTGGGAGTGAGTCGTTTGTTGGGCTTTTTGTGGGGCCCGTTTATTGTTTTTGGGGATTCATGTGGGAAGGGCTTTTCATTTTTGTGTAATAAAAAATTATCTTTATTCATGCAGTCTCCATGGTTGTTCTTCTTAGTGTTTGTTGGCTTCGCCGGCTGAGGGGTTGCGTAGCGACTGCATTCATCTTCCCTCATGGCCCCTGGCCATTCCCTGACAGGGGGCTTAGAAGTACCGTGTAATAAGGTGGCGTCGTGCGGCCCTTGGCCCTGGTCGCTCCCTCCTGGGAACGTACTCCTGCTCCTCCTCCTCCTCATGCTCCTCCTGCTCCTCCTCCTGAGGTGCTGGTCCAACGTCAGGTGGCAGTGCCTGAGTCCTGCGGATAGCCAGGTTGTGTAGCATGCTGCAAACCACCACAAATTGGGAGACCCGGTCCGGCGAATACTGGAGAGCTCCTCCGGAGCGATCAAGGCAGCGGAACCGCTGCTTGAGGACCCCAATAGTTAGCTCGATGATGTTGCGGGTGGTTTGATGGCTCTCGTTGTAGGCCTCTTCAGCAGCGGTCCTGGGCGCGCGGAGCGGGGTCATGAGCCAGGTGCACAAAGGATAGCCTTTGTCCCCGAGTAGCCATCCTCTTGCGGGAGGCTGTGCCTGGAACATGTCATGCACAGTACTCTGCCGCAGGATAAAGGCATCGTGGCTGCTGCCTGGGAAGCTGGCATTGACTGCCATGATGCGCTGCTGGTGGTCACAGACCAGCTGCACATTCAGAGAATGGTAGCCCTTCCTGTTGCGATACTGCTCGCCATGCTCCAGAGGGGCCCGCAAAGCCACATGCGTACAGTCAATGGCGCCCTGCACCAAGGGGAATTCCCCGAGTCTGGAAAATCCCAATGCGCGCTGATGCTGGCTCTCCAGGGCCATGGGGAAGGAGATGAATTGGCTTCTCCTTATGAACAGTGCTTCGGTCACCTGGCGGATGCAGCGATGCGCGCCGTACTGGGAGATGTTTGCTATGTCCCCAGCAGCGTATTGGAAGGAGCCGGTGGCATAGAAGTTCAATGCCACCGTCACCTTCACTTCCACCGACAGAGACGTCCTGCACCTGAGCTTTGGCCGCAGATCTCGGCGAAGCAGGTGGCAGATCTCTGCAATCACCTCCTTTCGGAATCGGAGCCTTTTAACACATCGCGCGGCACTCATGTTTAGGTAGGAGCGCTGCTGGCGGTATAGCCTGACTGGGTAAGGCCTACGTGGCCGACGCCTGTAGCCCCCTCTGCCTCTAGTCAGGGCTGCCCCTCTCACAATGCGTCTGCGAGCCCTACGGACATGGAGCTGCAGCTCCGCGTTGGCACCCCATGCAACCCCCATCAAATCCTGGCAAACACTCAAATTTCCAAAAGGCCACTTGCAGCGCTCTGGCCTGAGTCCAAAAATACCTGAGCTCTTGCTGCTTGAAACCAGTTAGCTATCCTCCTTGTTGTGTCTCCAGAAATGCGTTGCACAAGAGTGTTTTCTGAAAAAAGGCTGGCCTTTATACTGGAGAGCACGTCCCCTTTAATTTGCGCCCCCCGGGGCCCGCGCTGGTTGTGTTGCGTTCCTTTTTCCAAATGCTCCGGCCGCCAGCCGCACAATGGGGCGGTCCGACTGAAGTTTGGAATCGGGGCGCACAAAGGGCGTTGCACGAGGATGTGACGTCATTTTCTGCGCGCGCATCCGGGCGGGCGCTAAACTTTGCGCCGGCGCTAACGGGCAACTTAATTTGGGGCGGGGCGCAAACTGCGCTGCGCACTGGCGCTACACGCATAGCGCCCGAAAATCACTTCTCTTAAGGCGCTAACTGCTGGCGCTATCAACTGAAAATCTAGCCCAAAGAGTTTATACGTTGCCCAAGTCCTGGTAATCCGGTGTACAGGCACTCAAACCGGTCGAGCATTCTAAAGATGAATCCATATCTGTATTTGGTCCTACGTAAAGATCAAAAAATATTTCTTGGTTAAAAAAAATCTGTTGTAAAGAAAATTACCATTAGCTCATAGCAAATCATTTATTTTTTTGGCAATTATGACCTTTTGATTGATGACTTAATTTCAGCTGTAGCTATTTAGAAGGCGTTTTTTATTAGAGCTGATTTTGAGGTACTGCACCAACGTGACATTTTAAAATCTAGGCCATAGGTCCAAGTATCAAGTAACAAGAGATGTGAAATATAATCAATAACAATATCATTAGCATGACACAATTTGAAAAGATAGTAAAACAAATAATTTATCCTGTTTATTAAAATCTGTTCCACTGCAAAATATGTAGAAATACTAATGCTTTTTAATATATCACTATGGTAATCAATTTAGAACCAATTGACTCCATTTTGTTATCTTAAAGTGATGGAGGATTTTAATACAACATGGCTCATTGCAAAGTCATGTATCACACTTTTCATTATTACCTGAAATTGGCAATAACACTTGAAAGGAAATTAGATTTCCATTTGTCCTGTTTTAATTATAAAGAATGATCCAATGTCATGATAGTTGGTATCATCATTGCTGTAAGAATGGAGGGGGAGATACACCTGCCACAGGTCAAACAGTAGTTTTCTTGCCCTTTTATTTGTTCATTGAGGTGCATTTAGCGACGCCCTGAGCAGGTAAATCGACAATGATCTGAAGTGACGCCATGCATGGGGGAGCAGCCCCAATTCTCGAGCGCTTGGCTGTTTGACTCCTGCTCAGAAGGCTTCTGGTGTCAGTCCTGTGATTTGTCTGTCAGTTCAACATGCTCAGCTCAGTTGTTTGATTTGTGTCAGTTTGCTGCCCAATGATGAGAAGTTTTCTCTTGGAGGGGTGGGGAAGAAAAGATCCCAGACTTTTGCTGACTCTGCTTAAACTAAGCTGTAACTGCATCGAAGCTTCCTGCTCTTTATGAAATGTGTTCAGGAAAATTTCCTTGACCAGTATGTTCTTGGCCCAACTAGGAAGGAGGCATTGCTGGATCTGGTGCTGGGGAATGCGGTGGGCCAGGTTGACCAAGTGTCTGTGGGAGAACACTTGGGTTCGAGTGATCATCGTATCATAAGATTTAGATTAGCAATGGGGAGGAGCAAGGAACAATCTAGAGTGGAACTTCTAAACTGGAATAGGGCTAACTTCAATGGGATGCGAAAGGATCTAGCCAGGGTAAAATGGAACCAAAGACTGACAGGAAAAACTGTAACAGAACAATGGGTGATGTTTAAGGAGGAGATGTTCCAAGTACAGGCTGGGTACATTCCAACAAGAGGGGAGGGTACGGGAACCAAAGCAAGGGCTCCTTGGATGACGAGGGAGATAGGGAAGATGATGAAACAAAAAAAGAGGGTGTATGATGAATGTCAGGTGAATTCTTCAAGGAAGAACCAGACCAAATACAATAAGTTGAGAGGGGCAGTGAAGTTGAAAATAAGATTGGCAAAGAGAGAATATGAGAGTAGAATGGCGGTTGGAGCTGCCGGTGGAAGTGGTGGAAGCGGAGACACTCAGGCCTAGAAATTGGGTATAGCCCCGCCAGCTCGTTTGCGTCGAAAATTTTGCGCTCGCTGCGGAGCCAGTTGTGCCCGTCCCATATTCACTTTTAGCGCCCCAAAGTGGAACCGGGCGCTGCTCCAGGGTGTGCCCGCCCCGCTTGGGGCGCTGAAAGTGAATTTCAGCGCTCCCGGTCCCGCTGCGCCACCCGATGCGGTGCGGCAGGCTGCTGTACTGCAGGCCTCCCCCTTCTCTTAAGGGGGAGGTGCCTGCAACGGCCGGAGCCCCGATTGCGAGTGCCGGCAAAAGAGCCCGGCACAACGGAGAAGTGCCGGGCTCCACGGAAACCAGCCGGCAATGCCGCGGGGGGGGGGGTGGAGGAGGCCGGGGAAGGAGGTGCGGGCAGGCGGCCGCCAAAAAAGCGGCCGGCCGCACCTCCACCTTAAAGCGCCCCGCTAAGGCTGCAGTAAAGACCCGGTCTCCCGATGTTGTTAGCGGCCGCCACGGAAGAGGCGGCCGCTACTGAAGATGGGGATCGGCGTGGTTTCGGGCGGTACCGGGGCACTGCGCACACCGATGACGTCATCGGTGCCGGCGCAGCGCTACCGGCTAACGCCGATGTTAGGGCCCACCTAATTTCGGGCGCTAAAAAACTTCCGGCGCAAACCACTCTTTCGCCCCTAAGTGGGCGCTAACGCAACCGAATTTCTAGGCCTCAATGTTTTCAAGGGGAGACTGGATAGGCACTTGAAGGAAAAAACTTGCAGGGCTACGGGGATAGAGCGGGGTAATGGGACTGACTGGATTGCTCTACAGAGAGCCGGCACGGACTCGATGGGCTGAATTCCCTCCTTCTGTGCCATTATGACACTATGGGGGCGATTTTCTGATGTCGGAGGAGGCGGGTTTGGAGGCGGGAAAGGCGGGAAAATCAGATTCAAAGAGGTCGGGTTTGGAACCCGCCTTCGTGGGATTTTGCCGGTGCCGGTTTTGGAGGTCGGGAAACGCTCCCGCCTCCAGCTGGCCATTGCACTATTTAACATCCTTAAATGTTCATTAAGGGCCTCACTAAGCCTATTTTGAGAGGCCCTCATGATTTTTCCAGCATTTCGGCGTGCTCCACGCAACTCCTGAACCACGCCAGGTAAACCTGGCGGGTTGACTCCTCACTGCAGCAGCCTCCTCACTGCTGCAGGTCTAACAAGACATCGGTTATTGCAGCAAGGATTACTTGCAGGTGCCAGACCTTGGCTTTAAAAGGACTCTGAGCACTTTTAGAAGGCCTTCCGAAGTCGGAGGTGCTGCAGCTTGACTCCATCAACTGTGGGACCTCCTTGGAAGACCCTCTCCCCGCTTGCAATGAGCGCTTCCCCAAAGGAGGCATCTACAAGCACATGGAAACCATTCCTTTTCTTTCTGCATGGACCTCAGATGAGGATGAGGACCATCCAGGGCAGCAGCAGAACCAGGCAGCTCAGCAGCAACATCAGCAGGAGCCCCAACCTCCTGCTCAGACAGCTCAGCAGCAACATCAGCAGGAGCCCCAACCTCCTGCTCAGCCACCTACTGCTGCACAGGGCAGAAGGCGCCAGCGCATCGAGGCACCTCGCCGCAGGAGATATCCCCGACAGAGGGTTTACAGACAAAGGATGAGCTACCTCAACATGAGTGAGCAGCAATGCCAAAGGAGGTTGAGATTTTCGCGGGAGGTTGTCCGAGAGATCTGCGGCCTGCTGCAGCAAGACCTGGTGCCCATAGGAACGGGTGGACACCCCTTACCAGTAGCTGTCAAAGTCACCACCGCACTCAACTTCTTTGCCTCAGGCTCCTTCCAAGGATCATCAGCAGACATCAGTGGCATCTCCCAGACGGCCGCCCACAGTTGCATCACCCAGGTTACCGATGCCCTTTTTGCTAAGGCCCACAATTACATCCAGTTCACAAGGGATCAAGCAAGTATAACTGCCTGTTCGGTTGGATTCGCAAATATGGCAGGCATGCTAATGGTGCAGGGCATTATAGACTGCACACATGTGGCCCTTAGGGCGCCCCATCACAACCCAGCTATCTTTGTCAACTGAAAGTGCTTCCACTCCCTCAACATTCAGCTGGTGTGTAACCACAAGAAGGAGTTCTTGCATGTTTGCGCCAAGTTCTGTGCCATGACTCTTTCATCCTGCGGCACTCCAGTGTTCCTCCACTTTTCAATCCACCAAATCAACTTAATGGATGGCTCCTTGGTGACAAAGGCTATCCCCTGAAGAAGTGGCTAATGACGCCGATCAGGTGGTTAGCTAACGAGGCTGAAGAGCGCTACAACGCCAGTCACACATCGACCAGGTCCATCATAGAGCAAACCATTGGTTTGTTGAAGATGCGCTTCCGTTGCTTTGACCGATCAGGTGGAGCCCTGCAGTATACACCATACAGGGTCTCCAGAATGGTCGTGGTTTGCTGTACACTGCACAACATCGCACAGCGTCGTGGCTTGCAGCTTCATGATGAGCAAGCGGCTCAGTTCCAGCCCTCCTCAGATGAGGATGAGGAGGAGGAGGAGGAGGCTGAGGAGGAGGAGGAGGATCTGGAGGAGGAGGAGGAACAAGAGGAGGAGGAGGAGGTCAGAGTGCTGGTATATCGATCAGTGGCAGCGGCAGCACGCAAGTACATGGCTGCCAGGGATGCAAGGGATGAACTTATCATGGCCAGATTTGCATAAGTTGGCCAAGTTGGCACATGTCCTTGGCTCCATCCTAGGACATCATTGACAATGGACATGACTCTCTGGCCTCCTTTCACTCAGGCCACCAACCAGACAACGCAAGTGTGGCGGTGCCCGCAATGTGGAGCTGCCTAAGGCGAAAGAGCAGATGGCATAATACCAACATTTTGGCTTCAAATCATTTTAATGCTTTCCAACAGGGATGGCATTTCATCAATACACAGAAACAGTCTCCCAATCTACACACAGATCTGGAGGTTATATCCCTTGCCAGCTGTACCCACACAGCCTTGGTTTCTTTGGCAGGCCTCTTCCTCCGAGATGAGTGGAAGAGCACCTCCATGCTAGCTGTCACCCCATCAAACAACATTTGCAGCGCCTCATCTGAGAGCCTCGGCTAGGCCCTTGCCTTGGAATTGGACATAGTAGTTTCTCAAAAGATGTTGGAGGTGGTGCACGAGACGCATAAATGCTGTGGAATGAGCCAAGGGAGCAAGAAGCCATAAAAGCAGACTGGAAAAGTGTTGTCAACAGAGGTGAGTTTCAGTCCCAAAACACTAATTGAGCAAGGGCAGCCCACACCTCTGAAACCAAGTGGCCAATCATGGGAAAATCGCAACATTTTGAAACTTATCAGTGGAAGCGAGTTTCAAACCCACCCAAACTGAAACCCGCCTCCATCTCACCTCCAGCGGGAAAATCGCCCCCTATGACTCTATTACTCTTTGTATTTTCACTGTGTTGAAACCAAGGCACGTTGCACCATCTTCTATTCTAATTCATTGCTTACCAGGATCTCAAACATAAGGAACTCTTTACCTCACTCAGGGGGAAAAATTCAGTTGGCTTGCACCTCCCATTAGCGCCTTAAGAGGGCGCTAATGGGGCGCAAAGCAACTGGCGCCTGAGCGTGGCGGTGTTTGCGCCGCTCGCGAAATTAACTAGACATTTTGCGGCGGCGCTAAACACTACCGCCACGATCTCCTGCGCTGGCAGATCATGACGGCAGTCGAGTGTGCAACGCCCCGGTCGTGCCCTGCACCGGATATTGAGTGGCGCCCCCTGCCTTACCGCCTGCTGCTAGCAACAACAGGTTAAGGGGAGCGTTTTGCAGTCGGGAAGGGACTGGGGGAACGCTATTTAAAGGCGACCGCTTCCTGCCTTTTTTTGTTGATGACATTTTTGCACCACGCATTCTGAGAGAGAGAGAAAGAGAGACTTCTGGAGAGATTCAATGCTGTGTGAAGGAGTTTTGGGTACTGAGCAGCACTTTGCAGGTTCATTTTGATTTGCCCTTCCTTGTATCGATTTAGAAGAGACTGTGGGGGCTGCACTTTGAGCTCTTTCCCTGGACCTCTCCATTGTTCTTTCCAGCAGATTTGATGTACAGGTCTCTCCAGGCTGCAGGATGTGGATGGAGAGCAAGATCAACCCTCCCACAGTCCAAAGATGTGTGGGTTAGGTTGATTGGCTATGATAAATTGACCCTTAGTGTTAGGGGGATTAAATACGTGGGGTTACGGGGATAGGGTGGGATATGTGTTGGTGTAGGGGTTACGGGAATTGGGTGGGATATGTGTCTGTGCAGGCTCGATGGGCCAAAATGGCCTCTATCTGCACTGGGGTTTCTGTGATTGTGTCTGTGTTCCATTGCTGACTGACATCACATGAGCTTCGCCAGCGCTCTGAGGTAGTGCCTAGCTCCTTGGCCTTTGCACCTTTAGAGAGGTGTGTAGCGCCTGATTTAGCGCTCCAATCAACTCCGGGGGTGATAAAAGCCAAGTTTGCAGTTGGAGGCAATAATTAGCGCCAGGCGCTAAACTTTGCGCACAGCCGATAATCGCGCCCCAAATGGGACGATACTGAATTTTCCCCCCTCAATCTTTTCTTCCTACTACAATTTTTAGCCTTTAAAACCCAAGTTGGCATCACCTAATATCTACTTCCACATTTACCTCATCTTCTATCTTACACTTTTCAACTTGGTGGTGCCCTTCAGGATTGGCTTTGGTCTTTCGCCTAAGTAGCTCAATAAAAAAAAACTACATGTCCTATTGGCTGCTCACTATGGCATTTATTACAAGCTTGCTTCAAAGATGGGAAGTCTGCACGCCCTTTATGTAGAGTTACTGGCAATTTTTTTTTAAATCACTGGTATTACATAGGATTACATAGGATTACATACAGCACAGAAACAAGCCATTCGGCCCAACCAGTCCATGCCGGTGGTTATGCTCCACTCGAGCCTCCTCCTGTCTTTCCTCATCTAAATCTATCAGCATAACCCTCTATTCCCTTCTCCCTCATATACTTATCTAATCGCCCCTTAAATGCATCTATACTATTCACTTCAACCACCCCCTGTGGTAGCGAGTTCCACATTCTCAGCACTCTCTGGGTAAAGGAGTTTCTTCTGAATTCCCTATTTGATTTTTTTGGTGACTATCTTACAGTGATGGCCTCTAGTTTTGCTCTTCCCCACAAGTGGAAATACTCCCTCTGTATCAACTCTATCAAAACCTTTCATGATTTTAAAGACCTCTATTAGGTCACCCCTCAGCCTTCTCTTTTCAAGAGAAAAGAGACCCAGCCTGTTCATCCTTTCCTGATAGGTATACACTCGCATTTCTGGTGTCATCCTTATAAATCTTCTCTGCACCCTCTCCAGTGTCTCCACATCCTTTTTATAATATGGCGACCAGAACTGCACACAGTACTCCAAGTGTGGTCCAACCAAGGTTCGATACAAGTTTAGCATAACTTCTCTACTCTTCAATTCTATCCCTCTAGAAATAAACCCTAATGCTTGGTTTGCCTTTCTTATGGCCTTGTTAACCTGTGTCGATACTTTTAGTGATTTATGTATTTGTACTCCTTTGTTCCTCTACCCCATTTAGATTCTTATTTTCCAAGTAATATGTGACCTCCCTATTTTTCTTACCAAAATATAATACCTCACATTTATCTGTGTTGAATTTCATTTGCCAATTATATGCCCATTCTACAAGTTTATTAATGTCTTCTTGTAATTTGTTGCAGTCCTCCTCAGTATTGGCTTCCCCCCCAATTTGGTGCCGTCCGCAAATTTAGAAATTGTGTTTTTGATTCCAAGGTCTAAATCGTTAATATAAATTGTGAACAACAGTGGTCCCAGCACCGATCCTTGTGGAACACCAATTCCCACCTTCTGCCACACTGAATAGCTACCCTTTACCCCCACTCTCTGCTTTCTGCCTTGAAGCCAGCTAGCTATCCATTCTGCTATTTGTCCCCTGACCCTGCATTCTCTGACCTTGTTCATCAGTCTATTGTGGGGTACCTTATTGAAGGCCTTTTGAAAATCTAGATAAATTACATCTACTGCATAACCCTTGTCTACACTCTCTGTTACCTCTTCAAAAATTTCAATTAGGTTGGTCAAGCAAGACTTTCCCTTTTGAAATCCATGCTGACTATTTATTATTATGTTTTTCATTTCAAGATGTTCTTCTATTTTCTCCTTTAGTAGGGATTCCATTATTTTTCCTACCACTGATGTTAAGCTGACTGGCCTATAGTTCCCTGGACATGTTCTATCTCCCTTCTTAAATATAAGTATTACGTTAGCTATCCGCCAGTCCTCTGGCACTACACCTTTTTCTAACGAATTACTAAATATGTGTAGTAATGCCTCTGCTATTTCTTCCCCAGATTATTTTAAAATGCGCTGATGTAATCCACCCAGAACAGGGATTTTATCCTCTTTGAGTTTCATCAGTTGACTTAGTATATCTCCTCATTTTATTTTAAATGCAGTTAACTCATTACTAATCTCATCATCCAGTGTTATCTCCACCTGTTCTATCTCCCTGCTAATTACTGAATCATTGAATCACAGAATGGTTACAGCACGGAAGAAGGCCATTCAGCCCGTCGAGCCCGTGCCAACTCTCAGCTAGTCCAACTCCCCTGCCCTTTCCCCATAGCTCTGCAGTTTCTTTTCCTTCAGATACTTATCCAACTCTCTTTTGAAAGATAAAATTGAGTCTGCCTCCACCATCCTTTCAGGCAGTGCATTCCAGATCCTAACCACTCGCTGTGTAAAAAAGGTTTTCCTTATGTCGCCTTTGGTTCTTTTGCCAATCACCTTAAATCTGTGTCCTCTGGTTCTCGACCCTTCTGTCAATGGGAACAGTTTCTCTCTATCTACTCTGTCCAGACCCCTCCTGATTTTGAACACCCCTATCAAATCTCGTCTCAATCTTCTCTGCTCCAAGGAGAACAAACCCAGCTTCTCCAGTCTATCAACGTAACTGAAGTCCCTCATTCCCGGAATCATTTTCGAAAATCTTTTCTGCACCCTCTCTAAGGCCTTCACATCCTTTCCCATGTGTGGTGCCCAGAATTGGACACAGTACTCCAGTTGGGGCCGAACCACTGTTTTATACAGGTACATCATAATTTCCACACTTTTGTACTCTATGGGCAGTATTTTCATTGGGCCGTGGAGATGGGATTGGAGGCGTGTGGGGGATTAAAATTGCAAAAACTGGCATGTGGGCCCAACCCCGCCTCCATCCCGCCTCCAAGCAATTTTCATTAATTCGTGCCTAATGGTCCCGTCTCCGTCCCGCCTCCAAGAGGCGGGATAGGCCGTTAAGGCCCTTAACTAGCACTAAATTGCCTCTATAATGCCATTTTAAAAGGCCTTTGCGATTTTAACCCTTTTCCCACGTGAAACACGCCTGTTCTGAAACACGACGGTGAAACCTGGTGGGAGCACAATTGGATTGCTGACTATCAACTGCAGCTCAACCATTAAAGAGGAGATTTGATCAGCCATCATTTACAGATGGCAGTAAACCTGAGGATTGGGAGCAGTTTAGGATTCAACAAAGGAGGACAAAGGGATTAATTAAGAGGGGGAAAATAGAGTATGAGAGTAAGCTTGCAGGGATCATACAAACTGACTGTAAAAGCTTTTATAGATATGTGAAGAGAAAAAGATTGGTGAAGTCAAGCGTAGGTCCCTTGCAGTCAGAATCAGGGGAATTTATAATGGGGAACAAAGAAATGGCAGACCAATTAAATACATACTTTGGTTCTGTCTTCACAAAGGAGGACACAAATAACCTCCCAGAGATGTCGGGGAACATGGGGTCTAATGAAAGGGAGGAACTGATAGAAATCAGTATTTGTAGGGAAATGGTGTTAGAGAAATTGACTGGATTGAAGGCCGATAAATCCCCAGGGCCTGATAATCTACATCCTATGGTACTTAAGGAAGTGGCCCTAGAAATAGTGGATGCATTGCTGGTCATCTTCCAGAACTCGATAGACTCTGGAACAGTACCCATGGATTGGAGGGTAGCTAATGTTACCCCACTGTTCAAAAAAGGTGGTAGAGAGAAAACGGGGAATTACAGACCGGTAAGCCTGACATCGGTAGTGGGGAAAATGCTAGAGTCCATTATAAAAGATGTAATAGCAGAGCACTTGGAAAACAGTGACCGGATCGGACAAAGTCAACATGGATTTACAAAAGGTAAATCGTGCTTGACTAATCTACTGGAATTTTTTGAGGATGTAACTGGTAAAATAGATAAGGGAGAACCAGTGGATGTGGTGTATTTGGACTTTCAAAAGGCTTTTGATAAGGTCCCGCATAAGAGATTAGCGTGTAAAGTTAAGGCACATGGGATTGGGGGCAAGGTATTGACTTGGATAGAGAACTGGTTGGCAGACAGAAAGCAAAGAGTTGGAATAAACGGCTCTCTTTTTTTGAGTGGCAGGCAGTGACTAGTGGGGTACTGCAGGGATCGGTCCTTGGACCCCAGCTATTCACAATATATATTAATGATCTGGACGAGGGAACTAGATGTAATATCTCCAAGTTTGTAGGCGACACAAAGCTGTGTGGGCATGTGTGCTGTGAGGAGGATGCCGAGAAACTCCAGGATGAATTGGACAGGTTAGGTGATTGGGCAGAAGCATGGCAGATGCAATATAATGTGGATGAATGCGAGGTTATCCACTTTGGTGTCAAAAACAAGAAGGCAGATTATTATCTGAATGGCAATAGATTGGGAGAAGGGGAAGTGCAACGAGACCTGGGCATCCTTGTGTACCAGTCGCTGAAGTTAGGCATACAGGTGCAGCAGGCGGTTAAGAAGGCAAATGGTATGTTGGCCTTCATAGCGAGAGGGTTTGAGTACAGGAACAAGGATGTCTTGCTGCAGTTGTACAGGGCCTTGGTGAGACCACATCTTGAGTATTGTGTGCAGTTTTGGTCACCTTATCTGAGGAAGGATGTTCTTGCCATGGAAGGAGTGCAGCGAAGATTCACCAGGCTGATACCTGGGATGGCAGGAATGACGTATGAGGAGAGATTGGGTCGATTGGGCTTGTACTCGCTGGAGTTTAGAAGAATGAGAGGGGATCTCATTGAAACTTATAAAATTCTAACAGGACTGGACAGACTAGATGCAGGAAGGATGTTCCCGATGGTCGGGGAGTCCAGAACCAGGGGTCACAGTCTAAGGATAAGGGGTAAGCCATTTAGGACAGAGATGAGGAGGAATTTCTTCACCCAGAGAGTGGTGAACCTGTGGAATTCTCTACCACAGAAGGCAGTAGAGGCCAATTCATTAAATATATTCAAGAAGGAGTTGGATATATTTCTTAAGGCTAAAGGGATCAAGGGATATGGGGAGAAAGCAGGGACAGGTTACTGAATTTGGATGATCAGCCATGATCGCATTGAATGGCCGAGCAGGCTCAAGGGGCCGAATGGCCTACTCCTGCTCCTATTTTCTATGTTTCTATGTTGTCTCAGGTCTGGGGGAACTTTTAGAAGGCATAACCACAGCTGTGGAAGTTTGGAGCCTGACACCCATCTCCAGTGTGACCTCCTGGGAAACTCCTCTCGCCACCCTCACTGAGTGCTTCCTCAACTGAGGCATATACCAGAAGCTTGGGAGCCATTTATTTCCTTCCCTTCTGGACATTAGATGAGGACGAACACCAGCCGCGGCACCAGCAGAACCTAGAACAACAGCAGCACCAACAGCAGCAGCAACAACAGGAGCGCCAAGCTGCTGCTCACCCACCTGAAGCTGCACAGGCCAGAAGGGGCCAGCGCATGGAAGCCCGTCAGCACAGGAGATGCCCCCCAAACAAGGTCTACAGACACAGGGTCAGCTACCTCAACATGTCTGAGCAGCAGTGCCAAAGGTGGCTCCGACTTTCGTGAGAGCTAGTGGGTGACATCTGCGCAATGCTGCAACAACACCTGCAGGCCAGAGGACCAGGTGGAAAAGCCTTACCAGTGGCCGTCAAAGTCACCACCGTATTCAACTTTTTTGCCTCAGGCTCATTCCAGGGATCAGCAACAGACATCAGCAGCATCTCCCAAGCGGCCGCACTCACTTGCATCACGCAGGTAACCGATGCCCTCTTTGCTATCGCGCGCAATCACATCCATTTCACCAAGGATCAAGCAAGTGTCACGGCATGTGCGGTTGGATTAGCTAATCTGGCAGGCTTTCCAAGGGTGCAGGGCGTCGTTGTCTGCACACATGTGGCCCTTAAGGCACCCCATTGCAATCCAGGTATTTTTGTCAACCGCATGGGCTTTCACTTCCTTAACGATCAGCTGGTGTGTGACCACAAGAAGGAAATTTTGCATGTTTGTGCCAAGTACCCTGGCAGTTGCCATGACTCCTTCATACTGCGCCAGTCTAGTGTGCCTCCGCTATTCAGTCTGCCAGACCAACTTAACGGATGGCTACTTGGAGACAAGGGCTATCCCCTGAAGACGTGGCTAATGACGCTGAGGAGAGATACAACTCCAGTCACATGTCCACCAGAGCCATAATCGAGCAAACCATCGGTTTGCTGAAGATGCGCTTCAGATGCCTGGATAGATCAGGTGGAGCCCTGCAGTACTCAGCAGCCAGGGTCTCCAGAAACGTCGTGGTTTGCTGTGCACTTCACAACATGGCACAGTGTCGTGGCTTGCAGATTCCTGAGCACCAAGTGGCTCGTCACATATTCTCCTCAGATGAGGAGGAGGAGGAGGAGGAGGAGGGGAGCAAAAATGAACATCTTGCAGAGGCCCATCAACCAGCGGCAGCAGTACACAAGAACATTGCTGCCCGGGATGCAAGGAACGCACTCATCTTGGCCAGATTTGCTTAGCCTAGCCAATCAAGCACTTTTGCCTTGCAGCTTCTTACCTGAGCATCGACAATGGCCAAGGACCAGCGGATTCCTAGCAATTTGACCACCATACTGACAATTGCAAGTAATCCTAAGCCCTCAATGTAAAAGTCCCATTCGCGAAATGACACACGCCTCAACTACAGCAGTAGCCATCAGATTTTTTATTTACATTATTCATCTGATGGCTTTTTCACAGAAAACATCAAGTTTCACCTAAGTGACTACCCTTGTGACTATTTGTGCAGTATCTTTCTCTTACGCCTGCTCCTACGTGGTGCTTCCCCTGTGGTTTCAGCAGATGTGGAGGCCCCTTGCTCACTTTCCTGCTGCTCCTGTCTCGACACCTTTGGTGGGCGTCCTCTGGGGTTGCGAACCTGTGAGGGCTCGGCAACAGTCTGCTGCTCCTGCAGCTGTGCAGGGGTTGAGACGCCGATCTCAGATAGGTGTGGACTCTGGTGGGGCTCTGACCGAGGGCTCTGCAGTGGCATGGAAGTGTGAGCGCTTGGAGAGGAACTCCCACTTCCTTGATGTCTGCCACCAACTTCCCTTTCATGGGTCAGGTCCCCCTCAGCGCTTGCAAGTGGCTTGAGAGCACCTTGCTGCACATCAGGGGGGCCATGGGGACAAGTATCTGCATGGCCAGTCCTAATCAGAAGGACTTCCATGAAGGTCTGGTTTCTCTGTTCAATAGATGACCATCGCTCCTCCAGAGATGTCATTCTATTCTGAACACTCACCATGTTTTCTGCACTCTGGCGACTTATCACCTCCATGGAGGTTGCCATCCTTTCCATGGTGATGCGTTCATCCGCCAATGACTCCACAAAGACTCTGGCCATGATCGCTATGGACTCCTCCATTTGCTCCACACTCGCAGCGACCCTGGAGACAAAACGTGCCAGAGACTCCTGCATCTGTTCCTGGAGTTCCAGCACCGCTGATCTTATGGATGGACCTTGAGGCAGAGGGTCGACATGCAACTGAGCTGAGCTGGCAGAGTCCTGCACCCTCCGACTAGGACTCTCCACTGCTGTCCCTGTCTCCACAATCTGTTGATGCTCACTTGTGAGCTGTGATACACCAGGTGACAACACTACTCTATGTCCCGAAGGTCCCACCGAGGTGTGAGTGTCTGCGCTGGTGCTGGGTGCGCTGAATTCTGCTGATGCTGTGCCCTCAGAGGTTGCAGCTTCCTCTGAGGAGTCTTGAGGCTCATGCTGTTCCCCCTGGCTAGTGGGGACGGGTGTTTGCGATGGTCCTGTGGGGGAGTAAAGGAAAGAGTCAGAGATGTGATGCCAAGGTTACATGCGCATTACATATTGCAGATGATCATTAGTCCATCTGTTAGAGCTTCCGAATCATTATCAGCGACTCATGCAATGTCAATGAGAGAGATGGAAAACCATTCTGTCACCAGCTTGCTGTGATGCACCCCTCTGTCCGTCCCCCACTTGCGCATCTTCCTCCACTCCTACGATCTCCAGGACCGCCTCCTCCCAGGGGGTGAGGTGGGCTACTGAGGGTGCCCCTCCTCCTGTCTTCGCTCTTTCTCGCTTATTGTGAGCTCTCTTTTCCTGCAATGAGGGAGATAAGTGGAGGTTGAGTGAGAATGAAGGAGTGAGTGTAGAGATTCCATAGCATAGATACTTAGAAGGAGACAAAGATGGAGTGAGGTGGCAAGACCAAGGGCCCTCCCTGTGTGTTGTCAGTTGTTTTCATAGCATCACAGTGATAGGGAGTGTGAGGGCTGCATAGTCGAATAGTTAGGTGAATGTGACCATAGAGAGAGAGGGAATGGGTAAGGGTGCATGGATGTCAGTGTCAAGTGGGATGTGGAGGAAGAGATTGCTAAAGCTGAGTGCTGGTGAGGAAAGGCAATGGGGATCAGGTTGAGGGTGATGGGAAACTCATACTCACTTTTCCAGTGCGCAGAAGGTCATGAAATCTCTTCCTGCACTGAAGCCAGGTTCTGCGGGTTACTGACAATGAGTTGACCTCCTCTGCCACCTGGATCCACACAGCATTGGTCTGCTGGGGAGGCTTCTTCCTCCCTGAAGAAGGGAAGAGCACCTCTTTATGAGCTCTTGCTCCCTCAACTAAAGCCTGCAAGGCAATGTCATCAAACCTCAGAGCAACCCTAGCTCTCTCGCTGGCCATTCTTCCTCCAGGTCCCTGTAGCATGAAAGGCCAAATGGTTGGCAGTCTGCAGAAGAAGCAAGGCTTGTTGCAGACCTTAAATGCAGCAGCAATGATCACGTCATCGGAGGCGACTTTCAGACTGGAAAAACTCATTTGCCATGGGTTCCCACACGTTGGAACTCAATTGGCCAATCAAGTTAAAATCGCATCAATCTCCCCCATCGATTTAGATTCGGGTGGATAACACGAAATGCAGATTACATGACCCCAGCCCGCTCCTGAATTAAAATCCAGCCCTATACCTCTATTTATGAAGCCCAGGAACCTGTAAGCCTTTTTAACTGCTTTCTCAACCTGCCCTGCCACCTTCAACGATTTATGCACACATACCCCCAGGCCTCTCTGTTCATGCACCCCTTTAGGATTGTACCATTTTGTTTATATGTCCCCTCCTCATTCTTTCTACCAAAATGCATCACTTCTCTCGCTGTCTTCTCTCCCTCGGGTCACCGCTCTCGCTGTGTTCTCCGGCCTCGGGTCACCGCTCTCGCTGT
The DNA here is from genome assembly GCF_052327205.1 of Somniosus microcephalus. Taxonomy (NCBI): domain Eukaryota; kingdom Metazoa; phylum Chordata; class Chondrichthyes; order Squaliformes; family Somniosidae; genus Somniosus; species Somniosus microcephalus. The sequence continues at coordinate 58,468,549 of NC_140987.1, read as the reverse complement.
CTTCTCTCCCTCGGGTCACCGCTCTCGCTGTGTTCTCCGGCCTCGGGTCACCGCTCTCGCTGTGTTCTCTCCCTCGGGTCTCCGCTCTCGCTGTGTTCTCGGGCCTCGGGTCACCGCTCTCACTGTGTTCTCAGGCCTCGGGTCACCACTCTCACTGTGTTCTATTAAATCTATTCAAATGATAAATTTTCAGTAGAAGACACATGTAGATATGGAGGTTAATGAATTGTCATTCAAGGTAGTAGTGTTGGCACAACAGTGGGATGTGTCAGGTACTGCTGCTGAGGTCAGTATCATGCAGCAGAGTTGGAAAGTATGACCTGCTCCCTCTCTGAGATACATGTTGTGCTAAACCACAGATTCATGTTCTGCAGTCTGACATAATAGGTCTCTGACAGAACCATAATAGATACAGATATCCCTCTAAATTGTTCCGACTATAACTATATTTCACATGGGGTTAACACTCTAAACAGCCCTGTTCAGAGCTGGCAGACATTGGGGAGAGATTGCACTCTTCCATTGGACAAGATTTTATAGATGTAAGAGTAAAAAATCCAGGCCATCACGAGTTTGCAAATGTTCATTGGTCTGAACACAGCCAGATTGATAGTGAGAGATAAATGGAATAAAAAACTAATACTAGAAATCTGAAATAAAAACAGAAAAGCTGGAAAATGCTTGAGTGGAGACCCTTCATCAGAACTCCATGCCGACAAACCGGCCATGTATTTCCAGCATTAAATTTTTATTTCAGATTCTTGGCTGTTTCTAAAAGCTGCAGAACATCTTAGACCGAATCAAATCATTTCTATGGCTTTGCTAAACACTGGACAATCAAGCATCACCTTTAAGAATTTCAAGTGATACCTATCACCATATCATTGCAAGAAGCATAGAAACATAGAAAAATAGGAGCAGGATTAGGCCATTTGGCCCTTCGAGCCTGCTCCGCCATTCAATATGGTCAAGGCTGATCCTCCACCTCAATACCATATTCCCACTCTCTCCCCACACCCCTTGATGCCTTTTGTGTCTAGAGTTAGTGGATACTGGCTATACACAGAGCTGGAATTATTTTCTGAAGCTCTATATATTGGAATATTATGAATGTGTTTGATGGAATATCTTGCATAAATAGGTCTTCAGTTATGTGACAATTTCTGTTCTTTTCACTGCAATGACTGATAAGAATTTTAGTATATGCTTTTAAACGGGAATCGTCACGCTGATTGATTTCTCCTTCTTTGTGTTGGCCATGCAGGAGCTGAGCTGTTTACGATCGTGGGCCGCGCACGTTGTGCTTTCCTGTTAAAGGAGATTATGGGGGTGTATTTTTGTGGGGGTTCTCCCACACGTCCATGGTAACTTCGACAGGAGAAACACGACAAAGCCAGAAAAATTGCGGAAAACCCCCCCACAGAAATTCACCCCATGTCCTTGGCAGTTCTCTTTTGGGTGAATAGATCATTCCTGCAATTTTGTCCATTCTTTTTTGCTTTGCAAGATTGCATTGACATCATGGGCAATTTCTGCCCAGGCTGCACCATCCCTTGCTTGGCGCAGGAGCAAGTTTGCAAGACAAATGTGAGCTCATGCTGTTTTAAAATGTTTTTAACCAGGCCCATATGAGTCTTTTCAAATCATTACCACCAGTGAAATTGCGCTAGACTTGTATAAAAAGTTGCAAATTGGGCTGATTAAGGCAGGGAGTAGCTGAGCCACACAGACACAAAAAGTCTCGGGTTTGACCTCACGGGCTAGATTTTAAATGTCACTGCCAGGTGGTAAACTGGTGGCAATTCATCGGCTACTTACCATTGACTTAAAATCTACCCTCTGGTCTAAGATGAGTTAATTATTTCTGCAACTACAGTTATCCTACGTGCTCCTGGTTCAGAGAGGGGAAAATTGGCTAGAGTTCCTGCTCCTGATTGCTGTCCAATGGAAATGAGTACGTGTGAATATTGGATCTTATCCTGCACAAAGATCATAAGATAATTATGCATGAAGATGACCATTTGGCTCATCTTAGTTCATCCATCCAGAAAGACATTAAAATTGTCCATTGCGGCATTCATCGGTTTTTAAATAATTCAATGCTTTTTAGCTCCACAACTCTATCCAGAAGTCCATTCCCTCAATTGATCATTACATAGAATTACATAGAATCTACAGCACAGAAACTGGCCATTCGGCCCAACCAGTTCATGCCAGCGTTTATGCTCCACTTGAACCTCCTCCCATCCTTCCCCATCTAACTCTATCAGTATAACCCTCTATTCCCTTCTCCCTCATATGCTTATCTAGGTTCCCCTTAAATGCATCTGTACTATTCGCCTCAACAACTCCTTTCTTCTGAATTCCCTATTTGATTTCTTGGTGACTAGCTTATATTGATGGCCACTACTTTTGCTCTTCCCCGCAAGTGGAAACACTCTCTCTCTGTCTACTCTATAAGAACCTTTCATAAAGTCCTCTATTAGGTCACCCCTCAGCCTTCTCTTTTCAAGAAAATAGGTCAAGCTTGTTCATCCTTTCATGATAGGTATAACCTTACAGTTCTGGTATCATCTTAGGATATTTGCGTTGTGATGAAATATTCCATTCATCACTCATCAGTATTTCTCTGCCTGTGACTGTGGTTGGTTTCAGTTTCATTTCCATTGTATTGTACTGTGTGTAGGGCTCCGCCCATACCTGGCTCCTATGTAAGCTGGCCCAGCCTGCAGCACATCCAGTACGGCAGACCTCTGGATGGAAGATACATTCTCCTCTGTGTGTTACCTTCTAAGTCAATAAAAGCCTTGTTTTGTTTCGCTAACATCGAGTCTCGGATTTATTGAGGCACATCATGCGTATTACAATTTCCAACACAATAGTGGTGTAACTGACATCAAGGAAATTCAGAGCCCTGATTTAAATTTCTAGTTGTGTGACTCATTGACATTGTAAATGTTACACAAATACAAGTACATCCACTTTAGGCCCTGATTTTAACCTAAGCGGCCCAGCGGGAAGGGGGGCAGTCAGGTTCCGGTCCCACGCCCATTTTACACCCCGTCCGATTTTGCTCTTCATTGAAGTCAATGGAGATCAAAATCCAGCAGGGTGTAAAACGGACATCTGACCCAAATTTGCCCCATTCGCGCCGGGTGCGGTAGATTAAAATTAGGGCCTTTGAAGGCTTTTTAATGTGGGGAAAGCTGTAGCAAGGCAGAGGGGTTTAAGAAGAGGATTTCAGAGTGTGGGCGCGAAATGGTTGAAGGCTCTGCCACCGATAGTGAAGCGAAGGGATGGGGGAATACACAGTAGGCCAGAGGCTGTGAGTAGGAGTGAAAGGCTGGAGGTGATTGCAAATGTAGGGAGGAAGGAGCTAAACTGTGGTGGGATTTGAAAATGAGAATGAAGATTTTGAAATTGATAGCAATGTAGATCAGCAAGGACAGGGATCGTAAATGAGTGGAACTGGGCCCTAGAGGGTGGAGTTATGCTGAAATATTGGAGTAACCGCGGCTTTCCTGCCTTGAAAGGATGTACCTGAGAGGTGATCTTATAGAGGTATATATACACTTTAAACAATATGGAAAAGATAAGCCCAGAAATTATAATTTAAACTCAATTGCTAGATTAGGACAAGGGGCCAACAGTTCAAACCAGTAAAAGGCAAATTTAGGATTGATATCAAGAAATCCTTATTCACTTAAAGACTGGCTGAAAGACAGAAAGCAGAGAGTAGGGGTAAAGGGTAGCTATTTAGAGGGAATAATCTAGGGAAGAAATAACAGAGGCATTACTACACATATTTAGTAACTTGTTAGAAAAAGGTGTAGTGCGAGAGGACTGGTGGATAGCTAATGTAATAACTATATTTAAGAAGGGAGATAGAACATGTCCAGGGAACTATCGGCCAGTCAGCTTAACATCGGTGGTAGGAAAAATAATGGAATCCCTACTAAAGAAGAAAATAGAAGAACATCTAGAAATGAAAAAGCTAATAATAAATAGTTAGCATGGATTTCAAAAGGGAAAGTCTTGCTTGACCAACCTAATTGAATTTTTTGAAGAGGTAACAGAGAGAGTAGATAAGGGTTATGCAGTAGATGTAATTTATCTAGATTTTCAAAAGGCCTTCAATAAGGTACCCCATAATAGACTAAAGAATAAGGTCAGGGAATGCAGAGTCAGGGGACAAGTAGCAGAATTAATAGTTAGCTGGCTTCAAGGCAGAAAGCAGAGAGTAGGGGTAAAGGGTAGCTATTGGCAGAAGGTGGGAAGTAGGGTCCCACAAGGATCAGTGCTGGGACCACAGTTGTTCACAATTTATATTAACGAGTTAGACTTTGGAATCAAAAGCACAATTTCTAAATTTGAAGACAACACCAACTTGGGAGGGATAGTCAACACTGAGGAGGACCGCAACAATACAAGAGGACCTTAATAAACTTGAAGAATGGGCATATAATTGGCAAATGAATTTCAACATGGGTAAGTGTGAAGTATTACATTTTGGTAAGAAAAATAAGGAGATCACACATTACAGTAAACTTTTGTTTAAACGGCACTTAATCATCCAGAATACATTAATAACCGGCAAAATAGATAACCGGTAATCTTGCCGAATCCATCCAGCACTTGTTTTGTCGAGTCCGAGTCTCCCGCGGTGGCCGAGTTAGTCAGTAGTTTTTATTTTTGTTTGTGTTAAAAATTGCCTTGGTACCTCTCTGTTATCCAGAATTTATCATCAACCGGCACCATCCTGGTCCCGTAGGTGCCGGATAAGAAAGAGTTGACTGTACTTGGAAAATAAGAATCTAAATGGGGCAGAGGAGCAAAGGGATTTGGGAGTACAAATACACAAATCACTGAAAGTAACGACGGAGGTTAATAAGGCCATAAAAAAGTCAAGCCAAGCAATAGGGTTTAGTTCTAGAGGGATAGAATTGAAAAGTCGAGAAGTTATGCTAAACATGTACCAAACTTTGGTTAGACCACACTTGGTGTACTGTGTGCAGTTCTGGTTGCCATATTATAAAAAGGATATAGATGCACTGGAGTCCCTACATTTGCAATCACCTCCAGCCTTTCACTCCTACTCACAGCCTCTGGCCTACTGTGTATTCTCCCGTCCCTTCGCTTCACTATCGGTGGCAGAGCCTTCAACCATTTCGCGCCCACACTCTGGAATTCTCTTCTTAAACCCCTCTGCCTTGCTACAGCTTTCCCCACATTAAAAAGCCTTCTGGCCCCAATTTTAATCTACCGCACCCGGCACGAATGGGGCAAATTTGGGTCAGAATTCCATTTTACACCCTGCTGGATTTTGATCTCCATTGACTTCAATGAAGAGCAAAATCGGACGGGGTGTAAAATGGGCGTGGGACTGGAACCTGACCGCCCCCCTTCCCGCTGGGTCGCTTAGGTTAAAATCAGGGCCTAAAGTGTATGTACTTGTATTTGTGTAACATTTACAATGTCAATGAGTCACACAACTAGAAATTTAAATCAGGACTCTGAATTTCCTTGATGTCAGTTACACCGCTATTGTGTTGGAAATTGTAATACGCAAATGTCCTAAGCAATTTAATGACCAGGACTTCACCACCTCCCCCTTCATTTCTCTCCTATTCTGACTCTCAGCTGTATAGCTTCTGGGTATATTGTGCTACATTAAAGGCGCTATAAGAGTGTAAGTTTTTGATGTTGTAGGCTTGGCAATTGACTAGCCTGCTGACACGCTATGCTCATACATTAAAAAGAAAATCACCATTCGGACAGTGACGAGTATCCATGGAGCTAGGCCTTCAAGAAAAAAAGCGAGGAGAAACACTGGTGGGGGAAAAATGAAAACAGGGCGGACTTATTAAAAAATATATAATTTTCAACATTTCTGAGTTGATGAGTTGATTAAGCTACAAGATTTTAGCTCGAGCTTGATTGGACAGATGAATATATACCCAATTTTTTTACTTCTATATCAAACTTGGTAAGAGTAAAATCCAGGTGGATTAAGAGTTCTAGCCCAATGACTCATACTCCAAAACTATAAATAAATATTAGCGGTACCAAAAATGAAGGTCTCAAAATGTATTTAATATTTATATTTAATTTAGTGTATGTATTTATACTTCTGTAATATTTACAATGTCAGTGAGTCACACAATACCAATTTAAATCAGGGCTCTGTATTTCCTTGATGTCAGTTACATCATCAATACACTGGAAAGTTACACTGTTTACCAGCAGAGGGAGTTACACGCAAATGTCCTAAGCAATTTAATTAGCATATAAACTGGTGCAAGTACTGGCGTGATTTACCTGTAAAACAAGTGTAAAAGCATAACTGCCAGTAAAGTTAGGTGCAATTTTGGTGTAACTATTTAAAAGCACTCTGCAGACCGAGTGAGGTATCAAGGAGCCCTAGTATAACTGAAGTCAATGAGGATCAGGGGAAAACTCTTCAATGACTGGAGTCATACCTGGCACAAAGGAAGATGGTTGTGGTTGCTGAAGGCCAATTATCTCAGCCCCAGGACATCGCTGCAGGAGTTCCTCAGAGTAGCGTCCAAGGCCCAACTATCTTTAGCTGCTTCATCAATGCCCTTCCCTCCATCATAACGTCAGCAGTGGAGCTGTTTGCAAATGATTGCACAGTGTTCGGCTCCATTTGCAGTTCCTCAGATAATGAAACAGTCCATGCCCACATGCAGCAAGACCTGGGCAACATTCAGGCTTGGACTGATAAGTGGCAAGTAACATTTGCACCACATAAGTGCTAGACAATGTCCATCTCCAGCGAGAGGGAATCTAACCACCTCCCCATGCCATTCAATGGCATGACCATCACTGAGTCCTCCAACATCAACATCCTGGGGGTCACCATTCACCAGAAAATCAACCGACCAGCCACATAAATACTGTGGCTACTAGAGCAGGTCAGAAGCTGGGTATTCTGTGGCGAGTGTCTCACTTCCTGACTCTCTCAAGCCTCTCCATTACCTACAGGGCACAAGTCAGGAGTGTGATGGAATACTCTCCACTTGCCTGGATGAGTGCAGCTGCAACAACACACAAGAAGCTTGACATCATCCAGGACAAAGCAGTCCGCTTGATCGGCACCTCATCCACCAGCTTAAACATCCTCTCTCTCCACCACTGGTGTACCGTGGCTGCAGTGTGTACTATCTACAGGATGCATTGCAGCAAGTCACCAAGGCTTCTTCAACGGCCCCTCCCAAACCTGCAACCTCCAACACCTAGAAGGACAAGGGCAGTAGATGCATGGGAACACCATCACCATCCTGGAACTCCCTACCTAATAACATTGCGCTACTAACTTTCACCTCATGGACTGCAGTGGTTCAAGAAGATAACCCACCACCGCCTTCTCAAGAGCAACTAACGATGGGCAATAAATGCTGGCCTTGCCAGCAACACTGATATCCCAAGAATGAATTTTAAAAAAGGCTCCAGTTTCCAGCACAAACTTTGGCATGCTTTCTCTCTCAGTTCTGCTCAAATGTCTCCACAACATCTATAACCCACATCTTTATTCTGTGTTGGCGGCAGGTTGGCAATTCAGGCAGCGACGCCCACTGGGCAACTTGGCAGAAGAATTGGGAGAAGAAAAGCATTGAATTTCTAAGAGAAGGACCTCAATGCTCTTTTAGACAAGTTGGAGAAGAGGAGGCACAGTCTCTTTGGGAAAGCTCTCTTCCAAGCCTGGCAGAGCATTCAGCTGTGCTACCTGCAGGGAAGTGGAACTGGCACTCTCGGCCAACTCCCTCACTCCAAGGACAGCAGAACAGTGCAGGAAAAAAAATCAATGAACTCACCAGATCTGGCAAGGTAAGGCAGTCAGTGGTTTTCATTTCTTCCTTGCCCACCCTGGGCACCACCACACACTTTACCCTCTTAAAGATACACTTATACCACTAATTCTTCACACTGCACTCTGCTTAAGGGCACCTACTAACCCCGTTAGCATGCACTATGGTTACACACCTCCCCATAAACACAAAAATTGCCTCAGACATGCCCCCAAATTATCTTCGCCGTCTCTACATGTTCTGACAGCTCCCTGGCTGATGTTGCTCAGATGTCCTGTGGCAGCCTGAAAGGATGTGGAGCTGTAAAGGTTCGGGCTACTGTCACTTTAATTGCCACGGACATCTGAGCAATGTGACAGTTGTGACAGTGGAGCAAGTCTGCAAATCTTCGTGATGAAGTTGACAGAGATGCCCAAAGCCAGCCTTGGAGAGGTGCATCTGTTGGATGTACAGTTCCTTGCAGAGGTCCTCGTAGGACTGGTGCGGTCCGTACTCATGCTTAAGGAAGGGTAATACCTGGTGGGCTGCTGTCCTCAGCCATGTTGCCACATTCTCCTGGCCACATTGCTGCTCGAACTCCACCTCCATTATGATGGTATGCTCATGGGGAAAGCCATCACTGGTCTGAAGTAGGTCTGAGTGTGGGTTTGGGGGTGGGGAAGTCGGGGTGTCAAAAAAGAATTTTGGAAAGAGAGAACAGCACCATAGTAAAATGAAGTGCAGATGTCAGTGATTTAAAAAATGCGAGGAACAGGTTATACAACTTTGTCAGAAGCCTGTTATTAATAAATGAAGTTGGTTCCTTCTTCAGCTCACCAACTCCTCACTTACAGTGGTCTGATTAATCGCGGGAGCTGTTAGACTGAATCTTTTGGGCTGTAACTTACACTGAGTGCAGGAGCGGCCTAACCCCAGGAAACTTCCATCTACTTGAACAGTGCGGCTATGCCAATGAACCCTGAGGGGCTTTAACAGACGTAAGGTTTGCACTGTTAAAAAGAGTGAGAAAAACTTGCCTTCAGCCCAATAATGGTATAAATGTACCCCAAAGTGCTAAAACACAAATTTTGTCATTCTTTTTAGTGCAGTAATGGCATAAGTATTGAAGATAGTGAGGAAATTTAGGGCCTAGGTGGCCTATGGCCCTACACAGGGGCACAAAGTGGAGAGTATCATAGTTGTGAAGAATAATGTAGGAGAAGTGGTCAGAGGAAAGTAGGTAAGCAGTCAAAGATCAAAAGGGCAGCAATGAAGTAGCAAGAAGGTGAGAAAAGGACCTGTGCCAGCCTCGCCACATTCAACATGACGCAGCAAAAACCAAGCCAGCAAATGAAACACCATACAAAGCTTCTGCTTCTTCTTTTGTTCCTGGTATTACTGTCACGACTTCACCTTTATCCTGCTGATTTTTACAGAACTTGGTATTCAATGTGAAAGTAGCTCCAAACCAACACCACTGTTCTGATGCCGAATGTCCTTTTTTTTTCTAGCAACTTGTCTCCTGCTAAATGACAAAATCATTTCTGTGTTTAACTACTAACAAAGCAAAGCAAATTTCAAACTAAAAGTGTTACGAAAATAGGACAAGTCATTTACATGGTTAGTCACTCTGACTCATGACATGATATGTTATATAACATTGTAGTTTGCAATTATATCTGCAACACTGTACTTGCCTACACTTACAAAGAACAAATATTAGTGCTTATAAAATCATTGTGAAATATTAACCTTGTTATATTTGATGGCGTGGTCAGGTGACTGCAGGAATTATCAGGATAAATACACATAGACATTGTAAAGAACAATGATATCACCCTAAATAACATAAGTGCCTGCAACACAATTTAAAAAATGGAATCAAATACTGGAAGGTTACTAAGCTGAGATGAATATGTAATGACATTTTTGCATTACATCACCTCCTGATAACTGTGCTACTGTATAATTGTGTGAAGTCTCCTTGTTTACAATGAAAAGTCTTATAGTAATGATTTTATTATTAGATATTCTAACACTTAAGGATGAAGATTTTGCAGATGATTATTGTTTTGCCAACAAGGTTTCTAGGTGGTCTGCACTGTGGGGCACAATCTGCTCATCCAATTTATTCACAAAACCACAGGCAATTTTCAGGCAAATGCAGCATTTGAATATCAAGTTCAGATGTACAGATATAGTACCAGAAAACAAAAGGGATTGTGGAATTTTGTGATTAAATTAGGGTCATATAGAGAGTTCTGATTGTTCTCCAATGGCGGCAAGAAGCATTAAGTTACCAATAAGTGAACTGAGATAACAATTCCATTGCCTCCTGAGTCTTATGCCAATCTTTATCTCAATTTGTAGGAATTGTCGTATTCCTAATTAATAACGGAAGTCGAACTCAGGAGAACAATCAAACAGGTCTTTAATGTAGGTTTAGATGAATTCCAGAAAACAACAAAGATCGATGCAGGAGAGCCATGGAGCAGGTCTTTCCCCAACGGGGATGCCACAAGGACTGACTAGGCAGTCCGGTCATTTGCGTCGTGACGTCATCGCGTTTACGTCGTGACGTCATCGCGTTTGCTCGCGTTTTCCCGCGCTTGTGTAGTCACGTGACTTGCGACGTGACGTCATCACGTTTGCCCGCGCTCTTGGGCAGTCACGTGGTTGGCAACATGACGTCATCGCGTTTACCCGCGTTTGGGCAGTCACGTGGTTTGCGACGTGACGTCATCGCGTTTACCTGCGCTCTTGGGCAGTCACGTGGTTTGCGATGTGACATCATCGCGTTTACACACGCTCTTGGGCAGTCACGTGGTTGGTGATGTGACATCATCGCGTTTGCCCGCGCTCTTAAAGGGGCAACGCCCCGTACATGCAAACTCTATATAACATCGTTAAAGAGAATTATGTACAGTAAGTAAGGGACACTCGGTGGTACTGCTACATGCGCCCCCCCAGAATTCGCTTTAACGGACAAAGTCAAACGGTGAGATGGTCTGACGAGCCTGTCCGAACGACTCCTGTAGTATCGAGGCGGAGGTTGCTGGGCGGCTGGCGGTCTGGCGGGCGGTAGCACTTGGTCTGCCATAACGATGATGGGTGGCCGGTGGTCTCGGCGGTTGTGCTGTCTCGACGTGGCGGGCGAGGTCTAAAGGTGTTGGTTTTGAGCAGATCCGTATATGCGTCAGGGCGAATAAAATGTATTCAGCCTTGTGAAGGACCGCGGAATCGTGTGACCTCTGCGGCCCGTGGCGCGAAGTGGGCACCGGTGCGAAACATCTGGCCGGTTGGCGGTCTGGCGGGCGGTCGCACCTGGTGTGCCGTAACGACGATGTGTGGCCAAAAGGCGGTGCTGTCTGGCGGGCGGTCGAGGTCCATGGCTCTGTCGATGATCTGAGGGGAACGCCGAAACGGACGATCCTGGAGGTGTTGAACGTGGGTCTTGTCAGATCGGGAAACTCGCCGAGCAGGCGAGCGCACTCTTCAGAAGTCGGGAACACACAGGAGGTGGTGTGCGACGTAGTGTTACAGCGGTAACACAGAAGAGAGTGACCAGTTGCTGCGTTGATCTGTGATCAGGGGTGGACAGCAATTGTCCCGCGTGGCCGTTCGCGGCCGCGGGATGCCCGTAGACCCGTACTCAGTGGTTGCAGTGTCGGTTGTTGTTTCGTTCTTGGGGGAAACTGCCAGGAGGGCGGCAACGCTTCGATTTCGCGCCGAACTGCGCGCGGCAGAAAACACAATCCAGCAGGCTGACGGGCTGGTGCGGCGTTGGCGGGGGATGAGTCTTCGAGGTTTGCGAGGAATGAATCCCCGTGGTTCGCGAGGGGTGAGTCGTCATGGGTTACGAGGGGTGAGCCCTCGTGGGTTGCGAGTGGTGAGCCCTCGTGGGTTGCGAGGGGTGAGCCCTCGTGGGTTGCGAGGGGTGAGCCCTCATGGGTTGCGAGGGGTGAGTCGTCGTAGGTCACGAGGGGTGAGCCCTCGTGGGTTGCGAGGGGGGAGCCCTCGTGGCATCTCCGCGGGGGTGCGCTCCGATCTTGTGGGCCCGAAAATCTGCAGTACCCACGCTGTGAGGGATTCATACTTGCTGTTCCGTTGGGGGTTGTCAAGAAGGCGGACGATCCGAGAGGCGGTAGAGCTGTCGAGTACGGAGACTGTATACAGGTACGTGGTCTGCGCCGCATCGATGTTGCACTGGGCGAACGGGGCTTCTACCAGAATAAAGCACGAGGGCGGTTGCTGCTCCCTGTATTGCGGTAGCGTCGGCGAAACGGCTTTTGCTTCCATGGCGTGCTTCTTTTGTGAAAAACGTTCACAAAAATCGGGGTCCGGCTGCGCTGCTTTCGTGAAAAACGTTCACGAAAAATGTGGTCACCGATGTAGGAATTGTCGTATTCCTAACTAATAATGGAGGTCGAACTCAGGAGAACAATCAAACAGGTCTTTAATGTAGGTTTAGATGAATTCCAGAAAACAACAAAGATCGATGCAGGAGAGCCATGGAGCAGGTCTTTTCCCAATGGGGATGCCACGAGGACTGACTAGGCAGTCCGGTCGTTTGCGTCGTGATGTCATCGCGTTTACGTAGTGACATCATCACGTTTGCTCGCGTTTTCCCACGCTTGGGTAACCACGTGATTTGCGACGTGACGTCATCGCATTTGCCCGCGCTCTTGGCCAGTCACGTGGTTGGCGACGTGGCGTCATCGCATTTACTCGCGTTTGGGCAGTCACGTGGTTTGCGACATGACATCATCGTGTTTACCCGCGCTCTTGGGCAGTCACGTGGTTGGCGACATGACGTCATCGCGTTTCCCCCCCCCCGCTCTTAAAGGGGCAACGCCCCATACATGCAAAGTCCAAAGATGTGCGGGTTAGGTTGATTGGCTATGATAAATTGACCCTTAGTGTTAGGGGGATTAAATACGTGGGGTTACGGGGATAGGGTGGGATATGTGTTGGTGCAGGGGTTACGGGGATCGGGTGGGATATGTGTTGGTGCAGGCTCGATGGGCCGAAATGACCTCTATCTGCACTGTGGGGTTTCTGTGATTCTATATAACATCGTTAAAGAGAATTATGTACAGTAAGTAAGGGACACTCGGTGGTACTGCTACAAATTCATGAATCCAAGAACTTTTTGCCATTGGGAAAGGGGGTGGGTTTGTGAGGGATATCTGTATTTTGTATTTCTCACTGTTCCACTGTTGGGAAAAGTTAAATGCTCAATGACTGTTCTTGACAGCTTTATATTGAGATAACTGCTTTGTACAGAATACATCTGTTATCACATTTTAGCACTGCATTGATATATTGTTAAATATATTAATGTTTCTCCATTATAGCCTCCATTTTGCAGCTTTCTGCTGCTGTGATATTCTCCTGAGCTAACAGGACAGGACGGTGTGGACTGATTTCACCATGGCTACTGATAGCGCTATTCTGTGATCAGCTGATAGGGGGTGCTCCCTGACATTATGGGGTGACATCTCTTTCGGTCTTTCCTGTCATTCTCCTGCCTCAAAAAAGGAGCATTCAACCGTCACAAAGAATTCCATTTAGTAGCACGTCCAAGAATTGGAAAAACTTGTTCACTGGGGTAGCTTGAATTTTATTGCTATTCAAACCTGGGATTTGAAAACCTTGGGTGTCCAGCCGTCTGTTGGATCCAGCAAAGAGACATGAAACTGAGATAGTTTAAAAAAAAGATAGATTTTGAGAAAAAACATTTGACTTATTCCCTCCTTCCAAATTTTTTAATGTTTTACTTACTCCTTTTGAATCTTGCAGGATTGCATACCAAAAACTGGCTAATGGACTAGATTTCCTCAGGCTTTGGAAATGCTGCTCTTGATTGACCTCTATGAGGTGTCCAAGAGTAGCTCCGATGACTCACTTACCAGGTTTCCATTCAAAATCTTCCTTGGCCCATGCCAGAAAGCAGGTCCAAGATCTGGAATTTGTTGTATGGGGCTCATGCCAGGCAGTGAGAGAGATAAAAGACCATTTTGCTAAAACATGCAAATTCTATTTGTCAACAAAGTATTAAATAAAGTCATTTAATTGCCGTAGCATTAATCAGTCTTTTTACTTGCTCAATGGCTGGGAAGCATCCTTTACGATGAGGATTTCCAACATGTGACAAGTCCCTTTACCCAGCCTGCAAAACTCCTGCTGTTTACTTTTATCTTTGCGAGCAAATTTCTCAGGATTGAAACATAGAAACATAGAAGATAGGAGCAGGAGTAGGCCATTCGGCCCCTCGAGCCTGCTCCGCCATTTAATGCGATCATGGATGATCATCCAAACTCAGTACCCTGTCCCTGCTTTCTCCCCATATCCCTTGATCCCTTTAGCCTTAAGAAATATATCGAACTCCTTCTTGAATATATTTAATGAATTGGCCTCAACTGCCTTCTGTGGTAGAGAATTCCACAGGTTCACCACTCTCTGGGTGAAGAAATTCCTCCTCATCTCTGTCCTAAATGACTTACCCCTTATCTTTAGACTGTGACCCCTGGTTCTGGACTCCCCTGCCATCGGGAACATCCTTCCTGCATCTAGTCTGCCTAGTCCTGTTAGAATTTTATAAGTTTCAATGAGATCCCCTCTCATTCTTCTAAACTCCAGCGAGTATAAGCCCAATCGACCCAATCTCTCCTCATACGTCATTCCTGCCATCCCAGGTATCAGTCTGGTGAATCTTCACTGCACTCCCTCCATGGCAAGAACATGACCAAAACTGCACACAATACTCAAGATGTGGTCTCACCAAGGCCCTGTACAACTGCAGCAAGACATCCTTGTTCCTGTACTCGAACCCTCTCGCTACGAAGGCCAATATACCATTTGCCTTCTTAACCGCCTGCTGCACCTGCATGCTTACCTTCAGCGACTGGTGCACAAGGACACCCAGGTCTCGTTGCACTTCCCCTTCTCCCAATCTATTGCCGTTCAGATAATAATCTGCCTTCCTTTTTTGCCACCAAAGTGGATAACCTCGAATTTATCCACATTATACTGCATCTGCCATGAAGGGCTGGAGAAGGCTTGATGCATTTAGACCAATCAGGGAGCAGCCTTTTTACAATAATTATGAATCAGTCTTCACGAATCAACCCGGTCTGGGAAGTTTAAAGAGCCGAGGCGGAAGCTTTCAAGTTTTCCCATAAACCAGGCAAAGACTCCAATGACCTTTCAGCCTGTTGAGCTGCCTTGGGAAGCTGCTGGCGAGAGACATCACATATTGCCTCCAACAGCGCCTCAAGCGCATTGACTTCTTCAACTCAGGTGAAACAGGCTTCAGGAGAGAAAAACACCTGTGACAAACTTGCTTTGATAGAACGCATCCTCTGAGCCGTTAACATGGAAGTGTGCATATTGACAGTGTTCCTGGTGTTGGAAAATGCTTGTAACAAGGTTTGGCACAATGGTCTCTGACATGCCAACTTCAGTGAGCTGATTCAATGGATATCAAATTTGCTGGCAGGGCATTCAATTAGTGTCAGAAGGGGCACAGCCATCTCCACTGATGGCAGGATTTCCCCAGAGCTTGGCTCTCAGCCTGTTCCAGTTCCTCCTTTATGTCAATGACATCCAACACCAGAACAAATAACTGGGACTTGCTCACAGTTTGCTGATAACATAACACATTTGGATATCCTCCATGGGCTCATAGAAAATAAAAGCTCATGGTGTAGGGGGTAACATATTGGCATGGATAGAAGATTGGCTAGCTAACAGGAAACAGAGAGTCGGCATAAATGGGTCATTTTCTGGTTGGCAAGATGTAACAATTGGTGTGCCACAGGGATCAGTGCTGGGGCCTCAACTTTTTACAATTTATATAAATGACTTGGATGAAGGGACTGAAGGTATGGTTGCTAAATTTGCTGATGATGCAAAGATAGGTAGGAAAGTAAATTATGAAGAGGACATAAGGAGGCTACAAAGGGATATAGATAGGTTACGTGAGTCTTTTACACTACACCTTCATTTGTATTTGCCAAAATTTGAGTCACAGTATTGGATTATGGCCAATGAATTTGAATGGGATTTCATTGCCAGAATCGAGTACTGCTGCTCTGACCTCTGTAAGTTTCATGGAACAGTTTGGCCCCAGCACTGAAGGGCATGAAATGGTTAAACTTCAAGGCACAGAAAAGGTGCCAGTCATCTAAAGTTTGCAGTTCTTGGAGAACACATTGATACTGGACAATGAAAGCTTTGACTCATGATTAACTCTGAAAAGGATATTGACATTGAACTGTGAGGCCTTGAATCATGATTGGTTTCGATGGGAAAAATGAACATCTGGACAATGCTCTGAGTTTAACTGAAACAATGGGTCACGATCAACTTCCTGACATGAATGGAAGACAGACTAGTCCTGGTTTCGATGGGAAAAATGAACATCTGGACAATGCTCTGAGTTTAACTGAAACAATGGGGTCACGATCAACTTCCTGACATGAATGGAAGACAGACTAGTCCTGGTTTCGATGGGAAAAATTAACATCTGGACAATGCTCTGAGTTTAACTGAAATAATGGAGTCATGATCGACTTCCTGACATGAATGGAAGACACACTAGCCCTGAGCAGATAATCAGCTGACCGCCCATAAACAGTAATAGAAATCACATTGTGTATGCGTTACAGAGAGTGGGAAAGGAGATAAGGAGTTATCTTCGATCTCACAGCTCTGTATACCTCTGGTGATTGAATTATAGGTTGATGAGGTGTGAATGTCGGACAGTTCAGCAAACTGACAACCGAAACTGGTTGGGGGAGGCCCAGCCATGGGGCCAGGTGACTGAAGAACTATAAGAAGGAGCGACATCGACCCGTGGACACTGCTTCTGTCAGGTGAAGATGGACGGGGGACCAGTCACCTCCAGATCCAAGGCCTACAATCAACATCGGTAACGACCAGCCGCATGGGTGATTGTAAGTTTCAGCCAAATCTCTAAGGGGTTTTTGTCTGTGGTTTGTTGGTTTTAATAAACTAACAGTTTGGGTTGAGCCTAAACCTTTGTCATAGAGTCATAGGGGGAAAAATTCAGTATCGCCCCATTTGGGGCGCCATAATCGGCCGTGCGCAAAGTTTAGCGCCTGGCGCTAATTATCGCCTCCGACGACAAACTTGGCTTTTATCACCCCTGGAGGTGGTTGGAGTGCTAAATCATGCGCTACACACCTCTCTTAAGGTGCAAAGGCCGAGCAGCGAGGCGCTACCTCAGAGCGCTGGCGAAGCAAGGAAGGGCAAATCAAAATGAACCTGCAAAGTGCTGCTCAGTACCCAAAACCCCTTCACACAGCGTTGAATCTCTCCAGAAGTCTCTCTCTCTCTCTGAATGCGTGGTGCAAAAATGTCACCAATAAAAAAAGGCAGGAAGTGGTCACCTTTAAATAGCACTCCCCCAGTCCCTTTCTGATGGCAAAACGCTCCCCTCAACCTGTTGTTGCTAACGGCAGGCGGTAAGGCAGGGGGCGCCACTCAATATCCGGTCCGGGGCATTGCGCGCTTGACTGACATCACGATCTGCCACCACAGGAGATCGTGGCGGTAGTGTTTAGCGCCGCAGCAAAAATGTCTAGTTAATTTCGTGAGCGGCGCAAATATCGCAGCGCCCGGGCGCTAGTTGCTTTGCACCCCATTAGCGCCCTCTTAAGGCGCTAACGGAAGGCGCAAACAACTGAATTTCCCCCCCATAGAGTTATACAGCACAGAAAGAGGCCCTTCGGCCATCAAGCCCTGTCTATTCTAATCCCATTTTCCAGCTCTTGGTCCATAGCCTTGTATGCTATGGCGTTTCAAGTGCTCATCTAAATGCTTCATGAATGTTGAGGGTTCCTGCCTCTACCACCCTTTCAGGCAATGAGTTCCAGATTCCAACCACCCTCTGGGTAAAAATGTTTTTCCTCAAATCCCCTCTAAACCTTCTGCCCCTTACCTTGAAACTATGCCCCTTGGTTATTGACCCCTCTACTAAGGGGAAAAGTTCCTTTCTATAGAAACATAGAAGATAGGAGCAGGAGTAGGCCATTTGGCCCCTCGAGCCTGCTCCGCCATTCAATGCGATCATGGCTGATCATTCAATTTCAGTACCCGGTCCCTGCTTTCTACCCATACCCCTGGATCCCTTTAGCCTTAAGAAATATATCCAACTCCTTCTTGAGTATATTTAATGAATTGGCTTCTACTGCCTTCTGTGGTAGAGAATTCCACAGGTTCACCACTCTCTGGGTGAAGAAATTCCTCCACATTTCTGTCCTAAATGGCCTACGCCTTATCCTTAGACTGTGACCCCTGGTTCTGGACTCCCCGACCATCGGGAACATCCTTCCTGCATCTAGTCTGTCCAGTCCTGTCAGAATTTTATAAGTTTCAATGAGATCCCCTCTCATTCTTCTAAACTCCAGCGAGTACAAGCCCAATCGTCCCTGTTAAGTCTGTGTGTTATATCGAGAATTACTACACAGACCACAAGAGTAAACTTTAACAGGTCTTTACTAGTTGAAGGTCAGGGCGGAACTGCCCAATAAATCATTACACAGCACTTATATACCGGTGTGGTCACCACCGGTATTACAGTATACAGCAGCCAAGATAAAGTAGTGCAACCCTTAAAATAGTTCTCTTAAAGGTGGAACGGTTACATACACTACAATCCTCCCTTTTTAGCTTAACCATATATATTCCCCATTAAACATAACATCATAACATATATACACAACTTCATGTACCACAGTTCACAGATTCAGTCTCTCTGGAGGCTTCCTGACTCGGTCCGGATAACGCCTCGGTGGTGTAGTAGTTTTCGGTGGTGTAGTAGGTTCTTTTGGCAAGGTCGATTCGGCTTGAATGCCAGTGTCGGGTTCATCTGATTCCAGTATCACCGGATCGGAGGTAGATACTATGGGTATCTCTGCTTCATCATTAGGCGTATAGAGTTGTGGAGTAGGTTGTCCCTTTTCGGATGACTCTATGATCTGGTCAACATGGCGCCTTATTATGCTTTCACCAATGTCCACGGTATACATCAGCGGTCCTAGTCGTGTGCAAATAGTTCCAGGCTGCCATTTCTCGGTACGGTAGTCCCAGGCCAAAACTTGTTGACCTATCTGGAAGGTTCTAGTTGGCCTTTCATTCATGCCTTGAAATTGCCGGTTCTCTACGTCCCTTCTGATGTTTGGCTTGATCAAATCCAGCCGGCATCTTAGTCTTCTATTGAAAAACATCATGGCGGGAGTTTGGTTTGTAACCGCATGTGTTGCATTCCTGTACGCCAACAAGAAGTTATCTACCTTATGTTGTAGATTTATGTCTTCATTACCCACGGCCTTTATAGCCTTCTTGAAGGTCTGGACAAACCTTTCAGCTAATCCATTGGTGGCGGGATGGTATGGGGCGGACGTGTAGTGCTTAACCCCATTGTTTTTTAAGAACTTCCTGAATTCTTCGGACACAAATTGCGGTCCATTATCAGAACAGATCTGTTCCGGCAGCCCATTCCTGGCAAATATGGTCCTTAATAATGTGATGGTTTTTTTCCGTGGTGGTGGAGGACATCTTTATTACCTCCGGCCACTTGGAGTGTGCATCCACCGCGATTAAGAACATTGAGTCCATAAATGGACCAGCAAAGTCGATATGTACCCTTTGCCATGGAGATGAGGGCCACTCCCATGGATGTAGAGGGGCTTGTGGTGGGGCGTTTTGGACCTTCTGGCATCCTAGACAGCTCTTGGTCATTTCTTCGATGTCTCCATCGATACCTGGCCACCACACAAACGCTCTGGCTAGGTTCTTCATTTTTACTCCACCCAGATGCCCCTCGTGAAGCTCCTTTAGCACTTTATGCTGGAGTTTGGGTGGAATCACCACTCTGGATCCACGCATCAAAGTTCCTCGGCACACTGACAGCTGCTCTCTTCTTTGCGAGAATGCTGGCAACAGTGGTTCGCCATGTGCTGGCCATCCCTTCACCGTTAAATCGTAGACTCATGAGAGAGTCGGGTCATTTCTCGTTTCCTTTTCGATGGTAGAATTTGTTACTGGTAGACATTCCACTATGGTTGAGTGGAACATCTCCACTGGGTCCACTGTAGGCGCCTCTTCGACCGTTGGCAACGGTAGGCGCGATAACCCGTCAGCATTCCCATGCTGTTTTGATCCTTTGTACTCTATGTCATATTGGTGTGCCCCTAGGAAAAGGGACCACCTCTGTAGCCTTTGCGCTGTCATAATGGAAACGCCCTTTTTAGGGTTGAATATGGATACCAACGGCTGGTGGTCTGTCAGCAGTGTAAACTTCTGGCCCTGCAGGTAATGGTTAAACTTCTTTACTCCCCACACCAGGCTGAGAGCCTCCCTATCTATCTGAGCATAGTTGCGCTCAGCGGAGGTCAATGATCTGGATGCAAATGCGACTGGCCTTTCCGAGCCATTTGGCAACTTGTGTGAGAGTACTGCTCCAATACCATAAGGAGAAGCATCACAAGCTAAACGAATAGGTAGCGTTGGGTTGAAGTGAGCCAACACTTCCTCTGAGGTGATCAATGCCTTGCTTTTGCGAAAGGCCTTCTTACAGTCCTCGCTCCACTTCCATGGTACTTCTTTCTGCAAAAGAGCATTCAGTGGGTGCAGCACCGTGGATAGATTTGGCAGAAACTTATGGTAATAGTTAATCAACCCTAGGAACGACCTCAACTGGGATACATTTTCCGGAGCGGGAGCCTTCACCACAGCTTCGATTTTGTCAGGTGACTTGTGCAGCCCCTCCTGGTCAATGACATGACCACAGTACGAGATCCGTTTCTGAAAGAACTCACATTTCTGGCGATTAACTCGAAGGCCATATTCCTTCAAACTGATGAGCACCAGTTTCAAATTTGCAAGGTGTTCCTCATCGTCATCTCCTGTAATCAGGATATCGTCCAAGTAACATTGAGTGCTTGGAATTCCCTGTAATACCTGCTCCATGGCCCTCTGCCAAATTGCTGGAGCCGAAGCCACTCCAAAAACCAGTCTATTATATCGATACAAGCCTCTGTGCGTGTTGATTGTGAGATACTGGCGCGACTCTTCCTCAACTTCCATCTGTAAGTACGCTTGCGCCAGGTCTATCTTGGTGAAGTGTTTCCCGCCAGACAATGAAGCAAAGATATCCTCAATCCGCGGAAGCGGATATTGCACCGTGTGAAGCACCGGATTAACTGTGATCTTGAAGTCTCCACAGATGCGGACCTTCCCTGGTTCCCCTGGCTTGTTACTCGACGAACGCTTCATGACGGGAACAATGGGCATGGCCCACTCACTCCAGTCCACCTTAGACAGTACTCCTGAACGTTCAAGCCCTTCCAGCTCAGCTTCCACAGCAGGTCGTATCGCATAAGGTACTGGTCTGGCTTTGAAAAATTTTGGGTTTGCATGTTCTGCAATCTTGATTTTTGCCTTAATTCCTCTCAGTGTTCCCAGTCCCTGTTGGAACACCTCTTTAGTTTCATCCAATATTCTGGACAATCGTTCAGGTTTGACATCTTTTTTCCGGAATCTACCGTTATTGCATTTAGGAAGTGCCAGTCCATATTTATTTTCCTGATCCACTCCCGTCCCAGAAGTGGTGGACCTCCCTCAGGTAGTACCTATATGTCCATTCCTTGGTGTTCTTTGCCCTTGTGTACCACCTTGACTTTTATCTTTCCGATGGGGTATACTTTTTGCCCCGTGTATGTCTGCAATACTATCTCCATCTCCCGTAGGGGAATATGTGTGAATAACTTTTTGTAATCTTGCCTATTCATGACCGTCAACGCCGATCCGGTGTCCAATTCCATCTTCACTTGGACTCCTGCTATCTGAAGTGTGACCCAGATAGTTTGTCGGTCAGCTTCCTTACTCACATTGTGAATTCTCAGGCTACCCAGTTCCTTGCTGTTGGAGTCTGAATCCGAATTCTGTTCATCCGAACTCTTCTCAGCCACCTTATGTACCTTTCTGCACTTTTCCTGCTGTGACTTTTTGTTGCTGGTCTTCTTTCCTGACCGGCATACTTTAGCTATGTGACCAAGCTTGCCACATTTTCTACATTCCTGGTTTTTAAACCAGCATTGGTTCTGATCGTGTGTTGTCTTCCCACAACGATAACATTTCGTTGTACCCAAAGCCATTTGATCTACGCTGAGTACCGCTGCCTTCAGCTGCATTTCCGCAGTGCCTCTCACTGCGGCTTCGTGCGATGCTGCAATAGTGACAGCCTTATCCAGTGTAAGATCATTCTCTTCAAGCAGCCGCTTTTGTGTTCCTTCTTTCGACAATCCACACACGAATTTGTCTCTCAGTGCCTCTGTCAGACTTTCCCCAAACTGACAGTATTTCGCTAGCTTATGCAGTTCAATTAAATACCCCGCGTTGCTTTCCTCTTTCAGTTGCGTTCTCGCATAAAATTTAAATCGTTCCGCTAACATCAGTGGTGTGGGGTTCAAATGATTTTTCAGAACAGCAACAATTTTAGCGAAAGCCTGATCCGCCGGTTTAGCTGGTGATAGAAGATGCTTCAATAGCCCGTATGTCTTTGCACCCATTGAGTTTAGTAAGGTTAGTGCTTTATCTTCATCCGATATTTTATTTGCCTTACAATATATCTCTATGCGTTCTACATACATGGCCCAATCTTCAACATCGGGATCGAAATCATTGATGTTACCACGCTTAGGCATCCTCGCAGTCTTCTTGAGAACAAAAAGAAATTTTTCTTTTATTTATTTATTTTTTTCAAAATGGCGGTTTGCCGCGCTTGTCTTCTTCCCCTGCCTACGAAAATGGCGGCTTCCTGCGTTTGCCTTTCTCCCCCGCTGGCTGTAATGGCGATTGCCGTATTGCTGCGTTCGCCCTCCCCAGCGGTTTTCAAATCGTGCCTCCCAGCCCCTCTTGCAGTCCGGTCCTTTCCCCCGGCTGCGGCTGAGTTCTCCGCGTTTTTTTAAAAATTTTCTCCCGCGCCTTACACTGACCCGGTCGCTGCGCCTCGCGGCCTCGGTGGCTGCCTGGCCTTTTTCACCGGTCGCGGTCGAGCTCTCTCTCGACGCTGTTGCGTCTCCCAGCCCGCTTGCAGCCCGGTCTTTCGCACCGGCTGCGTTTACATTCACCGCGGCTCCCGTGCCTTACGCTGCCCCAGTCTCAGCGCCTCCGGTCCCGACTTCTGTCCGGCTCTTTCCCCCGGCCGTGGTCGAGTTCTCCGCCCTTATTCTCCATTTTTCCCTCCCCTACTTCACAGTCAACGTTGCCGACTGGCTGCTCGTCGCTGATCGGCTTACCCACCACCGTGATAGAAGGGATGATCACTGCCTGTTGCTGATGGAAGGCTTCGTGTCAGAATTCTTCCTTTGCTCTGCAGACCCGAGTCTTCTCTCAGCAGAATGATGAGGGCGGATGCCTCCTCTCGATGCCCGTTAAACTGCCTTGGATGTATCTCTGCCGCAGGGTAAGATCGTACTCGTCGCCACTGTTAAGTCTGTGTGTTATATCGAGAATTACTACACAGACCACAGGAGTAAACTTTAACAGGTCTTTACTAGTTGAAGGTCAGGGCGGAACTGCCCAATAAATCATTACACAGCACTTATATACCGGTGTGGTCACCACCGGTATTACAGTATACAGCAGCCAAGATAAAGTAGTGCAACCCTTAAAATAGTTCTCTTAAAGGTGGAACGGTTACATACACTACAGTCCCACTCTCTCCTCATACGTCATTCCAGCCATCCCAGGTATCAGTCTGGTGAATCTTTGCTGAACTCCTTCCATGGCAAGAACATCCTTCCTCAGATAAGGTGACCAAAACTGCACACAATACTCAAGATGTGGTCTCACCAAGGCCCTGTACAACTGCAGCAAGACATCCTTGTTCCTGTACTCAAACCCTCTCGCTACGAAGGCCAACATACCATTTGCCTTCTTAACCACCTGCTGCACCTGCATGCTTACCTTCAGCGTCTGGTGCACAAGGACACCCAGGTCTCGTTGCACTTCTCCTTCTCCCAATCTATTGCCATTCAGATAATAATCTGCCTTCCTGTTTTTGCCACCAAAGTGGATAACCTCACATTTATCCACGTTATATTGCATCTGCCATGCTTCTGCCCAATCACCCAACCTGTCCAAATCATCCTGGAGTTTCTCGGCATCCTCTTCACATCACACATGCCCACCCAGCTTTGTGTCATCTGCAAATTTGGAGATATTACATCTAGTTCCCTTGTCTAGATCATTAATATATATTGTGAATAGCTGGGGTCCAAGGACCGAACCCTACGGTACCCCACTAGTCACTGCCTGCCACTCGGAAAAAGACTCGTTTATTCCAACTCTTTGCTTTCTGTCTGCCAACCAGTTCTCTATCCAAGTCAATACCTTGCCCCCAATCCCATGTGGCTTAACTTTACATGCTAATCCCTTATGCGGGACCTTATCAAAGCCTTCTGAAAGTCCAAATACACCACATCCACTGGTTCTCCCTTATCTATTTTACCAGTTACATCCTCAAAAAATTCCAGTAGATTAGTCAAGCACGATTTACCTTTTGTAAATCCATGTTGACTTTGTCCGATCCTGTCACTGTTTTCCAAGTGCTCTGCTATTCCATCTTTTATAATGGACTCTAGCATTTTCCCCACTACCGATGTCAGGCTTACCGGTCTGTAATTCGCCGTTTTCTCTCTACCACCTTTTTTGAACAGTGGGGTAACATTAGCTACCCTCCAATCCATGGGTACTGTTCCCGATTCCATTGAATGTTGGAAGATGATCAGCAATGCATCTACTATTTCTAGGGCCACTTCCTTAAGTACCCTAGGATGTAGATTATCAGGCCCTGGGGATTTATCGGCCTTTAATCCCATCAATTTCCCTAACACCATTTCCCTACAAACACTGATTTCTTTCAGTTCCTCCCTTTCATCAGACCCTATGTTCCCCGACATCTCTGGGAGGTTATTTTGTGTCCTCCTTTGTGAAGACAGAACCAAAATATGAAATTCATTGGGCTGCCATTTCTTTGTTCCCCATTATAAATTCCCCTGATTCTGACTGCAAGGGACCTACGCTTGACTTCACCAATCTTTTTCTCTTCACATACCTATAAAAACTTTTACAGTCAGTTTTTATGTTCCCTGCACGCTTACTCTCATATTCAATTTTCCCCATCTTAATTAATCCCTTTGTCCTCCTTTGTTGAATCCTAAACTGCTCCCAATCCTCAGGTTTACTGCTTTTTGTGGCCAATTTATAGGTCCTCTCCTTGGATCTTATGCTATGCCTAATTTCCCTTGTTAGCCACGACTGAGTCATCTTTTTTGTTTTATTTTTATGCCAAACTGGGATGAACAAATTCTGTAGTTCATCCATGCGGTCTTTGAATGTTTGCCATTGCCTATCCACCGTCAACCCTTTGAGTGACATTACCTAATCAATCCTACCCAACTCGCGCCTCAGGACCCTAGTCTCTGAGTCAACTACTTCATTCTCCATCTTAATGATCTACCCTATCTATGCCCCTCATAATTTTTTACACCTCAATCAGGTCCCCGCTCAGCCTTCTCTGCTCTAAGGAAAACAACCCCAGCCTATCCAGTCTCTCTTCATAGCTGAAGCGCTCCAGCCCAGGTAACATCCTGGTGAATCTCCTCTGCACCCTCTCCAATGCAATCACATCCCTCCTATAGTGTGGCGACCAGAACTGCACACAGTATTCCAGCTGTGGCCTAACTAGCGTTTTGTACAGCTCCATCATAACCTCCCTGCTCTTATATTCTATGCCTTGACTAATGAAGGCAAGTATCCCATATGCCTTTTTAATCACCTTATCTACCTGTCCTGCTGCCTTCAGGGATCTATGTACATGCACACCAAGGTCCCTCTGATCTTCTGTCCTTCCTAGGGTCCTACCATTTATTGTTTATCCCTTGCCTTGTTTGTCCTCCCAAAATGCATCACCTCACACTTTTCAGGGTTAAATTCCATTTGCCACTGTTCTGCTCATCTGACCAACCTGTCTATATCATCCTGTAGCCTGAGGCTTCCCTCCCCGCTATTTACCACTCCACCAATTTTCATCTCATCTGCGAACTTACTGATCATACCTCCTACATTCATATCTAAATCATTAATGTACACTACAAACAGCAAGGGACCCAGCACCGATCCCTGCGGTACACCACTGGACACAGGCTTCCAGTCACAAAAACAACCTTCGACCATCACCCTCTGCCTCCTGCCACTAAGCCAATTTTGGATCCAATGTGCCAAATTGCCCTGGATCCCATAGGCTCTTACCTTCCTAACCAGTCTCCCATGTGTGACTTTGTCAAAAGCCTTACTGAAGTCCATGTAGACTACATCAACTGCACTACCCTCATCCACACACCTAGTCACCCCCTCGAAAAATTCAATCAAATTGGTCAGACATGATCTCCCCCTGACAAAGCCATGCTGACTATCCCTGATTAATCCCTACCTCTCCAAATGGAGACTAATTCTTTCCCTCAGAATTTTTTCCAATAATTTCCCTACCGCTGATGTTAGGCTCACTGGCCTGTAATTCCCTGGTTTATCCCTACTACCCTTCTTGAACAATATTACTACGTTAGCTGTTCTCCAGTCCTCTGGCACCTCCCCTGTGGCCAGGGAGGTTCTGAAAATTTGTGTCAGAGCCCCTGCAATCTCCTCCCTTGTCTCACACAGCAGCCTGGGATGCATCCCGTCAGGGCCTGGGGATTTATCCACTTTTAAGCCCGCTAAAACCTCTAGTACCTCCTCCCTCTCAATACTAATTTGTTCAAGTATAGCACAATCCCCCTGCCTGATTTCTATGCCTACATCACCCTTCTCCATAGTGAACACAGATGCAAAATATTCATTTAAAACCCCACCTACATCTTCCGGCTCTACACACAGATTGCCACTTTGGTCCCTAATGGGCCCTACTCTTTCCCTGGTTATCCTCTTGCCCTTAATATGCTTATAAAACACCTTGGGATTTTCCTTTATTTTGCCCGCTAGTGTTTTTTCATGCCCACTCTTCGCTCTCCTAATTTCTTTTTTAAGTACCCCCCTGCACTTTTTATACTCCTCTAGGGCTTCCACTGTTTTTAGTCCTTTATATCTGCCAAAAGCCCCCCCTTTTTTTCCTAATCCATTCTTGTATATCCCTTGACATCCAGGGTTCCCTGGGCTTGTTGGTTCCACCCTTGACCTTTACGGGAACATGTTGGCGCTGTACTCTCTCTATTTCCTTTCTGAAAGACTCCCATAGCTCTGATATGGATTTTCCTACAGGTAGCTGATCCCAGTCCACTTTGGCCAGATCCTGCCTTATCATATTAAAATCGGCCTTCCCCCAATTTAGAACCTTTATTTCCGGTCCATCTTTGTCCTTTTCCATGACTATCTTAAATCTCGCCGAATTATGGTCACTGTCACCAAAATGCTCTCCTACTGACATATCTACCACTTGCCCGGCTACATTCCCTAGAATTAGGTCCAGTACCGCCCCCTCTCTTGTAGGACTTTCTACATGCTGGCTCAAAAAGCTCTCCTGGATGCAGTTTAAGAATTCTGTACCCTCTAAGCCTTTCACACTCTGACTATCCCAGTTAATATTGGGGAAGTTGAAATCCCCTACTATTATTACCCTATTATTTCTACACTTCTCTGAGATTTGCCTATATATCTGTTCCTCTATCTCCCCCTGACTGTTTGGGGGCCTATAGTACACTCCCAGCAAAGTGCTTGCCCCCTTTTTGTTTTTAAGTTCTACCCATATGGCCTCATTAGAGGAACCTGCTAAGATATCATCCCTCCTTACAGCAGTAATTGACTCCTTGATTAATATTGAGATACCCCCTCCTCTTTTACATCCCCATCTGTCTCGCCTGAAGATTCTATACCCCGGAATATTGAGCTGCCAGTGCTGCCCCTCCCACAACCATGTCTCTGTGATAGCAACAATATCATACTCCCATGTGTTCATCAACAACTTCAATTCATCTGCCTTACTCGCAAGACTCCTTGCATTAAAATAAATGCCATTCAGCCTTGCCATACTCCCTTGTGCCATTACATATTTGCTTTGCCTTCCAGGCTGACTTGTTTTTCCCCTCTATATTTGGCTGTGCATCACCCCCTACTATAGCTCCACTCCATATCCCTTCTTCCTGCCAAATTAGTTTAAACCCCTCCCAACAGTACTAGCAAACCTTCCCGCAAGGATGTTGGTCCCGTTCCAGTTCAGGTGCAACCCATCCGACTTGTACAGGTCCCACCTTCCCCAGAAGCAGACCCAGTGATCCAGGAAACTAAAGCCCTCCCTCCTGCACCAACTCTTTAGACATGCATTCATCTGCTCTATCCTCCTATTCCTATACTCACTAGCACATGGCACCAGGAGTAATCCAGAGATTACAACCTTTGAGGTCCTGCTTTTTAATCTGCTACCTAGCTCCCTAAATTCTTGTTGCAGGGCCTCATCCCTCTTTCTACCTATGTCGTTGGTACCAATGTGAACCACGGCCTCTGACTGTTCGCCCTCCCCCTTCAGAATGCCCTGCAGCCATTCAGTGACATTCTTGACCCTGGTGTGGAGATGCCGGTGTTGGACTGGGGTGGACAAATGTAAGAAGTCACACAACACCAGGTTATAGTCCAACAGTTTTATTTGAAATCACAAGCTTTTGGAGCGCTGCTCCTTCATCAGGTGAAGTGGAGAGATGCATAAAGACACAGCTTATATAGTCAGAGAATAATGCCAGATGATTACAGGTAATCTTTCTAACTGCCATTTATCACACCTCGCCACTTCACCTGACGAAGGAGCAGCGCTCCGAAAGCTTGTGATTTCAAATAAAACTGTTGGACTATAACCTGGTGTTGTGTGACTTCTTACATTTATCCTTGACCCTGGCACCAGGGAAGCAACATACCATCCTGGAATCACGTCTGCGGCCACAGAAACGTCTATCTGTTCCCCTTACGATAGAATCCCCTATCACTATTGCTCTCCCACTCTTTTTCCTCCCTTCCTGTGCAGCTGAGCCACTCATAGTGCCATGTGCTTGGCTCTTGCTGCATTCCACTGAGAAACCATCTCCCCCATCAGTATCCAAAACGGAAAATCTGTTGGAGAGGGAGATGGACCCAGGGGACTCCTGCACTACCTTCCTAGTTCTTTTACTCTGTCTGGCGGTCACCCATTTCCTGTCTGCCTGTGCACTCTTTACCTGCGGTGTGACCACCTCGTTAAACGTGCTATCCACGAAGATCTTAGCTTCGCAGATGCTCCACAGTGACTCCAGCTGCAGCTCCAGCTCTGAAAC
Source organism: Somniosus microcephalus (assembly GCF_052327205.1). Taxonomy (NCBI): domain Eukaryota; kingdom Metazoa; phylum Chordata; class Chondrichthyes; order Squaliformes; family Somniosidae; genus Somniosus; species Somniosus microcephalus. The sequence continues at coordinate 58,439,358 of NC_140987.1, read as the reverse complement.
GCGGATTTCGAGTAGCTGCAGCTGGAGACACTTCCTGCACATGTGTTCGCCCTGGACACCTAAAGTGTCCCTGACTTCCCACATAACACAGGAAGAGCACTCCACGCAGCCGAGCTGCCCTGCCATGTCCTACCCTTAATTTACTCCCTTTACTTCCTTTAAATTAAAGAATATTAAATACACTAGGGACCTTACTTCCCTTTAAACACTACTTACTCTAAACTAGAGACCTTACTTTTACTTTAACGACTGGACTGTAGAAATACTCACCAGGTCCTACTTACCAATCAGCTCCTTCCCTGGTTATGACGTTGTGGCGGTACCACCGGTTGTCCATTACATTTAGATACATTATTCCCTTTAACTTACCTTTAAATGTATCTGTTACTGCACTCAGGCTTCATTCCTGTACTCTGCGTGATGACGTCATGACGTCAGAGCTTGGAACCTTCTGGCAGTAGAGCTCAGAACCTACTAGCAGTTGTGCTCGGAAACTTCTAGTTAGTCCTCGTGGCGTCCCCACTGGGGAAAGACCTACACCACGGTGCTCCTACAGTCAGCCATCTTACCTGCTACCTTACCTGTTGTATTTAACCTGTTCCTGTAAATAAACAACTTATTTATAGTTCGTCGAAGTTGAACTCGATTATTTAGTGGTGATGCACACGAATCGCTACATTGGTGACCCAACGACGTGAGTATGGGAGCTCATCAATTCCAACACTACAATTGATGACCCTGTATCCGTGAACGATTTTCACGGTAGCAACGCATAGCCTGAACCTCGTCTTCCCACAAGATGACTGACGCACAACCGGCGAACAACCACGGAACAGCAACCGCCTAACACCGATTCCACCAAAGGCGACCCCGTCTTTGCGAACGTATTCACAAGGTAAGCACAGCCTGGAGCAGATCCCATTTGACATGGACAAAACTCAACCGGACCCTGTTTTTTTGTGAGCAATTTTCACAAAAGAAGCACGCCATGGAAGCACCAGCCGTTTTGCTGTCGCTACCGCAATCCAGGGAGCCACAGTCTCCCTCGTGCTTTATAAAGGTAGAAGCCCCGTTCGACGAGAACATCGATGCGGCGCCGACCACGCACTTGATTACGGTCCCCGTACTCGTCTTTCCTACCGCCACACGGATCATCCGCCTCTACGTCCAAAGCAACAGCAAGTATACATCTCTCCAAGTGCGGGTTAAAGCATATTCGGGCCCACAAAATCGGAGCGCGCCCTGCGGGGATACCACGAGGACTCACCCCCATGAAACATGTGGACGCACTCCTCGCGCACGAGGACCCATCCCTCGTGAACCACGAGGACCTATCCCTCGTGAAAAATGAAGACTCCTTCCCCGCCAATGATGCACCAGCCCGTCGTCCTGCTGGTTGTGTTACCTACTACACGTTTCGGCGCGAACAAAAAGCGTTGCCGCCCTCATGGCTGTTTTCTCCTAAATCTACAACAGTTACAAGTGTTGCTGCCCTCCAGGCAGAGTTGACCCCTCCTGAAAGCAACAACAACCTGGACCGTTGCCGCCCTTTCTCCAGTTTTCCCTTTAACAAACGCAAACCTCTACTGACGCTGCACTCATCGAGGACGGGTCCAACGGGCATCCTGCGGCTGCGATCAGCCATGTGAAAGTTGCTGGCCTCACCGATCACTGATCAACGCAGCAACTCTTCACCCTCTGTTGTGTTAATGTCGTAGCACTATGGCACGCACCGTTCCGCGTGTTCCAGCCTCCTGAAGGTTTCGCTCACCTGTCGGCGAGTCCATCGACCTCGCCTGTCAAGTCCTTCTGGATCGCTCATTTGGCTTTCCAGCAGGGTTCGTCAGAACAAGGACTTGTTCCAACATCAACAGAGCGATCGTCCGCGTCCGCCCAACCTGACCGTCACTCTGACAAGGCCTGCTGTTTTGCATGTTTCTATGTTCCTTCACCTGACGGATACACTTTATTTGCCATGACGCGTGTAAGGATCCACTCACGAGCAGCATCTTCAGACCTCACCTACCAAGTCGAGACAGCACGACCGCCGTGACCACCAACTCGTCAGACCATCTCATCCTTGGACTTTCGTTAAAGTGAATTCTGGGGGGGCCTATGTGGCGGTACCACCGGTTGTCCCTCACATTTAGATACATAATTCCCTTTAACTTACCTTTAAATGTATCTGTTACTGCACTCAGGCTTCATTCCTGTACTCTGCGTGATGACGTCATGACGTCAGAGCTTGGAACCTTCTGGCAGTAGAGCTCAGAACCTGCTAGCAGTTGAGTTCGGAACCTGCTGGCAGTTGAGCTCGGAACCTGCTAGCAGTTGAGCTCGGAAACTTCTAGTTAGTCCTCGTGGCGTCCCCGCTGGGGAAAGACCTACACCACGGTGCTCCTACAGTCAACCATCTTACCTGCTACCTTACCTGTTGTATTTAATCTGTTCCTGTAAATAAACAACTTATTTATAGTTCGTCGAAGTCGAACTTGATTATTTAGTGGCGATGCACACGAATCGCTACAACGTCACTTTAGCGGTTTCGCAGTTGTTTGCGTTGTGTATATTTTGTCCCTGTAAATCCAGAGTCCAAGAATCCTTGTAAGGCACAAGGGAACTGAACAAACCTTACACCTCTCTGCCAGTTTATACCTTTATGCACATAACACTGTCTTTAATTAACATTAAGAGAATCCAAGGGAAATGTGGCTAAACACAGAACAGTTCTTTCATTCATCCTTTGAGTAATACACTTACTTAGACTCTTTCAAGCATACCCTGTCATAATATAAAATTTAAAAAAAATTAAGTTTGGTGGTGGCATTCCATAGGAATTTGTAATTGCCACGGTAACGCACTGGCCTGGTTAGGCATGTATAGCTGTGCCTCACCTGTCAAAAAGGTCGCTAGTGGCCACTGATGCATTGAATCAGTATTTTTGAAGGCAATGCTTTCCCATAAAGTTCCACTGCAGGCTCAACATGTCCTATCTCAGAGGAGTCCCATCCACCCAACTATGAATGTAAATGCTGTTCCCTTAAAGGATTCCCTGCCCACCAGATTTTGTTGTCACCTCAGAACTCTGCATGTGCCCTTGCATTAAGTTGCTGCCTCAGGACACTTTGCTGACTGGATAGCCGTCTCAACTCCCCACTCACCCCCTTGTGCCGCCTCAGATCTCAATGCTCCATTGTATTATTTCCTCAGGCTGCCACAACCGCTGTGCTGCCACCTCAACTCGCTACCCATCCAACTGTGGAAAGACCAACTTTCCATATTCAGTATGCAGCCTCCGAGTTTTCAGGGAGTTGGAGCTCTTCAACCTCTCTCCATCTTTCTTTCTGTTTTTGACTAGTGAAGCTTTGCACAGGAGAAGTTTGCAGCAGGTCAACTTCTTCGTGACTGAGCCCAAAATGGCTTCCTGCCAATGAAAGAAAGACTTGCATTTCTATAGCGCCTTTCATGACCACCGGATGTCCCAAAGCGCTTTACAGTCAATGAATTACTTTTTTTTTGAAGTGTAGTCACTGTTGTAATGTGGGAAACGCAGCAGCTAATTTGCGCGCAGCAAGCTCCCACAAACAGCAATGTAATAATAACCAGATAATCGGTTTCAGTGATGTTGGTTGAGGGATAAATATTGGCCAGGACACTGGGGATAACTCACCTGCAGCTTCTTCTAAATAGTGTCATGGGGATTTTTTATGTCCACCTGAGAGAGCAGACAGAGCTTCGGAATAACGTCTCATCCGAAAGACAACACCTCCGACAGTGCAGCACTCCAGTGTCAGCCTAGATTTTTGTGCTCAAGTCTCTGGAGTGGGACTTGAACCCACAACCTTTTGACTCAGAGGCAAGAGTGCTGCCTACTGAGCCACAACTGACAGCACGAATCCCCGAGTGCAGTAGCCAGATTTCCAGGAATAATAAACTAGATGACAATCCAGTGTCCAGAGCTAGCAGTAGGGAAATAGGCATGGCAGCAAACCAAGGACAGGGTGAAGAAATAGGGCTGGGCCTAGGTACCACACAAACCCACAGAGACAGATTGACAACTGTTATTCAAATAAGACAGCTGAAAAAATGTACACCATTGACAAACTGGAGTCAAATCCACAGATACACAAGACTGCAATAAGCCAAAAAATAGCAACTGAAACAGGTGGAAAGGAAACAGAACTGTTGTGGATACAATGACAGCAAAATTTTCAAAATGGAGAACCATGGACAAATTCTCCTCAAATAATAAAATGGTACCTCCAACAATATGAACATACTTTCGCATTTTAGGATTGGTGATGTGTTGAAGTTCAGGAGCAGGGCTTGAATCCAGAATCCTTCTGACTGTGAGGTGGGAGTGCCAACAAGTGATACCAGACAGCAGAGATAGTGCTCATCACTAGCTTAGTATAAGCACAAATCCTAAATAAGGACACAAGGCCTGGATTTTTCTACTTGTAAGTGTTTTGGTTATAAATCAGCAGTAAACTTGTTGCCAATGCCCAAGCATGTGGAATTTTCTATTCTCACCATAGTGGGGATTCCACTGGCATTAAGTTAAACCATTCAATCAAATAAAAGTAATAATGCAAATTAATCAATTTGATGAGCAGGAATTGAACCTCTTGATCCCTAAAAACAAGGCCAACAGTGTTTGTGCCGGCAATAAGCACTGGAAAATGCAGGCTGCCAGGAAACACTGCTTTTCATAAGATTGAGGTAGACATCATTATTCATGAAGTGTTAACATGGCATTAAGCCATGTTTAGCACAAAACATAATCCCCTTATCCCTATAGGGTGAAGAACTCCCTGAGCAGAAGATAACAAAATTAGTAAATCCTGTCTTAAAGAACCAAATGACATCATACAACATTCAACCATTTGAAGAAATTTGATTAGAGAGCAAATAGCTTTGAACTAGCAGTTCAGTGGAGCAGCAGAAAGAAACCCCAGGTACTTTGCCAAGGAGAAGATTAGGGTTGAAGTTCATGATTTCCAAATGATGCTTGCAAATAATCTTACGTGAAATGGGGATGTGAAACATTCTGCCAGTCCATCTATGTCCGAGCAGCAGCTGCAGTCTGGCCAAAGTTAAGTCCTGCACATAAGCTAATCACTGGGGTGTTAGAAGTGTATGTCAATTTATTTTTTCAATTTTCTAAAACCAAAAAGGAAAGTCTGCTCTAATGAGGAAAATATGGATATTGAAAGATCAAATAACAAATAGAGACTGTGGGATAGAAATGGGACCTGTTTTATGGACATATTTGGGTCCAGCCATTCTCCAGGCACGCCTGGTGACCATCTTCAAGAAAGGTGACAAGTCCGATTGCAGTAATTACAGAGGAGTTTCCCTGCTATCTGCCACAGGGAAAGTCATCACAAGAATCTTCCTCAATCGCCTTCTCCCAGTGGCCAAAGAGCTCCTCCCAGAGTCGCAATGCGGATTCCGCCCACTAAGGGGCACAATGGACATGATCTTCACCGCACGTCAATTACAAGAGAAATGCAGGGAACAGCACCAACCACTGTACATGGCCTTCTTTGATCTCACAAAGGCCTTCGACACTGTCAACCGTGAGGGATTATGGAGTGTCCTCCTCAAATTCAGCTGCCCTCAAAAGTTTGTCACCATCCTCCGCCTGCTTCACGACGACATGCAAGTCGTGATCCTGACCAACGGTTCCACCACAGACCCAATTCACGTACGAACCGGGGTCAAGCAAGGCTGTATCATCAAACCAACGCTCTTCTCGATCTTCCTTGCTGCAATGCTCCATCTCACCCTCAGTATGCTCCCCACTGGAACAAATGGGAAACTGTTCAACCTCCGTCGCCTCCAGTCCAGATCCAAGGTCATCCCATCCTCTGTCGTCGAATTACAGTATGCAGATGATGCTTGCGTCTGCGCTCACTCGGAGGTCGAACTCCAAACCATCGTCAACACCTTCACCGAAGCGTACGAAAGCATGGGCCTTACACTAAACATCCATAAGACAAAGGTCCTCTACCAACCTGCCCCTGCCACACAGTGCTGCCCCCCGATTATCAAAATCCACGACAAGGCCTTGGACAATGTGGCCCACTTTCCATACCTCGGGAGCCTACTGTCAACAAGGGCAGACGTCGATGACGAAGTCCAACACCGCCTTCAGTGTGCCAGTGCAGCCTTCGGTCGCCTGAGGGAGAGAGTGTTTGAAGACCAGGACCTCAAACCCGGCACCAAGCTCATGGTCTACAGGGCAGCAGTGATACCCACCCTGCTGTATGCCTCAGAGACATGGCCATGTACAGCAGGCACCTCAAAGCACTGGAGAGGTACCACCAATGCTGCCTCCGCAAGATCCTGCCAATCCATTGGCAGGATAGGCACACCATCGTCAGTGTTCTTGCTCAGGCCAACATCCCCAGCATCGAAGCTTTGACCACGCTCGATCAGCTCCGATGGACGGGTCACATTGTCCGCATGCCCGATATGAGACTCCCAAAACAAGAGCTCTACTCAGAGCTCCGACACGGCAAGAGAGCCCCAGGTGGGCAGAGGAAACACTTCAAGGACACCTTGAAAGCCTCCTTGAAAAAGTGTAACATCTCCACCGACACCTGGGAATCCCTGGCCCAAGACCGCACAAAGTGGAGGAGAAGCATCCGGGAAGGCGCCGAACACCTCGAGTCTCTTCGCCGGGAGCAAGCGGAAGCCAAGTGCAAACAACGCAAGGAGCGCACGTCAACCCAAGCAGCCCACCCACCCGCCCCTTCAACCACCATCTGCCCCACCTGTGACAGAGACTGTAGGTCCCGCATTGGACTCATCAGTCACCTGCGAACTAATTTTTAATGTGGAAGCAAGTCATCCTCGGTTCCGAGGGACTGCCTAAGAAGAAGAAGGAGAAGTTACTCCTGGTGGCTGCCTAAATCAGGCATTAGGCCCTTTACATGTGTAAATGATCCATCAACACATTTTCTTGATCCCAGCAGCACAGGAGCCACCTTGTTGCATGGAGACACCATTCTTAACTCATCACATTAAGGGGATTAATACTGGAGAAAGGAACACAGTTAGGCTACCCAGTGTATATACAGCACAGTTAAATGCAGAGTAGAGCTTCTTCCACTCTCTACCAAAAATGGGGATGGATTACCTCCATTCACTATATTTATAAATAATGAGGTCTCCACCATCACAGAAGCCAGTCTTCAGTCAATTCGATTCACTCCACGTGATATCAAGAAACGGCTGAGTGCACTGGACACAGCAAAGGCTATGGGCCCCGACAACATCCCGCTCCAGAACTAGCCGCATCCCTAACCAAGCTGTTCCAGTACAGCTACAACACTGGCAACTACCCAACAATGTAGACATTTGCCCAGGTATGCCCTGTCCACAAAAAGCAGGACAAATCCAACCTGGCTAATTACCGCCCTATCAGCCTACTCCCAATCATCAGCATAATGAGAGAAGGAGTCACCAACAGTGCTACCAAGTGGCACTTAATCAGCAATAACTTGTTCAGCGATGCTCAGTTTCGGATCCGCCAGTACCATTCAGCTCCAGACCTCATTATAGCCTTAGCCCAAATATGTTGTTTGTAGGAGCTTGGTGTGCGCAAATTAGCTGAATTGTTGAAGTGAGAGTGACTGCTCTTGACATCAAGGCAGCTATGACTGAGTCCGGCACCAAGGAGCCCTAGTAAACTGAAGTCAAGGAGAATGAGCTGGAAAACTCTCTAGTGGCTGCAGCCATACCTGGTACAAGAGAAGATGGTTGTGGTTGTGGGAGGCCAATCATCTCAGCCCCAGGACATTGCTGCAGGAATTCCTCAGGGCAACATCCTAGCCCCAACTATCTTCAGCTGCTTCATCAATGACCTTCCCTCCATCATAAGGTCAGAAATGGGGATGTTCGCTGATGATTGCACAGTGTGCAGCTCCATTTGCAATTCCTCAGATAATGAAGCAGTCCATTCTCGCATGCAGCAAGACCTGGACAACATTGAGACATAGGCAAATGAATGGCAAGTAAAATTCGTGCCACACAAATGCCAGGCAATGATCATCTCCAAGAAGAAAGAGCCTAATGACCTCTCCTTGACATTTAATGGCAATACCATTTTGGAGTCCTCCACCATCAATATCCTGGGGATCACCATAAATGCCATGGCTACTAGAGCAGGTCAGAGGCTAGTTATTCTGCACCTCCTGACCCCCAAAATCTTCTCCGCCACCTACAAGGCACAGGTCAGGAGAGCGATGGAATACTATTCACTTGCCTGGATGTGTGCAACTGCAACAGCGCTCAAGAAACTTGGCACCATCCGGGACAAAGAAGTCCACTTGTTCGGCACCTCATCCACTAGCCTAAACATCCCCCTGTCCACCACTGTCGTACCCTGGCTGCAGTGTGTACCATCTACAAGATGCATTGCAGCAACTCGCCAAGGCTTCTTCGACAGCACCTCCCAAACCCCGAAGCTCCACCACCTAGAAGGACAAGGGCAGCATGGGAATACCATCACCTCCAACTTCCCTTCCAAGTCACCACACCATCTTGACTTGGACAAATATCGTTGTTCCTTCACCACATAGACAGCAGCAATTCAAGAAGAAGGCTCACCACCACCTTCTCAGGGCAACTAGAGATGGGCAATAAATGACGGCCTTGCCAGCAACGGTCACACCTCAAGAAAGAATTTAAAAAGTGTTACAATTTCACTGCATGTAGTAGAATCAGTATGATACCTCCTCCAATGAGCCTCCAGTCCAGTCTCAGAAGAGGACTTCTTGTTGCACCAGGGTAACATTTTCCATTTCCTACATCAACCAACCTGTGGTCTTTCTGAGTGAGATTGCCAATTTAGTGCCAAATTTTGTGTTATGCATGCTGACTGGGAACTCTCTTGACATATGTAGCAGACAGAGAGGACATTCATCTTTCCGTCTGGGTTAGATTTGAACTCTGTTCCCAGAGGTGAATAGCTGGCATGCAGCCTTCCAATGTCCCATCCAATCCCTGAAGACTTCGATAAATTAAAAATAACAGTCACAAATATTCTACTGCCTTAATGGAGACCTCAGAAAGTAAACTTGGAGGGAAAAAAAATTGTTGGAAAAAAAACCCTCCTCCTGTATGATATAGAGAATACACCACAGTGACCAGAACCAGGTCTGCCTCATTTAGTAAGTTAAAATTGATGGAAAGATCTCTGGTTCTGGTATGCCAGACCACACAATATGCCACCACACACGTGAATACATGATTCAATTTGTTTACTTCAAGGAAATAAAACTGGCAAACATTTAGTGGAAAATCACTGAAAATGTAGGAACAGACGTGCCATAAATAGAGCATAGACAGATTAGGATGTGGAAAATACCTAAGTCACGAATGACCTAAAAACGCACTGATAAAATATTTTCCATACCTCAATCACTAACATGCCCATCTCTATACATATTTGGAATTTTATTGTGCTTTGCTCAAGAGTTAAAATGTTCATCTAGAAGAGTGTTAGTGGCGAGATTTGCAGATGACTTGGAGGCAGCAAAGCCACAATATGATGGCACTCCTATTCCCCCACCCTCAGTGAAGGGAAGCCAAGCTACAGGTTCTTCTTTCTTTGCAAACATACTTACTCTTCTCTTCCTCTTGCACAAAAGCACCAGGTTACTGCTCGGCTCCCAGGCTTGGTCCTAGCCAGCCACCAAGAGGTGCTCAGTAATGACTTATCTTTTCCTTCCCCTGTAGAGAGCTACCTATTTGTGAGTGTCAGTTTGGTTCAGTGGCCGTACTCTTGCCTCTGACTCAGAAAGTTGGGCTCAAGCCCATTCTAGGAGTTGAGCACGTATTCCTGGATTACACGTATCCCTCAATCAACACCATCAAAAAACAGATTAACCATTAATTTATTTTATTACTGTTTGTCGGACTTTGCTGTGTGCATATTTGTCTTTATGATGAACAGTAACTACGCTTTAAAAAGTAATTATTTGTCTGCAGAGTTCTTTGGGACATCTGTGAAAGGTGCTATATAAATGCAAGTTCTTTGTTTTCTCTGCTGAGTATCCCTTTGCAGCAAGGCTGAAATTGGGAACTCACCAGAATGGGGGAATGAAACCTACCACCCTCTACTGTATGATGCTTTGAATTGTTGCTCCAGTGTGCTGCACCACTATATTGCCATGGTAATTTGGAGTCTCAACTGCGTGAAACCCACACTGTAAGTGTTACCCTGCTGTGGCGTGAAATGAGACATATTTTTAGGATGGGGCTATTTGCTGTCAATGGACTTAAGAATGATCTATTATGAAACACATCCCTTAACACGATGTTTTCAATTAGTTCTGTATGGGGGAACTCGTACATGTATTGACACATTCCTTGGGACACCCTGCAAATACTGTATTGGCACATTCCCAGGGATCCCTACAAATACTGAAACACTCCAGGGGACACTCTTCAAATTTTAACACACGCCCGAGGATCCCTGAAAACACTGACATATTCCTGGGGATCCCTGAAAATGCTCACATATTCCATGGATCTCTGACAAATCTGAAACAGGAACCCAGCCCGCCTCGAACACGTCCACTTCTGGTTTTAACACAGGTGGGACAAGGGGAGGGGAAACCAGTCCGCTCACGGGAGGCGGGTTGGGCATTTAAATATTATAATGAGGCTGCGTGCCTTCATTTTAACAGTCATTTTATTTTTAACTCATGTTGGCTGGGTTTCCCAGGCCTTGGGAAACCCGGCAGGTGAAAGGAGGCAAGTAGAGTTGAATCCATGAGGTAAGTGCCTTTACACACTGCTTGTGGCACAGGAGGAGCAGGAGTTTCCTCCAGTCAAAACAAGCTGTCCAGTAAACCCCCCACTGTGATCTGCCTACTACCCCTGACCACCATCGGAACCCCCCCATGCGATCTGCCTGCTCCCCACAAACACCATCGGACTCACCCCGACCACCATTGGACCACCTGACCACCATTTGCAACCCCTCCACCATCGGAACTCCCCCCCTGACCACAATCGGACCCACCCTCCACAATTGGAACCACCCCCGTGATCGGAACCCCCCCCCATATGATCGGGCCCTCCCCTGCGATCGGAACCTCCCCCACATGATCGGGCCCTCCCCCGCGCTCGGAACCCCCCCCCCCACATGATCGGGCCCTCCCCCACGCTCGGAAACCCCCCCACATGATCGGACCCTACCCCGCGATCAGAACCCCCCCACATGATCGGACCCTCCCCCACGATCGGAACCCCCCCACATGATCGGGCCCTCCCCCGCGATCGGAACCCCCCCACATAATCGGGCCCTCCCCCGTGATCGGAAGCCCCCCACATGATCGGGCCCTCCCCCGCGATCGGAACCCCCCCACATGATCGGACCCTCCCCCGCGATCAGAACACTCCCCCGCGATCGGGCCCTCCCCCGCGATCGGAACCCCCCCCACCCTTCCCCCATGATTGGGCCCTCCCCCGCGATCGGAACCCCCCCCCACATGATCGGGCCCTCCCCCGCGATCGAAGCCCCCCCCCACATGATCGGACACTCCCCCGCGATCAGAACCCTCCCCTGCGATCGGGCCCTCCCCCGCGATCGGAACCCCCCCCACATGATTGGGCCCTCCCCCGCGATCGGAACCCCCCCACATGATCGGACCCTCCCCCGCGATCGGGCCCTCCCTCACGATCGGAACTCCCCTTGCAATTGGAAACACCCCCACGATCTCTCCCAGCCTCCCACGAGACCTAACTGCTCTCCTCGGCTGGGACCTTGTGCTGTAGGATTTCCCACTCAACAGACCTCTAGCCTGTCAATCAGGCCTCTAGCCTGTCAATCAGGCTGCCTGCGGGCAGGAAACCGACTTAAAGTAATTTAAAGATGCTGGGCGTGCAGGAAACCTGTCCTTCCAGATTGCCTGACCTCAAAACAGCCCTCACACTCCCTCCACCAAAACAGAACGTGCCTCCGGGCTAAAACACAGGCCAATGTGCAACAATTGCAAATTGTGTCAACAAATACTAAATTGTGGAATACAGAATTTTCGGCCCCACATGGATAGAAATCTAATGACCTCATGGACTCCTTTGGATTCCTTCAGGGGCCCCATTATCAAAAGTTACGGCTTAGCTGAGCACAAAAAGATCTAAGGATTACAATCTATTTTTACGAGCAGCTTGTTTAAATGAGAATGATGTGAATATCCCTCATCTGGACGCTGTTAATCCAAATTAACCACTAGGGGGCTACAGAGTAAAGTTTAAATACCGAATCACATACAGTCAACGTTGTCCAGCCATCACCAATTGTCTGGTGCACTTTGAAATTATTCAAACAGTAAAGTTTACTTTATTAATGAAATAGTATCATCGGCCTCGATTTTAACTCCAGGCTGGTGTTGGGTGGTTGGGGTGAATGCGAAACTCACTCGCTGCACCAGAAAATAGGCCCGGGGTAGTTTAACTCGTGGGCCTCATTATAACCTCGCCAGTGGGTTTCCCACCCGATTCGCTGACCAGCGGGGAACCCGCCAAATTTCTGACAGGTGAACCAGAAGCCTATTTGAAGCAGGAATGCACCTCTTAAAATGAAGTTGCGTTGGCTTTTGGCTGACTGCGTTTCGGAGTGGTAGAGGAAGGATCTGATTCACAGGCAAGCCCCCAGGTGATCCAAAGCTTTGCTGGAGGTCCTGCTGGAACCGGTCAGGGCGAAGAGGAAAGTTGTCTTTTCAGCCAGTGCCAGGAGGATCCTGAAAAACTAAGCCTGTCAGGCATGGAGAGAGAGTGCTGAGATTGTCAGTGTGGGGAGCATCATCTCCAGTGCAAGAAATACTTCTACCATGTAGCTTAATAGCCAAAAGATCAGGGCCTCATTGATGGCAACCATGTTGCCATCAGTTTGTCAAAAAACAACCATATATATATATATATATATGTATAATATTTATATATTAATCTCAAAGCATTTCATTCAATTAACGTGCAATTAGTCTTGGAAGACCATAACTGAATAATGCAAGATATCCAGCCAGAAGAAGCCATGATGATTTCATCTTGCAATAGACGACAGTGCCACAGTTATTTGAAGGAGTATGCCGAATGGACAGATTGCCACTGAGGGACCGCTTGCTGCCCTGGTTATTGACACCAGTCTAGAACCTCCATAGTGAGGAATGTACCACTGGGACACTGAAGCAATTTTAGAACCGATTAGGTGGGGTCCTTCTCTACTGCCCCGAAAAAGTATTAAAGATCATTTTCTTCTGATGTGTTTTGCACAACTTTGTCATTAAAAGAGGGGAGAACCCATGCAGCTAGAAGAGTTGGAAAGCAAACTTGAATCCTTGGCTGTGAAGGATGAGGAAGAAGAGGAGGTGGAAGAAGAAGTGACCCCAGCTGATGTAGGAAAGAAAGAAAGACTTACATTTATATAGCGCCTTTCACGACCACTGGACGTCTCAAAGTGCTTCACAGCCAATGAAGTACTTTTTGAAGTGTAGGCACTGTTGCAATGTGGGAAATGCGGTAGCCAATTTGTGCACAGCAAGCTCCCACAAACAGCAATGTGATAATTGTTATGTATTGTGTGTTCTATTGTGTGTTCTCCTCTCACCTGTGGTGGCGCTGTCACAGGAGATAAATGGTTGGGTGTTTTCTGTTAAGTTTAGCTCTCTTTGTTCGGAACTTTCCAGAACTTCTTTTCCTTCCAATAAAGCACTTCATGTTTGAATCTCTGAGTTCTGAGTCCTAAATTGTGTCTAGGTAGAAAGGTACCAACACAACAAGTGGCAACGAGGAGCGGATGAATCTGCGTACGTTACGGGTGCAGTGAGTAAACAGAAAATTTAATTTGAAACGTGAGATGGCTACTATATTAGGAAACATCGGTGATTTTGATGAAAATGTGGAGCAATGGAGCGCTTATACAGAACGTTTTGACTATTTTGTATTGGCGAATGCAGTGGCAAATGAAAAGGTTGTGCCTACCTTTTTGAGTGTAATCGGGCCGAAGACATTCAATTTACTTCGCAGCCTCGTGAAACCAGATAAGCCAGCAACTAAAACATATAAGCAACTAGTGGAAATTCTTGGAGCACATTTTTCACCAAAACCTCTGGTTATTGCTGAGAGATTTATATTTCACAAACGGAATCAAGAGGAGGGGGAATCAGTGATGATGTTTATTGCTGCTTTGAAAAGGTTGTCAGAACACTGCCAGTTCAAGGAGGTGCTGAATGACACCATTAGAGACAGACTTGTGTGTGGTCTGCAAAATGCAGCCACACAGAAGCGCCTTCTTACTGAGGACAACCTTACTCTTGAAAAGGTCATTGAAGTTAGTGTCTCCATGGAGATGGCGGAAAAGGAGGCTCACCAGTTGAGTTCAACAGGGAGAGTTCACAAGGTGTCGTCTGAGCCTAAAGCTGCGCGGAACGGCACATGTTACGGGCCATCACGCTAATGACTGCTGGTGTACGGAGCTGGAATGCCGAAATTGTGGCAAAAAGGGTCACATTGAACGCGCCTGTAGAGGTAAAAAAAGAACAGACAGAGCTGGGAAGCATGGAAGCAAAATGTTTGTATTTGGACAAGAGAGGAAAAAGAGTGTTCATTCAGTGCAGTATGATGGAACAAGCAAAACAGAGGGGAGCGACACCTCTGAGGAGGAAGAGGTGCACATACTGACGGTTGCAGGTGATTTAAATGGCTACTGGGTGTCACCACTGGTGGAGGGACAATCAGTGTGGATGGAGGTGGACACAGGCACGGCTGTGTCCCTTGTTTCAGACACTGTCTACAACAAAATGCTAAAGCATCTTACCCTTCAGCCAACAAACATTGTGCTAAAGACGTATACCGGCGAACCTGTGGCCATGAGAGGCGTCATTTGAGGTGACAGTTAAATTGAACGGACAGACTGCAAAACTGCCACTATATGTGGTAAAGGGAAATTACCCATCGCTACTGGGACATGCGTGGCTAGAGAAAATCATGCTGGACTGGCCTGCAGTCCGCATGATGTCAAAAGGGGAGTCAGGTCTGACTGCAGTGTTAAACAAACATGCAGAACTCTTCAATGGGGAACTTGGGAGCATGAAAAAGACCAGCGTGAGACTGGACATTAAACCTGACAGCAAGCCGAAGTTTCACAAAGCCCGACCTGTACCCTATGCAATTAGGCCAAAAGTTGAGGCTAACTTGGAGGCCTTAGTCGAGAATGGAGTCCTGGAGCCTGTGAGCGTGAGCAAATGGGCCACACCCATTGTTCCTGTCCTGAAAAAGGATGGATCTGTTCGAATCTGCGGGGATTTTAAAGTGACTATTAACCCGGTGCTGTCTGCGGAACAGTACCCTCTTCCCCTCATTGATGATCTTTTTATGGGCCTGGCCGGAGGGCAAAAGTTCAGCAAAATAGACTTATGCCAGGCTTATCTACAAATGCATGTCGATGACAAATCAAAGGAGCTGTTGACAATTGTGACACACAAGGGGCTATACAGGTACTGCCGCCTTCCGTTTGGAATTACGTCGGCCCCTGCTCTATTCCAAAGGGCAATGGATCAGATTTTGAGTGGACTGCCAGGAGTCCAGTGCTACCTGGACGACATCCTTGTCACTGGGACAAATGAGGAGGATCATCTTCTGAACTTGGATGCGACACTACAACAACTGAAAGAGTACGGACTCAGAGTTCGTAAAGACAAATGTGAATTCTTTCAGTCTTCAGTTGAGTACCTGGGGCATGTGATTGACGCTACTGGCCTGCATAAAGCGCCATCAAAGGTCAAGGCGATCGTGGAGGCCCCAGCACCCCAGAATGTGAGCCAGTTACGTTCATTTCTGGGGCTACTTAACTACTATGGGAAGTTTATTCCAGACTTAGCAACATTGCTGAAGCCGTTACATCAGTTGCTATGTCAAGGCAAAACATGGAAATGGACTGAACTGTGGAACGAAGCTTTCGCCCAAGCAAAGAAAGCATTGCTGAAATCGGAGGTCCTGACACACTTCGACCCAAAGCTACCCGTGCAGCTAGCATGTGATGCATCACCATATGGTGTGGGAGCAGTCATATCCCACATCATGCCTTCGGGTGAAGAGAAACCTATCGCCTTCGCATCACGCACCTTGAACAAGGCCGAGAGTGACTATGCGCAGATCGAGCGCGAGGCCTTGGGAATCGTTTTTGGAATTCGAAAATTTCATCAGTACCTGTTTGGGAGAAGGTTCACACTCCTGACGGACCACCGTCCATTGACTTCAATCTTCAGGCCCCACACCGGAATTCCGTCTCTCGCTGCAAGCAGGATGCAAAGGTGGGCTTTACTGTTGTCAGGACACACATACGACATCAAATATCGCAAATCAGACTTGCACGGCAACGCAGATGGTCTCTCGAGGCTACCCTTGCCTGTTACTCCCCCAGAGCCTCGTCAGATAGACATCTTCTACTTTAGACAAGTGGAGGGAGCACCTGTCACTGCAGTTCAGGTGCGAAGGTACACCCGCAACGATCCAGTCCTGTCTGAGGTAATGGACGATGTCATGCGAGGGAGAGCTATAGGAGATTCTCCTAGTTTGAAACCTTACGTTTCAAAAAGAAATGAGCTCTCCGTCCAGGCAGGTTGTCTTCTTTGGGGATGCCGTGTCATCATTCCGCCACCTCTGAGGGAACCTATACTGCAACAACTTCATACAGGCCACAGTGGGATGGTTCGGATGAAGGAAATGGCAAGAAGCTACTTCTGGTGGCTAGGTCTCGATGGGAATATTGAGGAGAAAGCCAAAACATGTTCCCCATGTCAAAGGGTCCGGAATGTTCCACAGCTGGCAACCCTACACCCCTGGGATTGGCCTGCAGAAGTGTGGCAGCGAGTACATGTGGACTTCGCTGGTCCTTTCGAAGAGAAGATGTTTATGGTGGTTGTGGACGCTCGTAACAAGTGGCCGGAGGTCGCTGTGATGAGGTCTACCATGGCAGAGAATACAATTGAGAAACTTGGTGAGATGTTCAGCCGTTATGGCTCACCGGAACAACTCGTAAGTGACAACGGTCCACAATTTGTATCACAGGAGTTTGCAACCTTCCTGCATGTGGATGGTGTCCAACACATCAGGTCTGCGCCCTATCATCCCTCTACTAACGGCCAGGCAGAAAGGTTTGTGCAAACTTTGAAGCACGCCTTGAAGGCATCGCAAGGTCAGGGCTCAATCCACCAACGTCTGAACAGCTTCCTGTTGTCCTACAGGAACGAGCCGCATGCCACAACCAAAACTTCCCCCGCTTCGCTCATGATGAAGAGACAGTTGCGGACAAGTTTTGACTTACTCAAACCTCCAAGGGCAGAACAGGTTGTCCATCGTCAACAACAAGCTCAAGTTGAAAAGAGAGAGAAAAGAGCCAACGAGAGACGGTTTCATCCGGGAGAGCACGTCCTAGCTCGAAACTACAACACTGGACTGAAATGGGTTCCTGCTACGGTGATCGCGCAGACGGGCCCTGTGTCTTACACGGTTGAGACTGCTGAGGACGTCGTCTGGAGAAGACACACAGATCAACTGTTGCTAGGAGCAGAGACAGCCACAGAGGCTCCAACGGCTGGTTGGCCTGAACTGTTTCCGGATGATACTGCAAACCAGCATCCTTTGCCACAGGGCTCTTCTCCAACACAGGAAGTCAAAGAGACTGTTCCACCTGTGCAAACTCCTGACTTTCGACTGACACAGGCACCTTCTCCATCCAGGCCAGTGTCAATGCCTACTGCTGTGGAAGCCAGCGATGACCGCCGGTATCCTGTCAGAGAGCGGCGGCCTCCAAGACGCTTGGATCTGTAGGCTTAGTGACTTACCCACAAGACTGGGGCAGAATAAACCCCAGGGTAAAGTCAGGGTTTGAGGCAGTCTACCTCTACCCTAGGTTCGTTGAGTGCATTGAAAGTAACTTACCTGTTGAGGAATAATGTGGACCTTCCATTTAAGAGGGGAGGAAATGTTATGTATTGTGTGTTCTATTGTGTGTTCTCCTCCCACCTGTGGTGGCGCTGTCACAGGAGATAAATGGTTGGGCGTTCTCTGTTAAGTTTAGCTCTCTTTGTTCGGAACTTTCCAGAACTTCTTTTCCTTCCAATAAAGCACTTCATGTTTGAATCTCTGAGTTCTGAGTCCTAAATTGTGTCTAGGTAGAAAGGTACTGACACAACAATAATGACCAGATAATCTGTTTTATTATGTTGATTGAGGGATAAATAATGGCCAGGACACCGGTGATAACTCCCCTGGCACAATGATACATTAAGCTAGAAGTGCTTTTCCAGCCCCACAATAGCAATTCTATGAGTCCCTTCTATATTCCACCTTACCCACACTAAACTACTGGGTCAAATTGGCCCTGCTTTCATTACCAACCCTGCAGATTTACCTGCAACACCAACAGTTATGTAATCCTTCTGTCCAACAAATTA
Source organism: Somniosus microcephalus (assembly GCF_052327205.1). Lineage (NCBI taxonomy): Eukaryota > Metazoa > Chordata > Chondrichthyes > Squaliformes > Somniosidae > Somniosus > Somniosus microcephalus. Next base: position 58,420,885 of record NC_140987.1, on the reverse strand, counting down.
TCACGAAACATTCCAAGGAAAGTGCAAGCAATTTATTTTTCTACTCCAGACACATGTCCCTGCAGCAATGTTTGCTTCCCTGGTGAAAGCATAGGCTGTGTATTAAGCTACTTCCCAATCATGTCTCATTCTAAGTGCAATCTCATTGGGAAAAGTGAGTGTGGTGACATGCTGCTCCTCAGTGGGGACCCAGCGATTTTTCTGACCCTCCCTTCCTCCTGTTGCTGTGTATTTGTTGTCATCTCCACTTGCTACCCCTCGCTGGTAGTCAGCGCTTCACCTAGTGCACTTTCCTGACTCTCTCCCTGCCTAATTTTATCTGGACTGGCACTTCTGGGGTCTGAAGTGCTTGACGAGTATTGATGTGATGGGCTGAGTGCTACTTCTCCCTGGTGCCAGCTTCCTCACCTTGGGAAACCCTACACAAAGCAAAAAGGAACATGCATCGGCATAGGGTAAGCACACAATAGCAAGGACACTGCTGTGCCTTGCAACGGAGTGGCAGTTGTAGCAGCTGTGGCAGCTGTTAGTTACTGATTGAGTGTTAGCTGGTAGCGTTGGGACGCACATGTACTGTGTCCAGAGAGCATTCTTGTTATGCTGTTGGATAACGTATCAGCAGGTGACAGGAATGGCATCTTTGGTAGTTCAGTAGGAGTTAAATACAAAGTAGGGGAAAGCATATTTGTTGAGGACATGGTGAAGGTGTAAGAAGGACTATTTTATCTGGACTGGCACTTCTGGGGTCTGGAGTGCTTGATTCGTACTAAGGACATAAGAGCAGTGAAACAGGAGTAAGTTATTCAACCATTCGAGCCTGTTCCACCGTTCAGTTAGATCATGGCTGATTTGTACCTTAACTTCACTTTCTTGCCTTGGTTCTATGGCCTAGAAATTCGGTTGTTTGCGCCAGCGGTTAGCGCCTAAAGAGATCGAGAATTGGGGCGTTACCCAATGTTGGGGCGGGCGCAATGAAGATAGCGGCAACTCCCATATTGACTATACATTTAACGCCTGCACTAAGTGTTTGCGCGCGCCCGCGAGCGCAAGCAGATCATGATGTCATTTCAGTGTGCAACGCCTTTTAGGGGCGCCTGAGCGGATATTGGGTGGCGCCCGGAGCCTTTACGCCTAGCGTTATTAGTGACAGTTCGAAGGAGCGTTAGCAGGCCCTTCTCGGAGTCGGGGGGCGCTATTTAAAGGGGACAGCTCTAGTATAGAAGCTTCAGCCACTTGGCTTGTTCATTGCGATCGTTGGTGGAGAGAGTTGGTGAGCTACTGTGGAGCAGAGTTTTTGGAATTTAGCATTAGAGTACTTGGGACCCTCAAACCTGTACGGCGCAGTTGGAGCACTAGACCTAACAGCCTTTTGACCAACTGGCATCGGAATGGGAGATGCTTTGGAGGGCGACGGCCTCATGGCCGAACACTATGAAGGGGCAGAGCGACGGCGGGAGAGAGGGCCGGGATTGGCCAGAAGGAGGAGGGGCAATGGAGGTCGGCCAATCCGAGGGTATGCTGCGAGGGTTTTAGGCAGCAGGTGTCATACCTTGACATGTCGGAGGAGCAGTGTGTGCGCGAAGGCTCCGAATCGGGAGGGACGTTGTTACTGAGCTGTGCCACCTGCTTGCTGAGGATCTGCAGCCGCGTCTACGGTGCAGGACCTCTGTCGGTGGCCGTTAAACTGACTGTTGCCCTCAATTTTTATGGCAACGGATCCTTTCAGTCAGCCATTGGGGACATTGTGAATATCTCTCAGGTTGCAGTGCACTGTTGCATCCGGCAAGTTACAGCTGCCCTTTATAGGCGAAGGCGTCAATTCATCACCTTCCCTCTGACCCTGGAGAAGCAGGCGGAGGAGGAGGAGGAGGAGGAGCATGCTGACGAGGAGGAGGAGGAGGAGGAGGAGGAAGATGGAAGGGCTCCTGAAAGTGGAAGGGTCATCCGTCAGAGGCTCATGAGGACTCGTTTCGAGGCCCCTCTGGCGGAATGATGAGTGTCTTTACTCCTGCGTACTTTGGATGTTTGAAAGCCTCTGAAGGCCAGCATCACTGTAATTAGGCACGTGCACCACAGCACATTAAAACTTCTCTTTATTGTCACAAAAGTCTTTCATTACAGCAAAACAACGTCATGTCAACAGAAACCATAACTAACAAAATAACAGTTAACTCTTCGGCAAAGCTGCAAAACTAAACAAACCATTTCCAACAATTACAACAGGTGAGGGTGTCCTTGAATTTGGCCAAAGAAACATCTCAGCACCTCCCTCTACTGCTGGCCCCTTGATGGAGAACGACTTCTCTTTCGCGGTCGGCCCCTTCCCTCCCTGCTGCTCCTACGTAACTGAACCCCAGTGGCGGGGTGAAGGCTGGGGGACGCCTGCTGACTGCGTGGAAGCGCAGAAGCCCCTGAGGGACGGCCTGGCCGACCTCTGGGCTTGGAGGGTGCGGACGCAGGATGCTTGATCTGAGCATGGCTGGAAGCAGTGTGCCCTGCAGGTGGTGGCAGCTGCACTGCAGACGCACCAGCGCTGGCATGTGCAATGGTCACCTGCCGAGAGAGGACACCTGCACCATGGTCGGACGACACACTGGCTCTCTGAGGGGATCGGCTCGGCTCATCCGCCACAATCGCATGCTCCACTGATTCCTGGCCTTGTATGGGACTGGAAGGGCCCGGGGTGATCCTAGCTGATGCAGATAGGGTGGCTGCAGTGAGAGCTCGCGTTGCCTCAATCTGGGTGTGGACGAGGCCGGCAAGTGACTGCGTGGCAGCAGTGAGGACCTGTGAGCCAGGTGCCAGTGCTTCGGAAAAGCCCTGGACAGCTCTTTCCATTGCTTCGGACAAGGCCGGTGCTGACCGCTCCACTGCCTCGGACAAGCCCTGGACAGACCTTTCCAGGGATTGTCCGAAGCCCTGAACAGTCCTTTCCATAGCGGCCTCGAAGCCCTGGACAGTCCTCTCCATTGTTGGCCCAAAGCCCTCGACAGTCCTCTCCATTGTTGCCCCGAAGCCCTGGAGAGTCCTGTCCATTGTTGCCCCGAAGCCCTGGAGAGTCCTCTCCATTGTTGCCCCGAAGTCCAACACACTCTTTGCCAGTGTATCTATTGACTGAGGCATCCTCCCCACTGCAGCCATCAGCTCAGTGTGCCTGAGCCGGGCCTGGGTGCTCATTTCAGCCAGGCGACGCACCTCCTCTGCACTCTGTGCAGCAGTCATCACTACCTGCCTTGCCCTCCGGGGAGACGGTGGCCGAACTTGCCTACCCCCCTTGCGTTGCTGCGTGCCGCTTGTTCCGGCAACTGGCTGATCCTCAGACCCCCCCCCCTCCCCTCCAGGGAACTACTATCCCCAGTCTGTAGATGTGTATGCTCCCCTGAGATTGGAACGGATGTTCCGGCTTCCTCCTGATCCTCGCCTCCGGAGGCACTGGCACTGGCAGCTTCAGGGCGTTGAGCCCGAGTTGGTGATGCATCATTTGAAAGCAGGGAGGTGGAAGAGTGGCTTTAGCAAAAGGACAGGTTGGCGGAAAGGCATGGCAGATTGCGGCACACTGAGGAAGCATGCTGGCGGGGGGACCAAGTGGAAGGAGACAGCTGAAAAAGGTGAGAGCCTTACCCTCGCTGTCGAGAATGGGGTCGGCAGCTGCAGTAGTAACAGGACCAGACAGACGTCCTCCAAGAATCTGGTGCACTCTCTCCTCGAGATCCGTGAGAGTGACCACTTGTGGAGGTCCGCCACCGGTTCGACGCTGGTCCTTTCGGATCGTCGCCAGCTTGGACTGCAGGGGAAAGAAGGGGAAGTTCTGTAACATGATGCCTTGAGAGATCATCTCATGCCCCCCATGGTGCAAGAGCCCTTACATGAGGCCTTGAGAGATCATCTCATGCCCCCCATGGTGCAAGAGCCCTTACATGAGACCTTGAGAGATCATCGCATGCCCCCCATGGTGCAAGAGCCCTTACATATGGCCTTGAGTGAAATGTCCATGTGTGTGCCCAGAAAGGGCCATGGGTGCTTGCTGACAGATGGCCATTGGGGCATCATGGCAACAGGGTCCTCGAAGTCAGGTGCAGATGGAGGGAATCAGAAGTTTGCATAACCAACACTCACCCTAACGACCCGAGTGAGGTCGTTGAATTTCTTCCTGCACTGAACAGGGGTCCTGGTCACCATGCTGCTGGAGTTGACCCTCAGAGAAACCTCCCTCCAAGATCGCCGGTAAGCCTTTTGATTCGGCCTCTTGCCATTGTCAGGATACAGAACATCTCGACGGCGCTCAACTGCAGACACCAACTGGTCCAGAGCCTCAGTGCTGAAGCGCTCTGCTCTCTGTCTTACCTTCTCCATCCTGACCAAGTTTCTTGTGCCAGAGAAGGGCGAGCGTCGATTCTGAGGCCTACAGGGCGTTGAGTGTGGCAGCTCAGGCTGACTGACCCACCCCTTTAAGAGCCGGCCGGCGCCTGGAAGTCTCGTGGTTTCCGGTAATTGAGATCACCTGCGCTGCGCCCATCCGTGCAACATCTGATTTCGCGCCTCAATCCCCTTTGGGGGCAATGCAACCCAATATCTCGCCAGGCAGCGATAAGTTTCGTCTGGCTATAAACTTTGCGCAGCGCCAGTTCTAACGCCTCAAGCGGGGCTATACCCAATTTCTAGGCCTATATCCCTTACTTAACAAAAATCTATCTATCTCAGTTTTGAAATTTCCAGTTAAGCAAGCCTCAACAGCATTTTGGGGGAGAGAGTTCCAGATTTCTACTACCTTTTGTGTGAAGAAGTGCTTCCTGACATCGCCCCATAACAGCTTAGCTCTAATTTTAAGGTTATGCCTCTTGTTCTGGACTCCCGCACCAGAGTAAATTGTTTCTCTCTATCTACCCCATCAAATATAAGCCTAGTCTATGCAACCTGTCCTCATAATTTAACCCTTTCAGCCCCAGTATCATTCTGGTGAATCTGCGCTGCACGCCTCCAAGGCCAATATATCCTTCCTGAGGTGTGGTTCCTAGAATTGAGCGCAGTACTTCAGATGCGACCTAACCAGAGTTTTAAAGATCTGTAGCATAACTTCTGACCCTTTGTATTCCAGCCCCCTTGAGATAAAGGCATGGGAGAAAATTTGTCCCCTTAGCGCCTCCCATTAGAGCCAGCATTATCACGGGGGCGAGATGAATCCAGCACTGTATGCCAAATCCTGCCCCTGTAGTGCCGCCGGTAACAGTTATCGCTGGGAGCCTCAATGTCAGGTGGATCGTGACGTCAGTGAGTGTGCAACGCTCACTGACCTCCCGATCTGCGAAATTGATTGTCGCCACCTACCTTAGCGCCTGGAGTAAACAGCGACAGGGAGAGCTGGTGTGAAGCACCAGGAAGCCGGCTCCAGGGACGTTATTTAAAGGGATCATCAGTAATGACTCGCAGCTGTCAGGTTAGTGGAGTTTCAGTGGTTTCTTGTCAATTTCACATTTCCAACAGTTTCATTCAGTAATTTCGAGGTTATTTTGTGTCAGGAGTGTTGTGGCAACTAAAAAGTAGCTACATTTATTCTTCGAAGAATCAAACTGCTATGCTTGGTAACATTAATGGGGACTGTACTGGCAGTCGACCTTGCCCTACAGGATCTACGGCGGAGGGAGCGGAGGCAGCAAGAAAGATTGGAACATGTGCCTAGAAGGAGGAGGAGGGCCATCAGGGCTCTCAACAGAAGGCCTTACCCTCTGAGAGTATTCCAAGAGCATTCTCCTACCTCCAATTAAGCAAGGAGTAGTGTATTAGAAGGATCTACTTCACCAAGGAGGTGGTCACAGAACTCTGCCACCATATGATAAGGCAGGATCTGGCCAAAGTGGACTGGGAGCAGCTGCTTATAGGAAAATCCACATCAAAACAGTGGGAGACTTTCAGAAGGGAAATAGAGAGAGTACAACGCCAACATGTTCCTGTAAAGGTCAAGGGTGGGACCAACAAGCAAAGGGAACCTTGGATGACAAGGGATATACAAAAATGCATTAGAAATAAAAGGGGGGCTTTTGGCAGTTACAAAAGACTAAAGACAGAAGAAGCCCTAGAGGATTATAAAAGTTGCAGGGGCATACTTAAAAAAGAAATTAGGAGGGCGAGGAGGGGCCATGAAATAACACTGGCGAGCAAAATAAAGGAAAATCCTAAGATGTTTTATAAGTATATTAAGGGCAAGAGGATAACCAGGGAAAGGGTAGGGCCCATTAGGGACCAAAGTGGCAATCTGTGTGTAGAGCCAGAGGATGTAGGCGGGGTTTTAAATGAATTTTTTGCATCTGTGTTCACTATGGAGAAAGACGATGCAGACATAGAAATCGGGCAAGGGGACTGTGACATACTTGAACATATTAGCATCGAGAGGGAGGAGGTGCTAGCGGTTTTAGCGGGCCAAAAAGTGGATAAATCCCCAGGCCCGGACGAGGTGTATCCCAGGCTGCTGTGGGAGGCAAGGGAGGAGATTGCAGGGGCTCTGACACTAATTTTCAGAACCTCTCTGGCCACAGGGGATGTACCAGAGGACTGGAGAACAGCTAACGTAGTACCATTATTCAAGAAGGGTAGCAGGGATAAACCAGGGAATTACAGGCCAGTGAGTCTAACATCTGTGGTGGGGAAATTATTGGAAAAAATTCTGAGGGACAAAATTAATCTCCACTTGGAGAGGCAAGGATTAATCGGGGATAGTCAGCATGGCTTTGTCAAGGGTAAATCATGTCTAACAAATCTGATCGAATTTTTCGAGGGGGTGACTAGTGGGGTGGATGAGGGAAATGCTGTGGATGTGGTTTACATGGACTTCAGTAAAGCTTTTGACAAAGTCCCGCATAGGAGACTGGTCAAGAAGGTAAGAGCCCATGGGATCCAGGGTGCCTTGGCGCGTTGGATCCTAAACTGGCTGAGTGGCAGGAGGCAGAGGGTGATGGTCGAAGGTTGCTTTTGTGACTGGAAGCCTGTGTCCAGTGGGGGACCTCAGGGATCGGTGCTGGGTCCCTTATTGTTTGTGATCTACATAAATGATTTGGATGAGAATGTAAAAGGTATGATCAGTAAGTTCGCAGATGACACGAAAATTGGTGGGGTGGTAAATTGCGAGGAGGAAAGCCTCCGGCTACAGGACGATATAAACGGGTTGGTCAGATGGGCGGAAAAGTGGCAAATGGAATTTAACCCTGAAAAGTGCGAGGTGATGCATTTTGGACGGACAAATAAGGCAAGGGAATACACAATGAGTGGTAGGACCCTAGGAAGTACAGAGGGTCAGAGGGACCTTGGTGTACATGTACATAGATCCCTGAAGGCAGCAGAGCAGGTAGATAAGGTGGTTAAAAAGGCATATGGGATACTTGCCTTCATTAGCCGAGGCATAGAATATAAGAGCAGGGAGGTTATGATGGAGCTGTACAAAACGCTGGTGAGGCCACAGCTGGAGTACTGTGTGCAGTTCTGGTCGCCTCACTATAGGAAGGATGTGATTGCTTTGGAGAGGGTGCAGAGAAGATTCACCAGGATGTTACCTGGGATGGAGCGCCTCAGCTATGAAGAGAGGCTGGACAGGCTGGAGTTGTTTTCCTTGGAGCAGAGAAGGCTGAGGGGGGACCTGATTGAGGTGTACAAAATAATGAGGGGCATAGATAGGGTAGATAAAGAGGAATTTTTCCCCTTAGTGGGGGGGTCAATAACAAGGGGGCATAGATTCAGGGTAAGGGGCAGGAGATTTAGAGGGGATTTGAGGAGGAACTTTTTCACCCAGAGGGTGGTTGGAATGTGGAACTCAATGCCTGAAAGGGTGGTGGAGGCAGGAACCCTCACAACATTCAAGAAGCATTTGGATGAGCACTTGAAATGCCATTGCATACAAGGCTATGGACCAAATACTGGAAAATGGGATTAGACTGGACAGGGATGGATGGGCGGCGCAGACAAGATGGGCCGAAGGGCCTCTTTCTGTGCTGTAAAACTCTATGACTCTATGACTCTATGACCTCCTGCAACCAGACCTCCAGCCTCAGATCAGGGCAACCACGGCTCTCACAGAGGCAGTCAAAGGTCACCATCGCCCTCAATTTCTTCACCAGTGGATTCTTCCAATCTGCAACAGGAGACATAGCTAACATCTCGCAGTTCGCCATCCATCGCTGCATCCGAGAGGTCACAGAGGCTCTCTACAGTAGGAGAAGGGATTACATTTCCTTCCCCATCACCAGAGAGAAGCTGGACAAGCATGCATGTGGCTTTGCCAAGATAGTGGGATTCCACATGGTGCAGGGTGCCATTGACTGCACCCATATGGCTTTGCGGGCACCGCATAACAATCCTAACATTTTCTGTAACCTCAAAGTAACCACTCACTTAATGTGCAGTTGGTGTGCGACCACGGACAGCTAATAAGAACATAACATAAGAACATATGAAATAGGAGCAGGAGTAGGCTATTCGGCCCTTCGAGCCTGCTCCGCCATTCAATGAGATCATGGCTGATCTTCTGCCTCAACTCCATTCACTGGCCTTATCACCATATCCCTTGATGCCCTTGCTAGTCAGATATCTATCGACTTCTGTTTTGAATATACCCAATGACTGAGCCTCCACAGCCCTCTGAGGTAGAGAATTCCAAAGGTTCACCACCCTCTGTGTGAAGAAATTTCTTCTCATCTCAGTCCTGAATGGCTTACCCTTTATCTTGAGGCTGTGGCCCCTGGTTCTAGACTCCCCAGCCAAGGGAAACATTCTCCCAGCATCCATCCTAGCAAGCCCTGTAATAATTTTGTATGCTTCAATGAGGTCCCCTCTCATTCTTCTGAATTCAAGAGACTACAGGCCTAGGTTACTCAATCTCTTCTCATACGGCAGATCCGCCATCCCAGGAATCAATCTTGTGAACCTTCGGTGCACTCCCTCTATGGCAAGTATATCCTTCCTTAGGTAAGGAGACCAAAATTGTACACAGTACTCCAGGTGTGGTCTCACCAAGGCCCTATATAATTGGAGTAAGATTTCTTTACTCCAGTATTCAAATCCTCTTGTAATGAAGGCCAGCATACTATTTGCCTTCCTAATGGCTTGCTGCACCTGCACATTCACTTTCAGTGTCTCATGCACAAGGACACCCAGGTCCCTTTGAGCATCTGCATTCCCCAATCTTTCACCATTTTGGAAATACTCTGCCTTTCTGTTTTTTCTACCAAAGTGGATAACTTCACATTTATCCACATTATATTCCATCTGCCATGTTCTCACCCACTCACTGAGCCTGTCGAGCTCCCCTCGAAGTTTCTTCACATCCTGTTCACAACTGACACTGCCACCTAGCTTTGTATCATCAGCAAATTTGGAAATGTTATATTTAGTCCCCTCATCCAAATCATTGATATAGATTGTGAATAGCTGGGGCCCAAGCACTGATCCTTGCAGTACCCCACTAGTCACAGCCTGCCATCCTGAAAAAGACCCGTTTATCCCTACTCTTTGTTTTCTGTCTGTTAACCAATTCTCAATCCATGCTAGTATATTACCCCCAATCCCATGTGCCCTAATTTTGTTCACCAACCTCTTGTGTGGGACCTTATCGAAGGCTTTCTGAAAATCCAGATACACCACATTTACCGGTTCCCCTTTGTCTACTCCACTAGTTACATCCTCAAAGAACTCCAGTAGGTTTGTCAAACAGGATTTCCCTTTCATAAATCCATGTTGACTCTGCCCAATCTTACTATTAGTTTCTAAGTGCCCAGTTATTGCATCCTTTATAATAGATTCCAACATTTTCCCAACTACTGATGTGAGGCTAACAGATCTGTAGTTCCCCGTTTTCTCGCTCCCTCCTTTCTTAAATAGTGGGGTTACATTTTCTATCCTCCAATCTGCAGGAACCATTCCAGAATCTATAGAATCCTCAACGTCAATGCCCGCTATCCTGGCAGCAGCCACGATGCCTTCATCCTGCACCAGACTGGTGTGCCAGCACTCTTCCAGCCACCACGTCAATCTCGCAGCTTGACTGCTCGGACACAAGGGCTATCTGCTCTCCACCTGGCCCATGACTCCCCTCCACAACCCCAACACTCCTGCCCAGCACTCATATAATGAGAGCCATGCTGCCACCAGGAACATCATCAAGCAGACCATTGGCCTGCTGAAGCAAGGGTTCCGTTGCCTTGACTGCTTGGGAGGAGCCCTCCAGTACTCGGCTGAGCGAGTGTCCCATTGCATGGTGGTCTGCTGCATGCTCCACAACTTGGCCATCATGAGGGCCCAGTCCTTGCCACCAGGGATTGCAGGACCACCTCAGGAGGAGGAAGAGGGAGAGGAGGAGGATGAGGAGGAACAGGAAGATGAGGAGGATGACGAGGAGGACAAGGAGGAGGAGGAACAGGAGTGAGGGAGGAGGCAGCCACTCAAACGGCCTTCCGGAAGGGCGGTCCATGATCACCTCATCAGACTGCGGTTCGAATGAATTAAACCCCAGGTCCCCGTTGCTCACCACATCCCCATCATTCCATCCCTGTCGCACGCCATATCACAGCGCAAAGCTGAAATGAGACACACCGCAAAAGAATCCAAACTGAATGAATAATTTGATCAAAAATCAGTGAACACATATTTACAACAAAAATATTAACTATTCACCCTTGTGCAATCCCTTGGTGCCTCTCATTACTTTGCCTTTGCCTACTCTTGTGCTCCTATGATATGTTGGTCCAGTGGCTACAGCAGGGCTGGTGGAAGGTTGTTGAGTGTCCGTGTGGGAGACTTCAGATGGCCTTGCAGGACGCCCTCAACCAGCTCTGGGCCTGGAAGGCCCAGCTGTAGACTGCACCACCTCAGCATGGGTGGCAGCAGTCTGGGCTGGCTGGATAACACTGAGCACAAATTTTGTGTGCAGTCTAAAGCATTAGTGCTGGGTGCTAATTCTCTAACTTTTCTAATGACACCGCCCATTCCTGGGGTATAATGAATTTCTTGCCTTCCGTGGCGTCATTAAGAGGCGCTAAAACGGCAGTTGCCGCTTTTTCGCCAGCTGCTGGCGGTTCCCACGGCAGCTGTCATTTTCATCCATACCTTTGCGCTGCCGGTGACTGGCAGCACCATCCCAAACAAAATGGCGACGTTGTGACGTAAATCGGCGAGCAATGCCGACTTTACGTCACAAGCACGAACTTTGACCCTACTGCTGAATTCAGCACTGGGCCTAAGCACGCCAAGTTAACCTGGCATGCAAGCAGGCTGACAGTGGCGATGTCTGCACCTCAAAATGGGACACATACATCATTCAGGTAAGTTTGGATTTAAGGTTTTGAACTTTTTTTTTGATTTTATTGAAGTGGTGGTTTGCTGCAATAGATGTTTTTTAAGTGTGTAGGGAGTGCTGCTGGATGCTTGCAAGGGCTCGGATGGTAAATGAAGGCCTTTGAGAAGACAGAACATGCTGCAAATACTCAGCAGGTCACGCAACATCCGTGGAGAGATAAACAGAGTTCACGTCTCAGGTCGAGATGCTGCCTGACCAGCTCAGTATTTCCAGCATTTTATGCATTCATTTCACATTTACAACATCCGCTTGCAGAGGGAAGAGGAAGACACAGAAGAGGAGGAAGCAGAAGAGGAGGAAGCTGCAGAGGACGAAGTCAAAGAGTAGCAAGCAGAAGAGGAGGAATCAGACAGAAGGATGCGCCCCAGACAGCCCTTTTGTGGCTGGGATATCCAGGATGGAATCATCCACCTCCGGTCTCAGTGACCACAACCCCAATTCCCCTTTCAACATTAGTCCCATGCCTTACCTTCCATCTGTTACTGACCATCACAATGTCCTCTTGGCTACGATGCTGAAATAAAAGCTACCACATAGCAAACTTCCAATCCACCTATACATGTCTATCCATCCAATGTGACATCATGAAATCAACTCATCACTCATTCTCGTAGTGAGTGTCTTGTGTGTGCCTTTGCCTATCCTAGTGATGTCACGCAGTGCTACCCCAGTGGCTGCAGCATGGCTGGTGGAAGGCTGCTGACTTTCAGTGAGGGACACTGCAAATGGCCTTGCTGGGCGACCTTGAGGTGCTGGAGGCTGGGTGAATCAAATCAATCTTGTTCATCATGTTCTTCTGCACTCTCCTCTCCCTCTTCTTGGTCACCCACTGGCTGGGCAGGCTGCATTTCTTGGGTGTGTGAAATGAGGAGGGCACAAGGGTGGAGTTTTGGTGAGGGGAGGGCGGGAAAGCAAGAGGAGCAGGCCAGAAGTAGGATAACGTATGAGGATACCAGCATCGTTTATCCTTTCAGCCCTGCCGCTGGCCAAGGGCTCAGCCATGCCCCTGCCAAGAATGGCCTGTACCATCTCCTCCAATGGGGTGAGGTGAGGCTAGGAATGGGAGATGTGCCTCATCATTGGTGCTGATTGTTGGTAGGTGAGTGATTGGGGATTGTGCATTGAGCAATGTGTGAGGCTAGTGATGCAGTTGGTAGGGGATGGCTTTTGAAGATGCATTCACTGACCTTGACCAGTGGTCTGAGGTCATGAAGCTTCTTTGGGCACTGGAGCCAGGTGGTGGGGGCGACACTGCTGGCAGTGACGGCCTCGGTGATGCACTCCCACATCGTTCTTTCTGGAGGGCCCCCTGACCCCTGTGGGTAGAGAGCTTTTCTTGCAGTGTTGACCCCCTGAACAAAGTTGGAGTGCTGTGTGTGAGGCCCTGGGTGCCCCTTCCCTGGCTCGCTGAGCCATTTGTGTGAGTGCTGAGGCATTTGCCCCATTTTTTGAGGTTAGGAAGGGAATTCAGCTCTAAGAGCTGAATGTTCACATTTGGGACTTTTTAATGTTAAATATTAAGGCAGCAAGGGCTGAAAACTGCATTGCTTCACTTCATTTTAATTTGTATTGCTTCAGTGTGCATGGCCTCTTTAATTCTCAGACTTCTTCATTGTCCAGAATTCCTTGCGAGCTCCACAGCCTCGCTTCCAGAGGCTGTGGGAAGCTGTAATGCCGCCCCTGCACACAAACTTCGGGTTGGACACCTCCAGCAATGCCACCAGGACAGCGTTGCATGGCAGGTAAGCACTGCACCAACAATCTCCATCCCCCTGGTGAATTTTTCTCCGTTAGCGTTGCGGCCATTTTCAGCGGCCGGTAACTCCAGTTGCTGGTGATACTGGTAACTTTACTGCCTAAATTAATTTCTCCTCCTAACATTCTATTAGCTTTTTAAATTATTTTTTGTACCTGTCCACTAGGTTTAGTAATTCCTGTACATGGACCCTAAGGGGGAGAAATTCGGTATCGCCCCGTTTGGGGTGCAATTATCGGCCGGGCGCAAAGTTTCGCACCTGGCACTAATTATCGCCTCCGACTGCAAATTTGGCTTCTATCGCCCCGGAGGTGGTTGGAGCACGAAATCAGGTGCTACACACCTCTCTTAAGGCGCTAACACCGAGGAGTGAGGCGCTAACTCAGAGCGCTGGCGAAGCTCATGTGATGTCAGTTAGCAATGGAACACAGACACAATGGCGCCAGCCAATTCTTAAAGGGGAGGTTCGATCATGCTCTCCACCCAAACCCTGCTCATTGCAGCCTTGAATCTCGACCTGTACATCAAATCTGCTAGAAAGAACAATGGAGAGGCCCAGGGAAAGTGCTCAGTGTGCAGTCCCCATAGTCTCTTCTAAATCGATGCAAGGAAAGTCAAATCAAAATGAACGTGCAAAGTGCTGCTCAGTACCCAAAATTCCTTCACAAAGTGTTGAATCTCTCCAGAGGCCTCTCTTTCGCTCTCAGAATGCGTGGTGCAAAAATGTCGCCGACAAAAAAAGGCAGGAAGTGGTCGCCTTTAAATAGCGCTCCCCCAGTCCCTTCCTGACTGTAAAATGCTCCCCTCAACCTGTTGTTGCTAGCGGCAGGCAGAAAGGCTGGGGATGCCACTCAGTATCTGGTCCGGGGCGTTAACGGGGCGTTGCACGCTCGACTGACGTCACAATCTGCCGGCACAGGAGATCATGGCGGTAGTGTTTAGCGCCGCCGCAAAATGTCTGGTCAATTTTGCGAGCGGCGCAAACATCGCCGCACCCGGGCGCTAGTTGCTTTGCACCCCATTAGCGCCCTCGTAGGGCGCTAACGGGAGGCGCAAAACAACCAAATTTTTCCCTCTGCTCCTCTACAGTTTCTACTTTCTCACCATTTAGAAAATACTCTGATCTATCTTTCTTAGGTTGAAAGTAAATGACCTCACATTTCCCTACACTGAACTCCACTTGCCACAGTTTTGTCCACTCACTTAATCTATCAATGTCCCTTTGCAACTCTCTACTTCCATCTACATTACTCACTGTGCCACCTAACTTAGTGTCATCGGCAAACTTGGATATACGGCTCTCTGGCCTAGAAATTCGGTGGAGCCCCAAACGGGGCGCCAAGCTCGCCTGGGCGCCGGAATTACCGCTGCGAACGGAGCAGTTGCGCCCGCCGGAAATTCAGTTTGAGCGCCCCAAGAGGGACGTGGGGCACTGCGCGAGGCGCCCCGCATCCCTCTTGGGGCGCTCAAACTGAATATCGCAGCGCAACGTGCCGCAGCGCCACGCGCAGCGGCATGGCGCGCTGCGGTACTGCAGGACTTCCTCCCCTTCTTAAGGGGGAGGGGCCTGCACCAGCGCAATGACCGATCGCGAGTGCCGGCAAAAGAGCCCGGCACCGAGGAGAAGTGCTGGGCTCTCGGGACACAGCCGGCACTGCCCAGGGGGGTTCAGGAGGCCGGGGACGGAGGTGCTGGCAGGTGGCCACCGAAAAAATGGCCGCCCCGCACCTCCACCTTAATTTGCGCCACGACCGCCACAGGTAGGCCCCGTGAACCGGGCGCGATTTACGATTGGTATTACAGAAACGGGCGCGACCAAATATCGCGATCGGGGCGGTAGCGGGGCACTGCGCACACCGATGACGTCATCGGTGGCGGCGCAACGCAACAGGCTAATGCCGCCATTAGCGCCCCGCTAAATATCGCGGGAGGCGCGGCCAGTGGCGCTAAAGCCACTGAGTGCCCTCTTTAGGCGCTAACTGGTGGCGCAGCCCACCAAATTTCTAGGCCTCTATTCCTAAGTCATTGATAAATCGGAGTGACTGCTACCAACGAACTGGTTGATAAATATAGTGAAAAACTAAAGCCCCAAAACAGATCTCAGGGGGACACCACTAGTCACATCCTGCCAATTTGAGTAATTACCCATTATACCTAATCTCTGTCTCCTACCTCCTAACCAATCCCCTACCCGGGCCAATAGGTTGCCTCCAATTCCATGTGCTTTCATTTTTGCGAACAGTCTCATGTGTCCCGAAATGAGACTGGGTAGGCAAAAAAAGTCAGAAAAAAAAGCAAACTTGAAGCTCAGAACAGCCTTGAAATTCACTACGCACGGAACCTAATGACCAAAGTGCCTGCAAGTGGCATTTGACGGGTTTTTGGCGGGAATGGGGAGGTAAGTGATTTTAACTGGTCAAACTCCCATTTCCCACTGGGCAGGTTGGGTTAAAATCGGGGCCTACATATTTTTTGAGCTTTGTAGGAGAAACATTGGCCTCGATATTAACCCCCCACCTCAATGGGCGGGGGAGGGTTGGGGCGGTGGTAAAGACTTAAATATGGGCAAAACGTCCCCAACAAGCCGCACACGTGCCTGTTGCCTTTTTTACGCTGGCTACTATGGCATCCGAGTATCTCACCGTGGAGAGGCGGGACACTTCATTGACATATTTAAATCAGGCTCCCACAGTGCAATTGGGAACTCGATTTAAAATTCACTGCTGCCGCGCGGGATTCCCTGGGGTCGGGAACCCCGGCAGCGAAAAGGAAGCGGGAGCTGCTGGCTCCACGAGGTAAGTGCCTTTCCAGCACTCCTTGTGGGCCGAAGAGGAGCAGGAGTGCTCCCCCCACCCCCCCGGCTCCTCCAGGAAGCCTCCGGCCTCCCCCAGCGCCGATTGTGGCCTTTCTCTTCCACCCTCCCAATTGCCGGGGACCATCCCCCTGCTGCTGGTGTTCCCTCTCGGCCACTGGCCAGGCTCTCCATTTGTCTGGCTGCTGGACGAGAAACGGATCAAAAAAGTCTGATAATGAGGTCCTGCCATTAGGTTTGGCAGGACCACCGCCTCTCCAGCCATGCCGGGCTCTTCAGCTGTTTTCGGCCTCCCCACACACTCCCCGTAAATATCAGGGCCATTAAATTTAGTTCTATCACATTTAAATGTTAATTATATTGGTGGTTTGGGGTATGTCAGTATGATCTCTAATGCCAGCGTGTACTTACAAAGCTGCGCTAATTCTCTTATCTCCCCATTTTGTTTCAGAACAAAATACATTTTTAGGTCCCAGATGCAAACCAAAATATGATATTACACGTGGGAACAAATGGGTTCAGCTGGTGGGCCTGAGAGTCAAGGAAAGTACAACAGTATAAGTGGAAACTCTTCACGAAGGACACAAAGGTGGTTGTGTGGGTTGCTTCCATTCTTGTCTGGGCTCATGGAAAGAATGAACAAGACCATTGATTTCAATCAGCTGTTAAAATGGGAACTTCATAGATAAGTGGGGAGTTTTTGGAATGGAAAGAATGTGTACGGGAAAGGTGAGCTGCACACAAACTAAGCAGTTGCCTCAAAAAATGAAAAACACACTAATGGTGAAACTGTTAAATTGGCATTTTGCAGCCCGCTAGAGATAATTGGTAAGCAAGACTTGCATTTATATAGCATCTTTCACGATCACCAGACATCTCAAAGCACTTTACAGCCAATGAAGTAGAGTCACTGTTGTAATGTTGGAAATATGACAGTCAATTTGCATACAGCAAGCTCCCACAAACTGCAATGTGATAATAACCAGATAATTTGCTTTTGCTATAACTATTGGCCAGGACACCAGGGATAACTCCCCTGCTCTTCTTCGAAATAGTGCCATGGGGTCTTTTACACCCACCTGAGAGAGCAGACAGGGCCTCGGTTTAACATCTCATTTGAAAGATGGCACGTCTGACAGTGCAGCACTCCCTCAGCACTGCATGGGAGTGTCAGCCTAGCTTTATTTGCTTAAGTCCCTGGAGTGGGACTTGAACCCACAACCTTCTGACTCAGAAGCAAGAAAGCATTCCCATTGAGCCACAGCTGACACTATAGGTGTCAAATTTCTCTCCACGGATGTTGCCTGACCTGCTGAGTTTTTCCAGCATTTTCTGTTGTTATTTCGGATTTCCAACATCTGCAGTATTTTGCTATCGTACTATAGGTGAATGGTTGGGTTCTAATGATCATTGCGTAATGAGAACCAAAGAAAGACCAAAAAAATCAATAGAAAATAAATATTTGTGTTTACTTTGCATCTTATTACATTAGAATGTCTTAAAATGCTTCACATGACAAAATTAATTTTTAGGACTACCGTTGTTAAACTCAGCAACCATTCTGCCTCAGCCATGTACTGTAAACAGCAATGAGGTGAGCAACCAGTTAATCTGTTTGCTTAATGGTATTGGTTGATGAGAAATGTTTTCCACGATACTAGGAAATCTCCTTGGGGTCACTTTAAGTCCTGGGCGGGAACACAGCCGAGCGAACGGGCGGCACATCCGAGAATACCAGCCGATTTTAACAGCTGGGCCCTATTAGCATGCCGCTGGCCGACTTTCCAGTCAAAATTGCCTGAAGGTTGGGCGACAGGAGGCTGCTGCCAGGGACCAGGTACTAAAGTGTCTTCAGGAAGGGGTGTCCGACAGGGGTCGCAGTCGGGGGAGAGGAGGGGAATCCTGGGCAGGGAGGCCTGTTTTTTGACAATTATTTTATTGACATAAACAAACTTACTTTTCTGGGCCTCTTCGGGCCCAGGACCCACTAGTCTACAGCTTTGGCCTGGCAGAGAAGCCACCACTTCTCCCCCGCTCAGGCCTCAGGTTAATATTGTAGTCAGGGCCTGATGATGTTATCAGAGCCCAATCTGCATATTTTGGGCGGGTGTCCTTGCCACCGACAATTTAAAATTGCAGTCGGCCAGATCAGCGCATGAAGCCAGTGGGTAAGTCCTCTGCTCCATTTTAACTGACCTCCTCATTTCCATTGAAGTCAATTGGCAACAGTTTCAGAAAAGGGCCCTTATTCAGGGGCAGAACCCTTATTGACATATTTAAAAGATGCTTACGTTTGTTTCAGGCAGCCGCCTAATTGGCGCCCAAACCAATATGGAGTCGGGCGCACTTCCGGCGGAGATGTTGCGGTGCAGAATTTCACTTTCCGTTTGGATCTGGGAATCATGCGAAATGCATACCAATTTCTACTCCTGTATTTCTCCACACATGTTTTATGAGACTTGGACAATCAACTCATCTTCACAGAGAACATTTAGTTAGGTACAGTGCTTTCCGACAGGCTCGAATTCTGTTGTGCTCTTAGACTGATAAAAAGAAAAGGCCATTATTTTGTAAGTGTGATTCTAATCAGTAATTTAACTATCCCTACTTACACTTTACCCAGTCAAATATTTTATACGAGAACACTGAACATCATGTTACGAAAAGACAATGCTGGCCTATGTTTCCTTAGTAATACACAAGGTCCAAAGGCGGAAGTCACACCCCCATCCACATCAATGGGGCGGAGGTGGAAAGGGTGGCCAGCTTTAAGTTCCTCGGAGTCCACATCACGGAAGACCTCTCCTGGTCCCTCAACACCTCCTCTCTGGTGAAGAAGGCCCAGCAGCGCCTATATTTCTTGAGGAGGCTGAAGGGATGTAATCTGTCACCCCCGATCCTCTCTAACTTCTACCGCTGCACTATAGAGAGCATCCTGACAAACTGTATCACGGTATGGTACGGCAGCTGTAGCTCCCATGACCGGAAAGCCCTGCAGCGGGTAGTCAAAACTGCCCAACGCATTACCGGCACCCAGCTACCGACCATAGAACATATATATCAGAAACGCTGCCTACGGAGGGCACGGTCCATCATCAAAGACCCTACCCACCCCAGCCACAGTCTGTTCGCCCTCCTACCATCTGGAAGACGCTACAGATGCATTCGCACCCGTATGACCAGATTTAGGAACAGCTTCTTTCCCAGGGCTGTCATCCTACTGAACTCCACAAATAAACACTAAAGCCTGCACATCTGCCGATGCACTTTATTATGGTCATATTTATGCTAATATATATGTACAAATGTATGTTGAAATGTTTAAGTGTCCTAATCCAAATTGTACACTCTCGGGAGCCGCAAGCCTACATTTCGTTGTACTGCACTTGTGCACTAACAATGACAATAAAAGTTGATTTGATTTGATGTTTTGCATATGTACTTGTCCTTGTGGGAAATATTTTATTTTGTCAGAGTCTTTCCTGAGAACAATCACAATACGTTCCCTTTAGATAAAGTTTCAAAATGCACAAAAACGCCTGAGTTAAAACCAGAAAGAGCTGAAGTACATCTTTGTAGGGGGGTGGTGGGTGTGGCGCGCGCGCCCAGTCAGTTATGCCCCTAACTGTTTGTGAGCGGATCGAATCGCTCCCATGCCCCTGGGTTCTAGACACCAGACTTAGGTACAGGCGGCGATACAGAAAACTCGAGTAGACAGGTGGTTTGGATGCAAGCAAAAACCAAGATTTTATTGGACAGGAAAAATTAATACAGTCTTAAAAGAAGTTACCACTATAACCTTACAGGCAAATACACTAATGGGGAACACACGGCACATCGAGGGAAAACAACTATCTTAACAATCCCCTTATCCTTATCCCACCCCTATACCTAACTAGATTAAGCTATGAGGGGACAGAATCTATGCTCACTAATCAAAAACGGGGTTTGCTCAATTCAAAACAGCGGTGGGGTTCGGGGTTCGCTCTTGGTGCTCTCTGGAGCCTGCCGTCGTCACGTGGTCTCCGGGTGCTGTAAGGGCGTTGTCCAGGTTCGAGTACCCCAAAGTCAATGTCTCTGTTTGGGTACTTTACCTTGCAGGGATGATTCTTCGTCGACAGCTGCCAGTTTGAGTTAATGTGCAGATATTTGAAGGTCGGCCGAGGCTGAAGGCCCGATGATTTGAAGCCTCCCCTCGTTTGGTCTCCTCCAGCCGGTCTGCCCCTCGGTGGTTTTCCTTTCTCCCCTCATCGCGTCCCGCCTCGCCTGGCCTGAATCTGTCAGTGTCCGCCCGACCCGGTGCCGGGGCAGTTCCAGATGGAGTGGGAAAAGGGCACGGGCAAAGGCCAGGAGGTAAGTGCGGTACGGGGAAAGAGCAGCAGCCACGAGGGCGAGGGGCCCGAGGAGCAGCACCAGCACACCAACCAACGAACTCTACGGACCTCCTCCGAACGAATGAACTAGCTGCCCCCACTCAATGCTACCCGGGGCCTTCAATTATACCTTTATCGAAAACCCTTATCTTCGCGCCAAATCAGGTTAGTTCTTTGTTTTAATTTTGGCGGGCTAGTTTAAAATAATGGTAGCAATTCATACTAACGGTTTTTAGATGGCCGGTAATCGCATCTACCGGCCCGATAATTGACTTGTATTGTCCTGAAAGTTCCTTGATGGGCTTGTCCAACCTCGATGGCTGTGTTAATCTGTTTCCAATAATGTATGCAGACTGTTTGATGGCCTTAACTATAGGCCTAAACTGCAATTAGATCCGTCTCCAATTCAGTCTAATGCATAATTCAGAGTCCTGTCTTGTTTCAAAACACAAAGTTTCTCTTCACAGAAAAACCTGCAGCCTTAGTTTCGATTTCTCTCAAGCTGTCTGTGCTGCAGAATCCATTTTGGAATCCCACAGGCTTTCTGCCACGAAGCATGGACGCTATCTTGAGTACCCTTTTCAATTTTAAAATGTCCATGCAGGGTCCCTTTTGTTGATAATAACCTTCAGGGAGATGCAGAAATTTTGCAAATCTTACATTCCGCCCTGTGATACTAAAATTTGCTTGAAGTATCATACTTTAAAGTGAGCAAAATTTTTCTGACCCTCCATAGTCAACCTTCCCCTGTAATTATCTATCTAACATACCCACGACACATGCACTTCCCATTCCGCGAAAATGTAGTGTACATCAGCATACAGAGAGTAAAATTACAGATTTTACACACACCTCCAAGCATGGAGGGGGTCTAACACCCCTGCACCACTTGGTACACATATCTTTAATAAACCGCATCGCAACACAGACAACAAAAGAAAACCTTTACTTAAAAAAACAAACACAAAGAAACAACAATTCTTTAATCGAAATACAGGGAAAAAGATTTAAACCGGCGTGTCTTCCTCCACCTTTACATAATGTTCTTTCCAAAAGCTCTGGTTTCGGAATTCTGACCACTGACCTTTTCCCTTACACTGAATGCAAACTAAATACAGCACTATTCCTAACTGGCAAACCACGAGAATGTGGGAAGTCAGTCTGATCCACGAAAGGACCTCTATATTATTGAAAAGGTTCCACCAGAGTGGAGTCACAATATCCAATATCTTAGTCCCTATCTCTACTGTTTTCTGCTCGAGAGTGTAAAAATGTTTCTGTGAAACTATAACGGCTTTTAGAATTTTGGTCAAATGTTCAGGGCCATGTTCCCCCGCAGGACACGAGGGGGAATTTTGTAGCCAAAGTGCGCTACGTACTTTTGCAAGTTCGTAAAATTCTCCTTCACAGTGAGGTGAACAGTGGAGGGTTCAGGAATGGGGACAATTTGTTCCTGGGCCACTTGAACTTCTGCCCTGGGTTTAAAACAGAAACTGCTGTCACTGACCGGACACCAGCTATGCTGTCCATACTGGTAGTGGGACGGGCCGGTGGTGACACAATATGTCCCACCCCCTATATATGCTACCTGCGGGGGAACATGGCCATGGTACAATTTATAGGCTTTGCGTCAGCAGCTCTGAACCCACACTGCGGTCTTGAAAAGGCATTCAAGTGCTGGGGACACAGGATTATGTGTGCTCCCCGGCTCTGGCACCCTGAGAGGTCAGTACCTGTCATAGCGTGCTCCCACTTAATGATGTAAGGCAGGACCGCTGTGAAACGAATGTGTGCACCCCCTTGAATGACTCCAATGTTCTCAACCCTGTGTACCGGTGCAGGTCGGGCTGTCCTACCCATGACCGGCATCCTAACTACTACTCCCATGATTGTGTGGTTGGACCGCCCACAATCCACGGGGACTGGATAGGCTTCGGAGGCTAGCCGGAGGAGGCACGGGCTCAATGCGTTCTCAAAAGGGTGGAGGGCTGCGAGGTGCTTGTTGCTAATCCAGGAGGGGGCCAAACCTTGTTTTAAATCCTCCAGGTCACTGCGGCCCTCGCCCAGTAACCACGCCCCGTATAACACGCACACCTCATTCTGCGCAGCCTGGTCAGAAGCATTTCTGTCCTCCCTTATGAGAGCATTTACCGTCTTTGCATGCTTTTCCAACTCGGCTACGAGCTCCTTTAAATGGACCGTCATGGCCTGGTCCTCATGCAACTCCGAGCCCACTACCTTGTTCTCATCTAGTAATATCCCTTTTAATTGCGTTTTTAAACCGTTTATCTGGGTCTGCAGCTCTATGTCATCCAAGCTGTTGATGACAGAGGACCTAGTATTAAACGCAGTAAAAACATCATTCCATACACCCCTTCTTTGTCTCCCTGGGTTACCCAAAAATTCTCGGTGTGTGGTGTAGAGTTCGGTCTTGTCCACGTGGTCAAAATCGAACTCGTAAAACTTCTTGAACATGTTCTTTAATAGGGCCTGGTATAACTGCTCTGTTTCTTTGGTGCACCACTCCGGTAAATGTACCTCCGTGAGATTTAAAATTACGGAGGCTACCGTGTAGTGCACCCCCTGGTACAGCATCTGGTCGGTGGGGACTAGTACCAACCCATTCCCTGGTCCCTTGGTGGCAGTGGGGCAACCTTCCCTGGATAACCTCACCACCTGCGCCGTGGGCGGGGCACAAGCTCAGTGGCATTGACTGGGATCGGGGTGTATGGGACCGCACACACCTTCAGGCTGGTATCCCACTTCATCCCCTCCCCGGTGTCGTGCCACTGCCGGTGGAAAATGATGGATATACCTGCGGGGCAGACCATCTCTGACCCCCACATACAGATATAAATCCCTTGGTCCGGTTCCCACCATTTGTCCCAACACACGCTTAGTCCTCCCTGAGTCCCGGTAATTGTCCGATGGGTGTTGTTTCCCAACCGCTCCCACTCGACTTCAGGGTTCCTCATGTCCTTGCTCAACTTCCTGAGCCACCACTATCTATCCAGTGGAATGTGTCCTTTACACGTCAAACATATTCGCTTTCCAACGGTGACGCTGACCCTCGTAGTAACGACTCATACCCGGGGGCACAGGAGGGAGGCTTCCCCGTACGTGAATCTGGTTTGGCTGGAGTACTGAGACGAATTGGACCCCAACCATCCTGGCCACCTTCCCTCGTGGAAGTAGACGGCGGTCTCCTCCGCATCCCGTTCGCCGCTCCCATCGATCGCCAGAGGCGCCGTGTCTCCCGAACACCCATAGATGTGGGAGTCCTGGATGTCGCCCCTCCTCTCCGCACTCATCTCGATCAGGGCGAATAGGATCACGATCCATTCCATCCCAAAAATCTTTCTGTAAAGATGTAAAAACATGCAGCCAGGTCCCAAAGAGATTCTCTGGCTTGGTGAGGCATGGTCGGGTCCCGCGACCTCGACCCAAAGATACACTCTTAACAGACTACTTACTCAAACTACCCATCACTGTTAGATCCGTGATTCTGAGAGCATGATGTTTTTCAATAACCACACGGATGCTGTAACTTAACAATCAACAGGTATTTACTGGAGTAGGGTAGTCTCAAGACTGTGGGTACAGAGGCATGCGCAAGGCTTATATACAGGTGTGGTCACTGCCGGTACTCCAGTATACAGGAGCTGTAAAAGTAGTTCTCTCTTAAATGTACATACACTACAATTCCTCCCCTTTTAGATTAGTAGTACCCATAATATTCAAATAACAATTAACACTTTAACATGTACATTAAACAACAATAGTCCATTTATAGATTCAGTCTTTGGGGCGGCTTCCTGATCCTTTCGGGATAGCGCCTTTCCTGAGGTTCTTGTTCTTGGTGCGGAGGAGATTCTGGCCCCTTTTCATCGGTTAGTTCATCGGTTCCCACTGCTACTGGTTCTGAGGTAGATGCTACCGGTATGTCGGGTTCATCCCCAGGTACTCGAGACATGGGGTTGACTCGTTCCTGTGACGCTAAGATCTGATCGACGTGGCGTCTCACAATGTTCTCCCCGACATCCACTGTGTACATTAATGGCCCCTTCCTTGTGCATATCGTTCCGGGTTGCCATTTCTCTGTTCGGTAGTCACGGGCCAAGACTGGTTGTCCTACATTGAAGCTCCTTGTCGGCTTCTCATTGATGTGCTGGAATTGTTTATCCTCAACATTTCTTCGCACATTTGGTCTGAGCAAGTCCAGACGAGATCTCAACCTTCGGTTAAAGAACATCATGGCCGGGGTCTGGTTGGTAACTGCATGTGTCGCGTTTCGGTAGGCTAATAAGAAATTGTCCACCTTATGCTGTAGTGGAATTTCATCGTCGCACATGGCATTTATCGCCTTCTTAAAGGTTTGTACGAACCTCTCAGCCAATCCATTTGTGGCTGGATGATACGGGACGGATGTGTAATGCCTTACCCCATTCCTTCTCATAAATTTTTGAAACTCTTCGGACACAAACTGTGGTCCATTATCAGAGCAAATCTGCTCTGGCAAGCCGTTTCTGGCAAATATGGTCCGTAGGACTGCAATCGTTTTCTCTGTAGTGGTTGAGGACATTTTTATCACCTCAGGCCACTTCGAATGAGCATCCACTGCTATTAAGAACATTGAGTCCATGAATGGACCAGCAAAATCAATATGCACCCGTTGCCATGGAGAGGAGGGCCACTCCCATGGGTGTAGAGGGGCATGTGGTGGTGCATTTTGGACCTTCTGGCATCCTAAGCAGCTCTTAGTTAGGTCTTCGATTTGTTGATCGATTCCCGGCCACCACACATAAGCCCTAGCTAGGCTTTTCATTTTCACTCCCCCCAGATGACCTTCATGTAGCTCATTTAGCACTCTCTCCCTTAACTTGGGTGGAATCACCACTCTGGATCCACACATCACTGTCCCCTGGCATACTGACAGCTGTTCTCTTCTGGATGAGAATGCTGGCAACAGTGAGTCGCCATGTGTTGGCCATCCCCTCACCGTCAATTCATATACCCGAGACAGCGTCGGATCATTGCGGGTCTCCTTCTCTATATCTGCGTTCGTTACTGGCAATCGTTCAATTATTGACGAATAAAATATCTCGATAGGGTCCACTGCTGGTGCTTCCTCCACAGTAGGCAGTGGCAGGCGTGATAGCCCATCAGCATTTGCATGCTGTTTCGTGCCTTTATATTCTATTTCATATTGATTCGCCCCTAGAAACAGGGACCATCTTTGTAACCGTTGTGCCGTCATCACTGGAACGCCCTTCTTAGGATTAAAGATGGAGACAAGTGGTTGGTGGTCAGTCAGCAAGGTGAACTTCTGCCCATGCAGATAGTGGTTGAATTTTTTTACTCCCCATACTAGGCTGAGGGCCTCCCTGTCAATCTGGGCGTAGTTGCGCTCGGCTGAGGTTAGTGACCGAGACGCAAAGGCTACTGGCTTCTCCATCCCATCTAGGAATTTGTGCGACAGCACCGCTCCAATACCATAGGGTGATGCATCACATGCCAAACGAATTGGTAGTGCTGGGTTGAAATGGGCCAACACCTCTTTTGATGTGATCAATTCTTTACACTTCTGGAAAGCTCGTCTACGTTCGTCATTCCACGTCCATGGTACCCCTGTTTGCAGTAGGGTGTTCAGTGGGTGTAATACCGTGGACAAATTTGGTAAGAACTTATGGTAGTAGTTTACCAGCCCTAGGAACGACCTCAGCTGTGACACATTTTCCGGTGCTGGAGCCTTGACTACTGCCTCAATCTTTTCAGGGGACTTATGTAACCCCTCTTCATCGATGACGTGGCCACAATACGAGATCTGTTTCTGGAAAAACTCGCACTTGTGGCGATTAGCTCGTAGCCCATACTCCTTTAATCTGGTGAGCACCTTCTCCAAGTTAGCGAGGTGATCACTGTCATTTTCGCCCGTGACCAGGATGTCGTCCAAATAACACTGGGTCCCTGGAATCCCTTGCAGGACTTGATCCATTGCCCTTTGCCAAATAGCCAGAGCCGATGCTACCCCGAACACCAGCCGGTTGTATTGATAGAGACCTTTATGAGTGTTAATCGTAAGGTATTGTTTCGAGGCTTCTTCTACCTCCATTTACAAGTACGCCTGGGCTAGATCAATTTTGGTGAAGCATTTACCTCCAGATAGCGAGGCGAAAATATCCTCAATTCGTGGAAGCGGATATTGTACCGTGTGAAGGACTGGGTTCACTGTCACCTTAAAATCCCCACAGATGCGGACCTTCTTTGGTTCCCCAGGCGTATTACTCAACGACCTCTTCATTACAGGAACGATGGGTATAGCCCACTCGCTCCAGTCTACTTTGGACAGTACTCCTGAACGTTCCAAACCTTCCAGCTCTGCTTCGACAGCTGGTCTGATCGCATAAGGCACTGGTCTGGCCTTAAGAAACTTTGGGCTTGCATTTTCCTCTATTTTAATCATTGCTGTTATGCCTTTTAGTGTTCCGAGTCCCTCCTGGAACACTTCTTTCACGTCAGTTAGCATTTTTGACAGTCGACCAGGTGTGACGCCGTCATCCTTTTTGACCTCAACCTTTAGTGCCTGTATGGAATGCCAATCTAATTGTATCTTCCGGATCCATTCACGTCCTAGCAGTGGTGGTCCTCCATCTGGCAATACATATATATCCATTTTAGGTAATTCCTGGCCTTTATATATCACTTTCACCCTTATTTTTCCTTTGGGGTAGACTTTTTGCCCCATGTACGTCTTCAAGACAATCTCTGTAGCTTTCAAGGGTATATGTGAAAATAGCCGCTTGTAGTCCCTTTGGTTTATGACTGTTAGGGCTGATCCTGTGTCCAATTCCATTTTCACTTGGACTCCGTCTATCTTGAGTGTAACCCAGATAGTCTGGTGATCCTCCATTTTGGTTACCTTCTGTAGTTTCAGACAACCCAGCTCCTTGCTTCCGGAGTCTGTGTCACTTTTCTGTTCGTCTGAACTACTGTCCATCACCTTGTGTACCTTTTTGTACTTCTCCTGTGGAGATTTCTTACTGTTGATTTTCTTCACAGACCTGCAGACTCTTGCTATGTGTCCTGCTTTTCCACACTGTCTGCACACTTGGTCCTTGAACCAACAATCCTTCTGGTCATGTGTTTTTCTGCCGCAGCGATAGCACTTCCCTGTTCCATAGGACATTTCATTGGTGCCATATTCTTGCGGTCTCCGTTGTATTTCTGCAGCGCCCCGTGCGGCTGCTTCGTGTGATACTGCCATACTGAAAGCCTTGTCCAGCGTAAGATCCTTTTCTGATAGAAGCCGTTTCTGGGTTCCTTCACTTTGCAGCCCACACACAAACTTGTCCCTTAACGTATCTGCTAGTCCCGCTCCAAACTGGCAGTGTTTCGATAGCTTGCGCAGTTCCGTTAGGTACTCAGCATTGCTTTCGTCTTTGTGTTGGTTCCTTTTATGGAACTTAAATCGTTCTGCTATCAGCAGCGGTGTGGGGTTTAAGTGGTCCTGCAGGATTTCTACTATGCTTTCGAAATTCTTGTTCACCGGCTTCTCTGGGGTTATTAGGTTTTGCAGTAACCCATAAGTTTTTGCACCCATGGAATTTAACAAAACCAGTGCTTTCCTAGCATCTGGCACTTCATTCGCCCTGCAGTACACTTCAATACGTTCCACATATATCCCCCAATCTTCGACTTCATTGCTGCCACTCTTCTGCATCCCTGGGTGTGATTTAACTGTCAAAAATGGCGTCTCCCGCGCTTCCCCTTCTTCTCCGCTGGCACAAAATGGCATCTCCCGCGCTTTCCTTCCTTCCCGCGCTCGCCCTTCTTCTCCGCTGCGGCTTCTAAAAATGGCATCTCCCGTGCTCTTCCTTCTTCTCCGCGGCTCAATGGCGTCTCCCGCGCTCTCCCTTCTTCTCCCCGCGGACACTGTTTAGCCCTTGAGCCCTGGCTGTGCTCTGCGCGTTCTTTTTTTTTGTGTGCGCCTTTCCCGTTTCCGCCGCTCGGTCCTGAACCCGGCTGTTGCTTTAACCTCTCTCTCGCCGTTTTGTTTTTCCTCGACGCCGCTCGGTTTTCAACCCCCGGCTGCGCCCTATGCGCTTCACCCTCTGTCTTATCCCGTCGACGCTACTCGGCTTTCTCTCCGCCGTCGGTCGGCTCCAGCCGCCGCTGTCCGGGAAGGGTCTGCGCTGTACCTGTCGTCAGTCTATTGCTGATCGTCGTGGCTGGGGAACCAAGCCCGGCTCTCCACAGCCTCCCCTGCGATGTTCACTCTCTGCCGGACGACTGGGCGGTTGCTCGTGGTCGACGCCCGTGTTTCTGGCCTCAACTTTCTTCCACCGCCCTCCCGGAGCGAATCCTCGAAGGGAAATGCAGATTTGCAGGTAGATTCGAATCGACACTCGTCGCCACTGTTAGATCCGTGGTTCTGAAAGTATGATGTTTTTCAATAACCACACGGATGCTGTAACTTAACAATCAACAGGTATTTACTGGAGTAGGGTAGTCTCAAGACTGGGGGTACAGAGGCATGCGCAAGGCTTATATACAGGTGTGGTCACTGCCGGTACTACAGTATACAGGAGCTGTAAAAGTAGTTCTCTCTTAAATGTACATACACTACAATCACCTTATTTAACCTAAGCTAAACACCCAGGCTTAAGCTAAATAATTACACCTTACTCAAAACTTAAACTTAAAACTATAAGTGTATACATCCGCCGCCCGTCTCCGGGCGGCCAGGCTAATTCCTGGTCAGACTGTGGCTCACCGCTACCCCCGGCGTGACCGCACCATCCTCCACTGTTGGTCCCTCGCAGCCCGAGGCTGCTGGCTGAGGACCTCTGTCCTTGGACCTCTCCCTGGCTCGAGGGGCGGCCCTTAGGAACTGGAGGGCTGGTGACCATGGCTTTCTCGGTTGGGGCGTCCGCGGGGACCTTCTGGGGGCTTTGGCGGGTGGGGCTGTCTTGTCTGCTGGGCCTTTTACCCGAGCCGCTGCTCTCCCGGGCTTGACCCCTCCCGAACCTGGGCTGGGGGCAGGTAACCTTTCGCAGCCTGCTGCCGTGAGCTGAGAGTCTCCGCCCCCGGGACCCATGGCTGGGTCCAGGGCGGGGTTTTTGACCTCAGGTCCCTCCCTCTCTGCACCTGGGTTAGGGGTGGGGTTTTCGCCCTCAAGTCCCTCCCCCTCGTCTGGATCCCAGAAGAGTGGGGGAGTGCCCCAAGCGATGGGCTGGATGGCCCCTCCCTTCAAGCAAGCCACAGCGCTTGCTTGTGTGGTCTGTGAACTCGCTCGTGCTGCAGGCTGAGGATCTTTATCCTCAAACCTTACCCCAACTGGCTGTTTTCCCTTTCAGGCTGAAACAGCTTGCACTGGTTGATATGAAACCATTTTGTACGCCGGGGCATCTTCACGGCGTACACCATGGGGCTGGCTTTATCTATAATACTGTAGGGCCCCATGTACAATGGCTCCAAACTACCTACCCGGGCATAGTTTCTTATCATGACCTGATCTCCTATCTCCCACTCGTGGTGCTTTCTCGGCTCGAGCAGCAATCGGTTACTCCGATGCTGCCTTCCCATGTTCCCGGCCGCCTGCTCATGGACCTGCTTCAGGTGCTCAAAATGGTTTTGGGCGAACCTGTCCCGGTTTACCTCCCTGAGCTGACCCTCCGTGAGCACCGGGGCTAGTACATGGGTGGGGGTCCGCATAACCCTGCCAGTCATCAGCTCGTACGGGGTATACCCAGTGCTTTTAGACTGGCTGGCTCGGATCCCCATCAAAACCAACGGTAGGACTTCGGCCCATTTACGGGGTGAGTCCACCGTTTCCTTTCTTAACCTTTCCTTAAGGGTCTGATTCATGTGTTCTACGATCTCCAATGACTGGGGGTTGTGGACTACTTGCCATTTCCCCTCGATGCCAAGCAGCATCAGGGTGTTCTGCATCACCTGTCCAGTGAAGTGACTCCCTTGGTCGGACTCCACAAACTGTGGTAGTCCCCACCTCGAGAACGCTTCCCGGACTAGGATCCTGGCAGTACCCAGAGCTGTGGCAGTCCTGCAGGGAAAAGCCTCTACCCACTTGATAAACACGTTCACCAGGACTAGGCAGTACTTATAGCCTCCCTGGGCGGTGGGCAGGGGCCCGATGTAGTCGACTTGTATCGACTGCCATGGTCCCTCTACTTTCCTGACGTGTCCCATGGGGACCTTCCTTCTGTGGGGGTCAGAGTTGTTTGCAGCGCACACAAGACAGCCTGCACAGAACTCGCGGACATCGTCCCTGAGTCCCGGCCACCATCCCGCCTGTTCCACCCGTTGCCAGATAGTTTCAGGCCCGGGGTGTCCCGCTCCTGGACCCCCATGGGCCAGTTGAAGGAATTCCCTCCGGTGCTGCTGTGGTACAACCCACTGCCCCCCCCCGGAACAGCATACTCTCTTTAATGGAGAGAGTCGCTGTGCCGTACAGACCTTCTATCTCCTTTCCCTCAGTTATGGCGCTGAAGACTGTTTTGAGGGCGGGGTCTTGGGCTTGGGCCGTCTTAAGGTCCGGGGCTGACGCTACTCCTACACTCCCTTGGGTCCCGTCCCTACCTCTGACTGCCGCCATGGGTCTGGACCCAAATGGGTCCCAGAAAGTGCCTGTGCGGGCACCCTCCTTGGCGAGCAAGTCAGCCTGCTGGTTGCCCTGGCCGCGGGGTTCTGTGGAGGAATGGGCCTTCACCTTGTGGATGAAAACATCCCCTTCCTCCCCCATGGCTGCCAGGATCTTTTCCAACAGGGGCTTTACTGTGAGGGGTCTCCCGTCAGCGGAGGTATATCTGCGGCGGGACCAGATGGCCAGGTACTCCGTACACGAATTGCACGTAAACATACTGTCCGAGCAAATCGTGTAGGGGGTGGGGAAGATCTCGGGGTGTGCAACAACGTACACCACCACAGACAGTTCAGCCTGCTGGGTGCTCATGGTGCTGGGGAGCTTGATCGCCAGGGCATTGTTTGCCGCTGGGTCGTAAACTCCACACCCCGTGAGACGCTTGCCAGCAGATACCGTGCTAGAATCGTCTACATAGATCTCGCAGCCTGTGGGATGTATCCCGGCCCGTAAACCTATGTTTACTTCCCAAACCCCTTCTATAGAACACCGATGGGCTGTTCCAGGATATACCATGTGGCTGCGAGCTTTGAACTGGAGCAGGTCATCCACATATTGTATCAACTGTCCGGGCTGACTAAAGTCCTTCAAACTGTCTGCCATGCACTGATGGAAGATGCTGGGGCTGTTATGGAAGCCCTGAGGCAAGCAGTTCCACGTGTACTGTTGCCCTTTAAACGTAAAGGCAAACTTGTACTGATCCTCCCTCCTTACAGGGATGGACCAAAACTCATTGGAAATATCCAGCACCGTGAAAGTGGTCGCGGATGCTGGAATACTTCCTATCAGGTCGGCAACTGCTGCCACTGTAGGTGCACAGGCTGGGATGTTACTATTGAGCACCCGATAGTCCACCGTGGCCCTCCAGGAATTGTCCAGTTTTCTAACCGGCCACAACGGAGAGTTTACGTGGGTGGCTATTGGCCTCAGAACTCCCTGCTGCACTAACGAGGACATGGCTGCTTCCATGTCCGGCTCTGCTTCCCTGGGGAAGTTATACTGTTTCTGTGGCCGGGCCATGGGGTCCCCGTCTACTCTGACCTCAAACCCTGTGACCCTCCCGCAGTCGTGTTTGTGCGTGGCAAATGTGGCCAGGTGGGCCTGCACAAATGCCTGGAACTCTGGTGGGGTGTTGCTGACCATGAGCCCGAGGTTATAATCCTCTTTGGGCTTCATGGTGCAGAGGGTCCCCTTCCCTTCCTTACACGGGATAACTACGATCTTACCGTTCTTTACTTTTCCTGCCCCCCAAAGGCAGTGATTCCTCAAATCCACCAGGATCCCGTGCCCTACGATAAAGTCAGCCCCTAGGACCCCTCTTCCACCCTCCACTTCCCAATTCATCAGGACACACGTCCACTTGGAGCGGAGCGGTCCTATCCGAATGACGAGCGGGATGGAGACCGAGCCAGCCTGTTCCTTACCCGTGAACCCCGATCGACTGTATGGGACCCCGCTGGACAGAGGTGAGGTGGTGGGGTTAGCTGAGTAGATCACGGTGCATGATGCCCCCGTGTCCAACAGATAGGTCCCCGCTACCTTTTCCACCTCCATCTCCAACATGGGTCTCCTCCATTCATCATATCGGAGCGAGCACAGATATACAGGCTGCGCCAGCTCTAGTCATGGCTGTGGGTTGGATGGGGCTGACGGGGTGAGAGCACCGGTGGCGGCTGCTACTCTCCCCTGGCCAGTCAGTAAGGACTTCATGGCGTCCAAAAGCGACTCGACCTCTGCGGAAGGGGTCCCTACCCCCGCCTTTTGGGCTGGGGCTGTGGGATGCTTTCCCTTGTTATCCTTCCAAGGGTTCTTACACTCCTTCCGCCAGTGGCCATCCTTCCCACACCCTATACAATTGGTCTTTGTGCTGGGGGGGGTTACTCCCTTCCTGGTGCCACTCTTTCCTACCCGGTCCGGGTTTTACCTCATGCAGCTTACCCTTGGGTGGGTGTGCATTGGCTCCCCTACCATTTTTAATGGCCAGAGTGAGCTGCCTAATTACTGTGATCTCTGTGGTCTGGGGATCTTTGGGGTCGAACCAGTCTTCTGCCTTGGCCCGGATCTGTGGCAAGCTGTTCGCCACTAGACAACGGAGCCAATGCGTCAGAGAATCCCCGTTGAGGAATCCCCGGTCCCGCGTCCCCGGGCAGGCTTTCCGGTACACCGGCCACAACCGGTCCGCAAAAGCCTGCGGGGTCTCCCCTGAGAGCTGTACCGTCTTCTCCACGTGGGAGAAAGGACTTCCCTCATACGAACTGGTTTTGGAGGGGTCCCTCATCTTCGCCATTGGCGGGTGGGCCGAACCTCCGATGCCGTGCTGGGCACATCGGTTACGGTTCCGACTTTTCGGGCGGGGGTTGCTCTACCTTCGCCTCCACCTCTGGCTCCACTCTGGGTTCCACCCCCCTTGCTGCCAAACCTCGCTGAAACTTGGCGCTATGGGTGGTGGTCGTGAGGTCTCCTCTCTCTCAACCGGGTCATCCCTAGGCACTACCGGTGACATTGGAACTGTTCTCCCCTCGTTCCCCATAATATCTGCCTGACCTGCCCTTGGGCTTATGAGGCATGCCATGCCTTTTGCCTTCCGGAGGGCCCGGCTCAGATTTTCTATCCTCTCTTTACAGGGGCCATGGTCTGCCTCCTCAAACCCCTGTTCATTTGCTAGCTTGTAAGCGGCCTTTACCTCCTGCACTTTCTCTTCCTGTTCCCTAACCTGCCTTGCCATGCGGGCGTTTTCCTCCTGCAACCTTGACTCATTTCCCTTGGCCTCGGTGACTTGGCACCATAGGTATTCCAACTGGGCACTTGTGTGGTGCGAATGTTACTTGCCACTTGTCAGCCCAAGTCTGAATGTTGTCCAAGTCTTGCTGCATATGGACACGGACTGCATCAGTATCTGACGAGTCTCGAATGGTGCTGAACAGTGTGCAATCATCAGCGAACATCCCCACTTCTGACCTTATGATGGAGGGAAGGTCATTGATGAAACAGCTGAAGATGGTTGGGCCTAGGACACTGCCCTGAGGAACTCCTGCAGTGATGTCATGTGATTGAGATGAATGACCTCCAACAACCACAGCCAACTTCCTTTGTGCTAGGTATGATTCCAACCAATGGAGAGTTTCCCCCTTGATTCCCATTGACTTCAGTTTTGCTAGGGCTCCTTGATGCCACACTCGATCAAATGCTGCCTTGATGTCAAGGGCAGTCACTCTCACCTCACCTCTTGAGTTCAGCTCTTTTGTCCATGTTGGACCAAGGCTGTAATGAGGTCAGGAGCTGAGTGGCCCTGGCGGAACCCAAACTGGGCGTCAGTTCGCAGGTTATTGCTGAGTAAGTGCCGCTTGATAGCACTGTTGATGACACCTTCCATCACTTTGCTGATGATTGAGAGTAGACTGATGGGACGGTAATTGGCCGGGTCGGATTTGTCCTGCTTTTTTTTGTAGACAGGACATACTTGGGCAATTTTCCACATTGCCGGGTAGATGCCAGTGTTGTAGCTGTACTGGAACAGCTTGGCTAGGGGCGCAGCTAGTTCTGGAGCACAAGTCTTCAGTACTATTGCCGGAATGTTGTCAGGGCCCACAGCCTTTGCAGTATCCAGTGTCTTCAGCCGTTTCTTGACATCACGTGGAGTGAATTGAATGGGCTGAAGACTGGCATCTGTGATGCTGGGGACCTCAGGAGGAGGCCGAGATGGATCATCCACTCAGCACTTCTGGCTGAAGATAGTTACAAATGCTTCAGCCTTGTCTTTTGCACTCACGTGCTGGGCTCCACCATCATTGAGGATGGGGATATTTTTGGAGCCTCCTCCTCCTGTTAACTGTTTAATTGTCCACCACCACTCACGACTGGATGTGGCAGGACTGCAGAGCTTTGATTTGATCCGATGGTTGTGAGATCGCTTAGCTCTGTCTATCGCATGTTGCTTCCGTTGTTTGGCATGCAAGTAGTCCTGTGTTGTAGCCTCACCAGGTTGACACCTCATTTTTCGGTATGCCTGGTGCTGTTCCCGGCATGCTCTCCTGCACTCTTCGTTAAACCAGGGTTGATCTCCCGGCTTGATGGTAATGGTAGAGTGAGGGATATGCCAGGCCATGAGGTTACAGATTGTGGTTGAATACAATTCTGCTGCTGCTGATGGCCCACAGCGCCTCATGGATGCCCAGTTTTGAGTTGCCAGATCTGTTCGAAATCTGTCCCATTTAACACGGTGGTAGTGCCACACAACACGGTGGAGGGTATCCTCAACATGAAGACTGGACTTCGTCTCCACAAGGACAGTGCGGTGGTCACTTCCACCAATGCTGTCATGGACAGATGCATCTGCAACAGGTAGATTGGTGAGGGCGAGATCAAGTAGGTTTTTCCCTCTTGTTGGTTCCCTCACCACCTGTCGCAGACCCAGTCTGGCAGCTATGTCCTTTAGGACTCGGCCAGCTCGGTCAGTTGTGGTGCTACCGAGCCACTCTTGGTGATGGACATTGAAGTCCCCCACCCAGAGGACACTTTGTGCCCTTGCTACTCTCAGTGCTTCTTCCAATTGGTGTTCAACATGAAGGAGAACTGATTCATCAGCTGAGGGAGGGCGGTAGGTGGTAATTAGCAGGAGGTTTCCTTGCCCATGTTTGACTTGATGCCATGAGACCTCATGGGGTCCTGAGCCAATGTTGAGGACTCCCAGGGCTACTCCCTCCCGACTGTATACCACGGTGCCACCACCTCTGGTGGGTCCGTCCTGCCGGTGGGACAGGACATACCCAGGGATGGTGATGGTGGTGTCTGGGACATTGGTTGTAAGGTATGATTCGGTAATTATGACTATGTCAGGCTGTTGCTTGACTAGCCTGTGGGACAGCTCTCCCAATTTTGGCACAAGCCCCCAGATGTTGGTAAGGAGGACTTTGCAGGGTCGACAGGGCTGGGTGTGCCGTTGTCGTTTCCGGTGCCGAGGTCGATGCCGGGTGGTCCGTCCGGTTTTATTCTTATTGTTTTTCATAGCGGTTGTTTACAACTGAGTGGCTTGCTAGGCCATTTCAGAGGGCATTAAGAGTCAACCACATTGCTGTGGGTCTGGAGTCACATGTAGGCCAGACCAGGTAAGGACGGCAGATTTCCTTCCCTAAAGGACATTAGTGAACCAGATGGGTTTTTGCAACAATCGACAATGGTATCATGGTCGGCTTTACCAAGACTAACATTTAATTCCAGAATTAAATTGAATTGAATTTAAATTTCACCAGCTGCCGTGGTGGGATTTGAACCCATATCCTCAGGGCATTTGACTGAGCCTCTGGCTTACTAGTCTAGAGACGTAACCACTACCTTGCTAAACACATAATCAGAAATCCTTTCCTCCATAACGGTTCGCTCATCCGAACCATTGTCTACCATATCGCAACCCCGATGCCGGTGTCCTGCCGCGGTCGCCATTTCTGTAGTAGGGTAGCAGGTGTGGCGCGTGCGCCCAGTCAGTTATGCCCCTAACTGTTTGTGAGCGGTTCGAATTGCTCCCACGCCCCTGGGTTCTAGACACCGGACTTAGGTACAGGCGGCGATACAGAAAACTCGAGTAGACAGGTGGTTTGGATGCAAGCAAAAACCAAGATTTTATTGGACAGGAAAAATTAATACAGTCTTAAAAGAAGTTACCACTATAACCTTACAGGCAAATACACTTATACAGGCAATGGGGAACACATGGCACATCGTGGGAAAACAACTATCTTAACAATCCCCTTATCCTTATCCCACCCCTATACCTAACTAGATTAAGCTATAAGGGGTCAGAATGTATGCACACCAATCAAAAATGGGGTTTGCTCAATTCAAGACAGCGGTGGGGTTCGGGGTTCGCTCTTGGTGCTCTCTGGAGCCTGCCGTCATCACGTGGTCTCCGGATGCTGTAAGGGCGTTGTCCAGGTTCGAGTACCCCAAAGTCAAAGTCTCTGTTTGGGTACTTTACCTTGCAGGGATGATTCTTCGTCGACAGCTGCCAGTTTGAGTTAGTGTGCAGATATTCGAAGGTCGGCCGAGGCTGAAGCCCGATGATTCGAAGCCTCCCCTCGTTTGGTCTCCTCCAACCGGTCTGCCCCTCGGTGGTTTTCCCTTCTCCCCTCATCGTGTCCCGCTTCGCCTGGCCTGAATCTGTCCGTGTCCGCCCAACCTGGTGCCGGGGCAGTTCCAGATGGTGTGGGAAAAGGGCACGGGCAAAGGCCAGGAGGTAAGCGCAGGACGGGGAAAGAGCGGTAGCCACGAGGGCGAGGGGCCCGAGGAGCAGCACCAGCACACCAACCAATGAACTCTACAGACCTCCTCCGAACGAACGAATTAGCTGCCCCCACTCAATGCTACCCGGGGCCTTCAATTATACCTTCGTCGAAAGCCCTTATCTTCGCGCCAAATCAGGTTAGTTCTTTGTTTTAATTTTGGCGGGCTAGTTTAAAATAATGGTAGCAATTCATACTAACGGTTTTTAGATGGCCGGTAATCACATCTACTGGCCCGATAATTGACTTGTATTGTCCTGAAAGTTCCTTGATGGGCTTGTCCAACCTCGATGGCTGTATTAATCTGTTTCCGATAATGTATGCAGACTGTTTGATGGCCTTAACTATAGACCTAAACTGCAATTAGATCCGTCTCCAATTCAGCCTAATGCATAATTCAGAGTCCTGTCT
The DNA here is from genome assembly GCF_052327205.1 of Somniosus microcephalus. Taxonomy (NCBI): domain Eukaryota; kingdom Metazoa; phylum Chordata; class Chondrichthyes; order Squaliformes; family Somniosidae; genus Somniosus; species Somniosus microcephalus. Next base: position 58,383,263 of record NC_140987.1, on the reverse strand, counting down.
CGTTCCAAAACACAAAGTTTCTCTTCACAGAAAAACCTGCAGCCTTAGTTTCGATTTCTCCCACGTTGTCTGTGCTGCAGAATCCATTTTGGAATCCCACAGGCTTTCTGCCACGAGGCACGGATGCCATCTTGGGTACCCTTTTCAATTTTAAAATGTCCATGCAGGGTCCCTTTTGTTGATAATAACCTTCGGGGAGATGCAGAAATGTTGCAAATCTTACATCTTGTGCTTTCCCCTTATTTCCTTTAACAAAGTAGACTAATGTAACCTGCCAATCTGTTTTTTCAGTTTGTGGTTATTTCTGCTTCGATTACAATGATAGAACAGTACGGTGATGTACGATTAATCCATCATCCCCAATTCTTAGTGACTATGCAGAATCGAAGATGTGAGTTGCGTTGCCCCACTCAGACCTCGGGTTGATATCTCTCTTTGCTACCTGGACGTTAAGCATCGACCGGGACAGAGCGCAGACAGGAAACTTGAGTTGGCAAGATCCCACATTTGTTACCGAACCCACGCGATTGAATTAAATGGAGGGGAAATCAGGCAGGTCCTGTTACTGGCCACATATCCTCTCTGTGTTGTGCTCAGGTGATGCTTAACGCCTGAGTAGTAAAGATGAAGATCTACCTCCCTCGTCTAATGAAAGAAGATCGATTCCATGCAGGAAGTTTGGTGTTTGCACCTGTGGCTCCCTAGCTGGTGACCTGAAGTCATCCAAACCATTTAAAGCTGGGCAGGAAATGAAACTGCAGGCTGATCTGGGCTGCTCTCGAGTAGCTTACACCACCCAGAGATAGAGCAGCATTTCTAAAGGTCTGTCAACAATTGAGCCGTCGCCTCTCTCAATAGGGGAATGGTGTTAACCCAAGTGAGAATTGGCTTGGAAATAGAAAGTACAACATGATGCACTTCGGTTAAAGAAAAATAACAACAGTAATTATACTCTGAATGGAAGTAGGTTTGGTGCTGTAGAGCAGCAGAAGGTCTTTTTTTTAAATTTGTTTATGGGATGTGGGCATTGCTGGCAAGGCCAGCATTTATTGCCCATCCCTAGTTGCCCTTGAGAAGGTGGTGGTGAGCCACCGTCTTGAACCGCTGCAGTCCGTGTGGTGAAGGTATCCCCACAGTGCTGTTAGGGAGGGAGTTCCAGGATTTTGACCCAGAGACGATGAGTGTGTGGAGCGAGGCTCGACCAGAGAGATGGACATGGGTGAGGAGTGCAGAGCGAGCAGTGAGGCATAAAACCGGCAGTGAGCCTGTGTGTGGAGCGAGGCCCGACCAGAGACGGACCTGGGTGAGGATTGCAGAGCGAGCAGTGAGGCATAAAACCGGCAGCGAGCCTGTGTGTGGAGCGAGGCCCGACCAGAGACGGACCTGGGTGAGGATTGCAGAGCGAGCAGTGAGGCATAAAACCGGCAGCGAGCCTGTGTGTGGAGTGGGGCCCGACCAGAGACAGACCTCGGTGAGGATTGCAGAGCGAGCAGTGAGGCATAAAACCAGTAGCGAGCCTGTGTGTGGAGCGAGGCCTGACCAATTCAGCAGCGGGGGACAGAGGTAAAAAGTAATCAAAGTGTGACGTCAGCAGGAAGCAGGTAAGTGATTCGTTGGTGAGTATTTCTCTCTTTTTTTAAACTTTAACTCTGATTTATAGTTTCTAAGGTCTCTCTGGTGTAGCGGGGACTGTTGGTAAACTATTTAACTGTAGTGTAATTAGTGGGATTGATTGGTTTAATTTAAACTCAATTAATTAAAGGGTAAGTCATGGCAGGACAGCCCGGCCCTGTGATCTGCTCCTCCTGCGATATGTGGGAACTCAGGGACACTTCCTGTGTCCCTGACAACTACGTGTGCAGGAAGTGCACCCAGCTGCAGCTACTGACAGACCACATTGCGGTGCTGGAGCTGCGATTGAATGCATACTGGAGCGTTCACGATGCTCGGGACATCGTGAATAGCACATATAGGGAGTTGGACACACCACAGGTAGAGGTTGGACAGGAAGAAAGGGAACGGGTGACCAACAGGCAGAGTACTAGGCGCAGGCAGGTAGTGCAGGGGTCCCCTGTGGCCATCCCCCTCTCCAACAGATATACCACTTTGAGTACTGTTGGGGGGGATGGCTTATCAGAGGAAGGCAGCAGCAGCCAACTTCCTGGCACCAGGGGTGGCTCTGCTGCACAGAATGGGAGGAAAAAGAGTGGTAGAGCTATAGTAATAGGGGATTCAATTGTAAGGGGAATAGATAGGCGTTTCTGCGGCCGCAAACGAGACTCCAGGATGGTGTATTGCCTCCCTGGTGCAAGGGTCAAGGATGTCTCCGAGCGGCTGCAGAACATCTTGGAAGGGGAGGGTGAACAGCCAGTTGTCGTGGTGCATATAGGCACCAACGATATAGGTAAAAAGCAGGATGAGGTCCTAAAAGCGGAATATAGTGAGTTAGGAGGTAAATTAAAAAACAGGACCTCAAAGGTAGTAATCTCAGGATTGCTACCAGTGCCACATGCTAGTCAGAGTAGAAATAGAAGGATACTTCAGATGAATACGTGACTAGAGGAATGGTGCCAGGGGGAGGGATTCAAGTTCCTGGGACATTGGAACCGGTTCTGGGGGAGGTGGGACCAGTTCAAACCGAACAGTCTGCACCTGGGCAGGGCTGGAATCGATGTCCTAGGGGGAGTGTTTGCTAGTGCTGTGGGGGAGGGTTTAAACTAAAATGGAAGGGGGTTGGGAACCTGAGCAGGGAGACAGAGGAAAGGGAATCAAGGATAAAAGCAAAAGATAGGAAGGAGAAAAACAAAAGTGGCAGTCAGAGTAATCAACGGTTTATATCAAATGTGGCCACAGTAAATAAAATTCTAATAGGTCTAAGAGCATTAAAAAAACAAGCCTGAAGGCTTTGTGTCTTAATGCGAGGAGCATTTGTAATAAGGTGGATGAATTGGCTGCGCAAATAGAGGTAAACGAATATGATTTGGTTGGGATTACGGAAACGTGGCTCAAGGATGGCCAAGACTGGGAACTCAACATCCATGGGTATTCGATATTCAGGAAAGATAGGCAAAAAGGAAAGGGAGGAGGGGTAGCATTACTGGTTAAAGAAGGGATTAACACAATTGTAAGGAAGGATATTAGCTCTGATGATGTGGAATCTGTATGGGTACAATTGAGAAATACTAAGGGGAAAAAAACATTAGTGGGAGTGGTATATAGACCTCCAAACAGTAAGGCGGAGGTTGGGGATGGCATTAAAAGGGAAATTAAAGACGCATGCAATAAGGGCCCAGCAGTCATCATGGGTGACTTTAATCTACATATAGATTGGGCTAACCAAATTACGAACAATACTGTGGAGGAGGAATTCCTGGAGTGTTTACGGCATGGTTTCCTGGACCAATATGTCGAGGAACCAACCAGAGATCAGGCCATCTTAGACTGGGTATTATATAACGAGAAAGGATTAATTAGCAATCTTGTTGTACGAGACCCCTTGGGTCGGAGCGATCATAATATGATCGAATTCTTCATTAAGGTGGAGAATGAAGTAGTTGACTCAGAAACTAGGGTCCTCAATTTAAATAAAGGAAACTACGATGGTCTGAGGAGCGAGTTGGGTAGGATTGATTGGGGAATGGTTGACAGTGGATAGGCAATGGCAAACATTCAAAGACCGAATGGATGAACTACAGAAGTTGTTCATCCCAGTTTGGCATAAAAATAAAACAAAAAAGGTGACTCAACCGTGGCTAACAAGGGAAATTAGAGATAGCATAAGATCCAAGGAGAGGACATACAAATTGGCCAGAAAAAGCAATAATCCTGAGGATTGGGAGCAGTTTAGGATTCAACAAAGGAGGACAAAGGGATTAATTAAGAAAGGGAAAATAGAATATGAGAGTAAGGTAGCTGGGAACATAAAAACTGACTGTAAAAGCTTTCATAGATATGTGAAGAGAAAAAGTTTGGTGAAGTCAAGCATAGGTCCCTTGCAGTCAGAATCGGGGGAATTTATAATGGGGAACAAAGAAATGGCAGACCAACTAAATACATATTTTGGTTCTGTCTTCACAGAGGAGGACACAAATAACCTCCCAAAAATACCGGGGAACATAGGGTCTGATGAAAGGGTGGAACTGAAAGAAATCAGTATTTGTAGGGAAATGGTGTTAGGAAAATTGATGGGACTGAAGGCCGATAAATCCCCAGGGCCTGATAATCTACATCCCAGGGTATTTAAGGAAGTGGCCCTAGAAATAGTAGATGCATTGCTGGTCATCTTCCAGAACTCAATAGACTCTGGAACAGTACCCATGGATTGGAGGGTAGCTAATGTTACCCCACTATTCAAAAAAGGTGGCAGAGAAAAAGCGGGGAATTATAGACCGGTAAGCCTGACATCGGTAGTGGGGAAAATGCTAGAGTCCATTATAAAAGATGTAATAGCAGAGCACTTGGAAAACAGTGACAGGATCGGACAAAGTCAACATGGATTTACAAAAGGTAAATCATGCTTGACTAATCTACTGGAATTTTTTGAGGATGTAACTGGTAAAATAGGTAAGGGAGAACCAGTGGATGTGGTGTATTTGGACTTTCAGAAGGCTTTCGATAAGGTCCCGCATAAGAGATTAGCGTGCAAAATTAAGGCACATGGGATTGGGGGCACGGTATTGACTTGGATAGAGAACTGTTTGGCGGACAGAAAGCAAAGAGTTGGAATAAACGGGTCGTTTTCCGAGTGGCAGGCAGTGACTAGTGGGGTACCGCAAGGATTGGTCCTAGGACCCCAGCTGTTCACAATATATATTAATGATCTGGACGAGGGAATTGGATGTAATATCTCCAAATTTGCAGACGACACAAAGCTGGGCGGGAGGGTATGCTGTGAGGAGGATATCATGAAACTCCAGTACGATTTGGACAGGTTAGGTGATTGGGCAGAAACATGCCAAATGCACTATAATGTGGATAAATGTGAGGTTATCCACTTTGGTGGCAAAAACAGGAAGGCAGATTATTATTTGAATGGCAATAGATTGGGAGAAGGGGAAGTGCAAAGAGACCTGGGTGTTCTTGTGCACCAGTCGCTGAAGATAAGCATGCAGGTGCAGCAGGCGGTTAAGAAGGCAAATGGTATGTTGGCCTTCGTAGCAAGAGGGTTCGAGTCCAGGAACAAGGATGTCTTGCTACAGTTGTACAGGGCCTTGGTGAGACCGCACCATGAGTATTGTGTGCAGTTTTGGTCGCCTTATCTGAGGAAGGACGTTCTTGCCATGGAAGGAGTGCAGCGAAGATTCACCAGGCTGATACCTGGGATGGCAGGAATGACGTATGAGAGAGATTGTGTCGATTGGGCTTATACTCACTGGAGTTTAGAAGATTGAGAGGGGATCTCATTGAAACCTATAAAATTCTGTCAGGCCTGGACAGACTAAAAGCTGGAAGGATGTTCCCGATGGTCGGGGAGTCCAGAACCAGGGGTCATAGTCTAAGGATAAGGGGTAGGACATTTAGGACTGAAATGAGGAGGAATTTCTTCACCCAGAGAGTGGTGAACCTGTGGAATTCTCTGCCACAGAGGGCGGTGGAGGCCAGTTCATTAAATATATTCAAGAAAGAGTTGGATATATTTCTTAAGGCTAAAGGGATCAAGGGATATGGGGAGAAGGCAGGGACAGGGTACTGAATTTGAATGATCAGCCATGATCTCATTGAATGGTGGAGCAGGCTCGAAGGGCCGAATGGCCTACTCCTGCTCCTATCTTCTATGTATCTATCTATGAAGGATCGGCGATAGACTTCTAAGTCAGGATAGTGTGTGACTTGGAGGGAAACTTGGAGGTGGTGGTGTTCCCATGCACCTGTTGCCCTTGTCCTTCTAGGTGGAAGAGGTCACAGGTTTGGGAGATGCTGCCAAAGAAGCCTTGACTTGTGGGTACAGGTTCACAGGACATTGAAGGCATCACCTCGGGTTGATAAGACTGCAAAAGAAAACTAATATCACATGAGGTATAGAATATAAAAGCTAAGAGATAATGATGAGTCTATGTATAACCTTAATAAGACTTCAGTTAGAGTATTGTTTGCAGTATTGGGCTCAACACTATAGGAAGGATATTAAGGGGTTAAAATTGGGTAGTGCCCCGAAAAAGTTAGTGCCCCCACGGATGATTTTCCCAGGTAGCGCCCTGAGAGGGAGGAGGGGCGCTACTGGAAGTGCCCCGCGTCCCTCTTGGGGTGCTGCGAGCCAGTCGCGCCGTGGTACTGCAGGCCTTCCTCCCCTTATTAAAGGGGAGGGGCCTGACGCAGCGTGTCCCGGCGCCCAGCTGGGCCGCCAGGGATCAGGAGTGCCGGCAAACGAGCCCAGCACTCAAGAGGAGTGCCTGGCTCACGGAGAGCAGCCAGCACCCCGCGGTGGGGGCTTCACGGGGGCCAGGGACAGCAACAGGGGCAGGTGCTGGCAGGCAGCCAGCAACAAAAATGGCCGCCCGCCACCTCCCCTTTAACTAGCGCTGCCCCGGCCTCTTAGGCCGCTAACGGGAAGCACAAATCAACTGAATTTAGCCCCCTAAGGCTTTAGAGAGCGTACAACGGTTTCCAGTAGTTGAGAGGTCACGAAACTGTTTGATTTGGACAGGTTGGGTGATTGGGCAGATGCATGTCAGATGCAGTATAATGTGGATAAATGTGAGGTTATCCACTTTGGTGGCAAAAACAGGAAGGCAGATTATTATCTGAACGGCAATAGATTGGGAGAAGGGGCAGTGCAACGAGACCTGGGTGTCCTTGTGCACCAGTCGCTGAAGGTAAGCATGTTGGTGCAGCAGGCGGTTAAGAAGGCAAATGGTATGTTGGCCTTCATAGCGAGAGGATTCGAGTACAGGAGTAAGGATGTCTTGCTGCAGTTGTACAGGGCCTTGGTGAGACCACACCTTGAGTCTTGTGTGCAGTTTTGGTCGCCTTATCTGAGGAAGGATGTTCTTGCCATGGAGGGAGTGCAGCAAAGATTCACCAGACTGATACCTGGGATGGCAGGAATGACGTATGAGGAGAAATTGGGTCGATTGGGCTTATATTTGCTGGAGTTTAGAAGAATGAGAGGAGATCTCATTGAAACTTATAAAATTCTAACAGGACTAGACAGACTAGATGCAGGAAGGATGTTCCCGACGGCGGGGGGTGGGGCGGAGGGGGGGGTCCAGAACCAGGGGTCACAGTCTAAGGATAAGGGGTAAGCCATTTAGGACAGAAATGAGGAGGAATTTCTTCACCCAGAGAGTGGAGAACCTGTGGAATTCCCTACCACAGAAGGCAGTTGAGGCCAATTCATTAAATATATTCAAGAAGGAGTTAGATATATTTCTTATGGCTAAAGGGATCAAGGGATATGGGGAGAAAGCAGGGACAGGCTGCTGAATTTGGATGATCAGCCATGATCTTATTAAATGGCAGAGCAGGCTCGAGGGGCCGAATGGCCTACTCCTGCTCCTATCTTCTATGTTTCTATGAATGAGGAGCCATAGATACAGATTAAATGTAAGAGAACTAGAACAGAAGAATGCAAAAACTTCTTTGCACAAAGAGCTGTGAGGCTGTGGAATTCACTTCCAGGGTTAGTGGTTGAAGCAGAAACTATGTCGACATTCAACATTAGATTCGATAAGTGGATGAAGGAAAATGGGTTGAAGGTGATGTAATAAAACTCACTACGCACTTGGTTTGAGTATAAAGCAAGGCTTTAATCAACTTGTTTCAGAACATGGAGGTCTAGTTGTACTTCTCTAGTTCCTTGTCTTACAAAATGTCCCTGAAAGGCTGGGGCCGACGCCCGAGTATTTATACTCCTTGGACGGCGGCACCAGCTGGCCGTCCAGCATTATTTCATGAGTAGTTTTGTGATGATGATGAGATTTATAACATTCTTCCTGCCTAAAAGATTTGGAAGTCCGACGACTTCCTCTTAGCGGACCAGGCAGACCATGAATGGCCGCAGTCTTTTAGATTTTTGTTTATGGCTAGAAGGCACGTCTCCCCGGACCGTGTCTTAGTCCCTGGGCTGCTTGATCCGTACCGGTGGATCGACAGGGCCCGTGTTCCTCTGATCGACCCGAGGGAGGCTGGGGAAATCATGACTCTGGGTGCGGGTCCCCACAGGCGCAGAACTGGCTTCATCCTGTTGGATAGCCGAGGATTGACCGGCATCCTGGCCTCGGGTGGCCATCCCACGGGGAGTGCTCGGCTCCCCGAGTAGATCCGGTGGGGCAGCTGGCAGATCTCTCACTGCCCCAGGTAGGGCGTCATCTTCGGGGAGTGCAGAGTGTCGGCATCATCCCTGTGGGTCCCTCTATTGTTGGGTCCGTGGAACCGGCCGGACAGGGAGCCAGGTTCCCGGAGCGAAACATTGGACTCCCGGCCACCAGGGTATCGCACGTGCGCGTACGTGGGGTTGACATCCGTGAGTTCTACCTCGTCGACGAGAGGATCGGTTTTAGATGATCGGACGAATCTTCAGAGCAGCACGGGGCCGGGAGCTGCCAACCATGATGGTAGAGACGTCCCATGGGTGGAGCGACGCTGGAAGCTGAAGAATCGCTCGTGAGGTGTGACATTGGTAGACGTAGAAAGGAGAGACCTGATGGAATGCAACACGTCAGGGAGCATAGTTTCCCACTGCTGGTCTGGTAGGTTGCGTGACCTCAGCGCAAGATGAACAACATTCCAAATGATAGCGTTGTATCTCCCAACATGTCCGTTACCGATGGGATGATACGGTGTCATTTTACTTGTGGCGATTCCTCGTTGGGAGAGATAACTTTTGAGTTCACTTGACAGAGTGGATGAAATTGGCCGTACCGCAAAGGGAAAAGACTCGATCAAGGCATTTGATCACTGTGGAAGTAAGCATATTGGGACAGGGGAAAGCAAAGGGAAAGCGTGAATATTCGTCCACCATAGTCAGTAAGTAGGTGTTTCGCGTTGAGGAGGGCAATGGCCCTTTAAAGTCAATGCTGAGTCGCTGCATTGGCTGCATAGCGTGTATGAGCGAGCCATCCGATGGACGGAAGAATTGTGGTTTTAATTCCGCACAAATTCTACAGGAGGAGTACGTTCTTTTCACATCTTCTGTAGAAAATGGGAGATTTTTAGATCGCACAAAGTGCAACATATGGGTAACACCAGGATGGCATAAGTCAGTATGAAGATCCGCCAGAGTCGAAGTTGACATAGAAGAGCAGAATGCCCGCGTGAGGGTATCCGGGGCCACATTCTCTTTGCCAGGTCGATAATGTATGGTGTATCCAAAGGCGGCCAATTCCATCCTCCAGAGTTGTATTTTGTTATTCTTGATCTTAGTGTGTTTCCGGTTATCCAGCATAAAGGCCACGGAGCGCTGATCGGTTATAAGTGTAAAATGGAGACGAGCGAGAAAATGACTCCATTTACGTACCGCTTCGATGATGGCCGTAGCCTCCTTCTCGACAGGAGGATAATGGAGCTCGCTACCTTGCAAAGTTCTGGACAGAAATGCAACGGGTCGACCACCTTGATTCAAGGTAGCAGAGATCGCCACATCCAATGCATCGCACTTGACCACGAAAGGAAGATTTTCATCAATGGAACGAAGCATGGCTTTTTCCAGTTGTTGTTTGAGGAGGTTGAAAGCTGTTGCCTCTAATGGAAATGACTTTGCGTGAAGCAGGGGCTGGATCTTGTCGGAGAAGTGGGGTATCCATTTCGCATAATAGGCGAACATGCCGAGTGCCCGATGAAGAGAGCCGAGATTCGTAGGGGGGAGCTCCTGAAGCGGACAAAGTCGCTCCCGGTCCGGTTTGATGACACCGTTGCCCACCCAGTAGCCAAGGATGTTGACTGATGGTACTGATTTCACAGATTTAGACTTATTTAAGGTTAAGTTGCGACGACGGAGAACGTCAAAAATTTCTGGAGGTTGGCATCATGCTCCTTCTGGTCATGACCAGCAATGGTGATATTATCCAGATATGGAAAAGTGTCCGTTTTCTCCTGTTTGACTAAGCTATCCATTGCCCATTGAAAGATGGCCACCCCATTGGTGGCCCCAAATGGAAGGCGACAAAGCTGGTAAAGCCGACCATTGGCCTCAAAGGCCGTATACTTTTTGTCAAAGTCCTTTAACGGCACTTGATGGTATGCACTCTTTAAATCAAAAGTTGAAAATGCCTTGTAGTTGGCAAGGTTATTGACCATGTCATCGATGCGTGGTAGTGGGTAGGCATCCAGGTCGGTAGACTGGTTAATAGTTTGCGAGTAATCAATGCAAAGATGTTTCTTGTGTTGCTTCAGTGGATTTTTAACAATGACGATTTGAGCCCGCCAGGAAGATGAACATGGCTCAATGATACCGTCAGCTAGAAGGCGAAAGATTTCTGTCTCGATAAAGGATCGATCATCTTGGCTTAAACGTTGTGATTTAGTGACTATGGGCTTACATCGGGGGGAAAGATTGGCAAACAAGGAGGGCTTGTCGAGCGAAGCCGCCGAAAGCGCACAAAACGGTACTTTGGAAATAATAAGCTCCGGCTTTGACCCTCCAAACTCGAAAGTGAGTTTTTTGTGTTGTTTCTGGAAATCCTGTCCCAGGAGCATATCACTGCATAGGTTCTTGAGCACCCCGAGCCAGGTGGAGAAATAAGTGCGGCCATTGAGAATAAAGTCAACAAGACAAAAGCTGGAAGAATTGGTGGTCAGTGTCGTCAGAGCCATTGCAATTTCCCTGTCCGAGGGGTAAATATGCAGTTTTAACTTACTGACAGCCCACTCACTAATGAAGCTGTTAGAGCTGCATGAGTTGATTAGTGCACTCAAAATGTGTCCATTTACCGAAACCTTCGTGGCTGCATGGAACAAACTTTGGGGAAAAACAGCTGTGATGGGAGGAGGGACAGGTGTACCCTTGACAGCTGTAACCTTAGTAGTGGTTCTTGGGGGAGGAGCAGTTTTATAGATTGCAGCTGTAACCTTAGTAGTGGCTCTTGGGGGAGGAGCAGTTTTATAGATAGTAGCTGCAAAACTAACAGGAGCTCTCGACTGGTATACCTTAGAAAAGTGGCCTTTCTTACTAACAGCGGCTTTTGACTGGCATACCTTAGAAAAGTGACCTTTCTTGCTGCAATGATTGCAGGTCACGTTACGAACTGGAGAAAATTTCCTATAATGGAACAGACCTCCACAGAAGAAACACTTCCTTCCAGATTGCCAAGATGCCGCTAGGGCGGGGTCGTCATCAGTGTAGGTTTCTAGGGTAGGGTTGTCATCAGCTGGGTTGGAGTCGTCATCCGTGAGGGCTTCCGCCCGAGGCCTATCAAAAGAGTTACTAAAAGTGATAGCAGCAGCCTGTGCACGTGGTGAAAGATAGGTGTCTGCATTCCTCTTTGCTAAGTCCAGAGAACATGCCTGGTCATAGGCAGCCTGTAACTTAAGGGTTTTATTCTCCAACAGACGCTGACGTATGAAGGGAGACGCAATCCCATTAATAAAGGAATCACAAATTAACTCCTCCTGGTACTGCTCAGCTGTAACAGCTTTAAGATTACAATCCTTGCTGAGCCTGCGAAGTTTCTGAAGGAATTCATCAAGTGATTTCCTGGGTTGTTGTCGAGTTGTGGCCAGTAAATGCCGAGCAAAAATGTCATTTGGGGACTTGACATATAGCTGCTGTAGTATTTGGATAGCGGCGTCATAGTCTACACAATCTTCGATATAATCAAACACATGAGGGGATACATAATTAGCAAGCATTTGTAACTTGTTAGGAACATTTTCACCACACATCCAGAGGAAGTTGCTGAAAGTACGATACCAGTGTTTACATACCTTAGCGGCTGTAAGTGAATTCGGGTCCAGGTCGAGACAGGCGGGTCTGAGTAGTTTCTCCATGATGGATCGATTACTTGTCTGAGTTCCCTTCTACGGTTCGAGTCATAGCTGGCTGTTCCCGAATCACCCAAAGCGTGGAGTCGATATCAAGTTGATTAAATTGATGTAATAAAACTCACTACGCACTTGGTTTGAGCATAAAGCAAGGCTTTAATCAACTTGTTTCAGAACATGGAAGTCTAGTTGTACTTCACTAGTTCCTTGTCTTACAAGTGCCCCTGAAAAGCTGGGGCCGATGCCCGAGTATTTATACTCCTTGGACGGCGCCACCAGCTGGCCGTCCAGCGTTATTTCACGAGTAGTTTCTTGATGAATGATGAGATTTATAACAGAAGGGATATGGGAATGGGGTCGGTAAATGTGATTATAACTATTTGCTCGTGCTGTAAGATTATCATGGATCAGTTGGTTTTTAGAATACTTGTTTGCTATCTTTAGTGATATAATCATCAGTAATGGATTTATAATTGTGTGTAAGTCTTGAAATATAAAAGTCTGTAATCATCAACTGGATGCAATGATAACCTGAATTATATTAGACAAGTAACTCTTTTGCTTATAATTAAAGACTGTGAGCAAGCCATAACCCAGACAGCCTAGGGTGAGAAAGGGGACTGCTATAGTTGACTAGGGAAGCTGTTGGGTCAATTATCGAAAGTTGGATATTAGCCAGTAGTAAGGATGAGGCATAGAGTGCAGCGAGCTATGGGAACCGAGGTCAGATGTAGCTGCAACTGTGTTGGAATGTTATGATGTCTGGCAGTGAGTTAAAAACATAGGTCTTTCACAGGAGCATCAAGGGTGCTGTATTTCTACACTATGGAGACATGGGGCAGGATCTTCATTCATTCCACCCGCCCCTTCAATCACTGTCTGCCCCACCTGTGACAGATACTGTAGGTCCCGCATTGGACTCATCAGTCACCTGAGAACTCATTTTTAGTGTGGAAGCAAGTCATCCTCGGTTCCGAGGGACTGCCTAAGAAGGACTGTGTTACGTCCGTGTATAAGAAGACACAGACTGCGGAGAACGGTACAACAGGTGTTTACTCAACGTGGCTCACACTGCAACTGATCTGTACAGATTACTACTCAGGGCTATATACAGGTGTGGTCACTGCCGGTACTACAGTATACATGAGCTGTAAAAGATAGTTCCCCACTTAAAGGTATATACATTACAATTCCTCCCCTTTTAGATTAACAGTACCATAACACTCATTTAACAATTAAATATCAAACTAATTACAATTAACACTTTTAACATGCAACATTAGCTGCAAATAGTCTATTTATATATTCAGTCTTTGGGGAGGCTTCCTGATCCTTTCTGGATAGCGCCTTTCCCGAGTGTCTTGCTCTTGGTGCGGAGGTGATTCTGGCCCCCTGTCGTCGGTTGGTTCATCAGCTTCCGATGCTACTGTTTCTGGGGTAGATGCGACCTGTACGTCGGGTTCATCACCAGGTATGTATGGGCGAGGCATGGGGTTGACTTGTTCCTGTGACTCTAGGATCTGGTCAGCATGGCGTCTCATGATGCTCTCCCCAACGTCCACTGTGTACATTAGTGGGCCCTGCCGTGTGCATATTGTTCCTGGCTGCCATTTTTCTGTTCGGTAGTTGCGGGCCAAGACTGGTTGCCCTACATTGAAGCTCCTTGTTGGCTTCTCATGGATGTGCTGGAATTGCTTACTCTCAACATCTCTTCGTACGTTTGGTCTGAGCAAATCCAGGCGAAAATAATAGGGTAATAATAGTGGGGGATTTCAACTTCCCCAATATAAATTGGGATAGTCAGAGTGTGAAAGGCTTAGAGGGTGCAGAATTCTTAAAGTGCATCCAGGAGAGCTTTTTGAGCCAACATGTAGAAAGTCCTACAAGAGAGGGGGCGGTACTGGACCTAATTCTGGGGAATGTAGCCGGGCAAGTGGTGGAAGTGTCAGTAGGAGAGCATTTTGGCGATAGTGACCATAATTCGGTGAGATTTAAGGTGGTCATGGAAAAAGACAAAGACGGCCCGGAAATAAGGGTTCTAAATTGGGGGAAGGCCGATTTTAATATGATAAGGCAGGATCTGGCCAAAGTGGACTGGGAGCAGCTACTTATAGGAAAATCCACATCAAGACAGTAGGAGACTTTCAGAAGGGAAATAGAGAGAGTACAACGCCAACATGTTCCTGTAAAGGTCAAGGGTGGGACCAACAAGCAAAGGGAACCTTGGATGACAAGGGATATACAAAAATGCATTAGAAATAAAAGGGGGGCTTTTGGCAGTTACAAAAGACTAAAGACGGAAGAAGCCCTAGAGGAGTATAAAAAGTGCAGGGGCATACTTAAAAAAGAAATTAGGAGGGCGAGGAGGGGCCATGAAATAACACTGGCGAGCAAAATAAAGGAAAATCCTAAGGTGTTTTATAAGTATATTAAGGGCAAGAGGATAACCAGGGAAAGGGTAGGGCCCATTAAGGACCAAAGTGGCAATCTGTGTGTAGAGCCAGATGATGTAGGCGGGGTTTTAAATGAATTTTTTGCATCTGTGTTCACTATGGAGAGAGACGATGCAGACATAGAAATCGGGCAAGGGGACTGTGACATACTTGAACATATTAGCATCGAGAGGGAGGAGGTGCTAGCGGTTTTAGCAGGCCAAAAAGTGGATAAATCCCCAGGCCCGGACGAGATGTATCCCAGGCTGCTGTGGGAGGCAAAGGAGGAGATTGCAGAGGCTCTGACACAAATTTTCAGAACCTCTCTGGCCACAGGGGATGTACCAGAGGACTGGAGAACAGCTAATGTAGTACCATTATACAAGAAGGGTAGCAGGGATAAACCAGGGAATTACAGGCCAGTGAGCCTAACATCTGTGGTAGGGAAATTATTGGAAAAAATTCTGAGGGACAAAATTAGTCTCCACTTGGAGAGGCAAGGATTAATCGGGGATAGTCAGCATGGCTTTGTCAAGGGTAAATCATGTCTGACAAATCTGATTGAATTTTTCGAGGGGGTGACGAGGGGGGTGGATGAGGGAAATGCTGTGGATGTGGTTTACATGGACTTCAGTAAAGCTTTTGACAAAGTCCCACATAGGAGACTGGTCAAGAAGGTAAGAGCCCATGGGATCCAGGGTGCCTTGGCGCGTTGGATCCTAAACTGGCTGAGTGGCAGGAGGCAGAGGGTGATGGTTGAAGGATGCTTTTGTGACTGGAAGCCTGTGTCCAGTGGGGTACCTCAGGGATCGGTGCTGGGTCCCTTGTTGTTTGTGATCTACATAAATGATTTGGATGAGAATGTAAAAGGTATGATCAGTAAGTTCGCAGATGACATGAAAATTGGTGGGGTGGTAAATTGCGAGGAGGAAAGCCTCAGGCTACAGGACGATATAAACGGGTTGGTCAGATGGGCGGAAAAGTGGCAAATGGAATTTAACCCTGAAAAGTGCGAGGTGATGCATTTTGGACGGACAAATAAGGCAAGGGAATACACAATGAGTGGTAGGACCCTAGGAAGTACAGAGGGTCAGAGGGACCTTGGTGTACATGTACATAGATCTCTGAAGGCAGCGGAACAGGTAGATAAGGTGGTTAAAAAGGCATATGGGATACTTGCCTTCATTAGCCGAGGCATAGAATATAAGAGCAGGGAGGTTATGATGGAGCTGTACAAAACGCTGGTGAGGCCACAGCTGGAGTACTGTGTGCAGTTCTGGTCGCCTCACTATAGGAAGGATGTGATTGCTTTGGAGAGGGTGCAGGGAAGATTCACCAGGATGTTACCTGGGATGGAGCGCCTCAGCTATGAAGAAAGACTAAACAGGCTGGGGTTGTTTTCCTTGGAGCAAAGAAGGCTGAGGGGGGACCTGATTGAGGTGTACAAAATGATGAGGGGCATAGATAGGGTAGATAAAGAGGAACTTTTCCCCTTAGTAGGGGGGTCAATAACAAGGGGGCATAGATTCAGGGTAAGGGGCAGGAGATTTAGAGGGGATTTGAGGAGGAACTTTTTCACCCAGAGGGTGGTTGGAATCTGGAACTCACTGCCTGAAAGGGTGGTAGAGGCAGGAACCCTCACAACATTCAAGAAGCATTTGGATGAGCACTTGAAATGCCATTGCATACAAGGCTATGGACCAAATGCTGGAAAATGGGATTAGACAGGACAGGGGTGGATGGGCGGCGCGGACACGATGGGCCGAAGGGCCTCTTTCTGTGCTGTAAAACACTATGACTCTATGACTCTATTAACCTTCGGTTAAAGAACATCATGGCTGGGGCCTGGTTCGTGACTGCATGTGTCGCATTCCGGTAGGCGAACCTTGTGCTGCAGCGGAATGTTGTCATTGTACATAGCCTTTATTGCCTTCTTAAAGGTTTGTACGAACCTCTCAGCCAATCCATTTGTGGCTGGATGATATGGGGCGGATGTGTAATGCCTTACCCCATTCTTTTTCAAGAACCTCCGGAACTCTTCGGACACAAACTGTGGTCCGTTGTCGGAGCAAATCTGTTCTGGCAAGCCATTCCTGGCAAAAATGGTCCGTAGGACTGCAATAGTTTTCTCCGTGGTGGTGGAGGACATTTTGATGACCTCAGGCCATTTCGAGTGCGCATCCATGGCTATTAAAAACATTGAGTCCTTGAATGGACCAGCAAAATCAATATGCACCCGTTGCCATGGAGATGAGGGCCACTCCCATGGGTGTAGAGGGGCCTGTGGTGGTGCATTTTGGACTATCTGGCATCCTGAGCAGCTCTTGGTCAGGTCCTCGATTTGATTATCGATTCCCAGCCACCACACATAAGCCCTGGCTAGGC
This sequence comes from Somniosus microcephalus, assembly GCF_052327205.1. Classification (NCBI taxonomy): domain Eukaryota; kingdom Metazoa; phylum Chordata; class Chondrichthyes; order Squaliformes; family Somniosidae; genus Somniosus; species Somniosus microcephalus. The sequence goes on along the minus strand of NC_140987.1, from coordinate 58,366,530 downwards.
TTTTCATTTTTACTCCTCCCAGATGACCCTCATGAAGTTCATTGAGCACTCTATCCCTTAACTTGGGTAGAATTACCACTCGGGATCCACACATCAAGGTCCCCCGGCACACTGACAGCTGTTCTCTCCTTGTCAAGAATGCTGGCAGCAGTGAGTCGCCATGTGCTGGCCATCCCTTCACCGTCAAATCATATGCCCGAGACAGTGTTGGGTCATTTCGGGTTTCCTTTTCGATACAAGCGTTAGTTACCGGTAGGTATTCAACTATAGTCGAATGGAATATTTCGACAGGATCCACTGCTGGTGCTTCCTCCGCAGTAGGCAGTGGCAGGCGTGATAGCCCATCAGCATTTCCATGCTGTTTCATGCCCTTATATTCAATCTCATAGTGGTGCGCCCTTAGAAAAAGTGATCATCTTTGTAGTCGTTGCGCAGTCATCACCGGAACGCCCTTCTTCGGATTAAAAATGGAGACAAGAGGCTGGTGATCAGTCAGCAAGGTGAATTTCTGCCCGTGCAGATAGTGATTGAACTTTTTCACTCCCCACACTAGGCTGAGGGCCTCCCTGTCAATCTGGGCGTAGTTACGCTCGGCTGAGGTTAGTGATCGTGACGCAAAGGCTATTGGCCTCTCTGAGCCGTCCGAGAATTTGTGCGACATCACCGCTCCAATGCCGTAGGGTGACGCATCACATGCCAACCGAATTGGTAATGCCGGGTTGTAATGGGCCAATACCTCTTTCGATGTGATTAGTGTTTTGCTCTTCTGGAAAGCTCGTCTACATTCGTCACTCCACTTCCATGGCACCCCAGTTTGCAGTAGGGTGTTCAGTGGGTGCAGTGTTGTAGACAAATTTGGCAAGAACTTATGGTAGTAGCTTACCAGCCCGAGGAATGACCTCAGTTGTGACACATTTTCCGGTGCTGGAGCCTTGACTACTGCCTCAATCTTCTCTGGGGACTTATGTAACCCCTCTTTATCGATAATGTGGCCACAATACGAGATCTGTTTTCTAAAAAACTCGCATTTGGGGCGGTTAGCTCGGAGCCCATATTCCTGCAATCTAGTGAGCACCTGCTCCAGGTTGGCAAGGTGATCACTGTCATTTTCGCCCGTGACCAGGATGTCATCCAAATAACACTGGGTCCCTGGGATCCCTTGCAGGAGTTGTTCCATTGCCCTCTGCCAAATAGCCGGAGCTGATGCTACCCCGAATACCAGCTGGTTGTATTGGTAGAGACCTTTATGGGTGTTGATTGTGAGGTATTTTTTTGATGCTTCTTCTACCTCCATTTGCAGATACGCCTGGGCCAGATCAATCTTAGTGAAGCGTTTCCCTCCAGATAGCGAGGCGAAAATATCTTCAATCCGCGGAAGTGGATATTGTACGGTGTGAAGGACCGGCTTCACTGTTACCTTAAAGTCCCCACAGATGTGAACCTTCCTTGGTTCCTCAGGCGTGCTGCTCAATGACTTTTTCATCACAGGGACGATGGGTGTAGCCCACTCGCTCCAGTCTACCTTGGACAGTACACCTGAACGTTCCAGACTCTCCAGCTCTGCTTCGACGGCTGGGCTGATCGCATAAGGTACCGGTCTGGCCTTAAAAAATTTTGGGCTTGCGTTTTCTTCAATTTTAATCATCGCTGTCATGCCTTTTAGTGTTCTGAGTCCTTGCTGGAACACTTCTTTCGCGTCAGTTAGGATCTTTGACAGTCGCCCAGGTGTGACGTCGTCATCCTTTTTGTCAGCCACAGTCAGTGCCTGTATGGAATGCCAATCCAGTTGTATTTTCCGGATCCATTCACGTCCCAGTAATGGTGGTCCTCCATCTTGCAATACATACAGGTCTAGTTTTGGTGTTTCCTTACCGTTATATATGACGGTCACCCTTATTTTTCCTTTGGGGTAGACTTTTTGCCCCATGTACGTCTTCAAAATAATTTTTGTGTCTCTCAAGGGTATGTGTGAGAATAGCCGCTCGTAGTCCCATCGGTTTATGACTGTTAGGGCTGATCCTGTGTCCAATTCCATCTTTACCTGGACTCCTGCTATCTTGAGAGTGACCCAAATGGTTCGGTGATCCTCTGTTGTGATCACATTATGTAGTTTCAGACAACTCAGTTCCCTGCTTTCGGAGTCATTATCACTCTTTTGTTCGTCTGAACTATTCTCCGTTATCTTATGTACCTTCTTGTACTTTCCTTTGGTCCGTTTCTTATTGCTGGTTTTCTTTCCCGACCTGCAGACTCGTGCTATGTGTCCTACTTTTCCACACTGTCTGCACACTTTGTCTTTGAACCAGCAATCATTCTGGTCGTGTGTTGTTCTGCCGCAGCGATAGCACTTCTCTGTTCCATATGACATTTCGTTTGTGCCATATTCTTGCGGTCTCTGTTGTATCTCTGCAGCGCCCCGTGCTGCTGCTTCATATGATACCGCAATGCTGAAAGCCTTTTCCAGCGTAAGGTCCTTTTCAGATAAAAGCCGTTTCTGGGTTCCTTCACTTTGAAGCCCACACACAAACTTGTCCCTTAAGGTATCTGCCAGTCCCGCTCCAAACTGGCAGTGTTTCGATAGTTTGCGCAGTTCTGTTAAATAATCAGCATTGCTTTCATCCTTATGCTGGTTCCGTTTGTGAAACTTGAATCTTTCTGCTATCAGCAGCGGTGTGGGGTTTAAATGTTCCTTTACTATCGTTACTATGTCTTCAAAACTCTTTTCCATTGGCTTCGTTGGGGTTACTAGATTTCGTAATAAACCATATGTCTTTGCACCCATTAAATTTAACAATACCGACGCTTTCTTGTCATCTGACACCTCATTTGCCTTGCAGTACACCTCTATTCGTTCGACATATGTAGTCCAATCTTCGACTTCATTGTCAAATGCGGTGATACTGCCACTCTTCGGCATTTTGGGTGTGGTTTAAAATGGTGTCTCCCAATGGCTTAAAATGGCGTCTCCCGCGCTTTCCTTCCTCCCCCGCTGCTGCCGACGCCGCTCCCGGCGGTTCTCGTGGCAATGGCGGCGCCCTGTAGGTTTCGCGCGCTTCTCCTGCGCTGCTGCCAATGCCGCTCTCGGCGGTCCTCGTGGCAATGGCGGCGCCTCGCGGGTTTCTGCTCGTCTCTCTCTCCCTCTCTCCGACGCTGCTCGGCCCCTGAACACCGGCTGCGCCCTGTGCGCTCTGCCCTCTCTCTCTCTCCCCTGTTGACGCTGCTCGGCCCTTTGCTGTGCCGCTCGGTCGGGTTCTAGCCCACTGCTGTCCGGGAAGGGCCTGCGCACTACCTGTTGCCAGCCTGTTTCGCTGGACCACCTCGACTGGAAAGCCAAGCCTGGCTCTCGACAGCCTCCCCCGCAATTCTCGAGTCTCTGCTGGATGACTGGGCGGTTGCCCGTGGTCGACGCCCGAGTCTCTGGCCTTTACCTCCAATCCACTGATCTCCAGGAACGAATCCCCGGGAGGTGATGCAGAGTTGCAGGTAGGTTCGAACCTGCCTCGTCGCCAATGTTACTGCGGAGAACGGTACAATAGGTGTTTACTCAACGTGGCTCACACTGCAACTGATCTGTACAGATTACTACTCAGGGCTATATACAGGTGTGGTCACTGCCGATACTACAGTATACATGAGCTGTAAAAGATAGTTCCCCACTTAAAGGTATATACATTACAGACTGCCTAAGACATATAAGTCTTGTTGGTTGAAAATAGATGATGTAAGAGGGCCATAAGGCCAGAACATGCGTAAGCAAAGGTGCTGTGGACATGGCAGCTTTATGATTGGATTTTGGGAAATTGGGTGTAAGCCAGTGATTGCTTCAATAAGACTCCATAGATTTTGAGTGAGAGTAAGGCTATAAGAAGGGAGTCTCGACAGCCACAAAGTGTAGAAGATTTCAGAAACTAGAAGATTTCAGAAAGAATCCAAAGGACACCCGAGAGAGAGACAAGAGACAAGAGACACAGGGTGCAGCTTAGTCACAGTCACGACTTCTACCCAGAGTATAACGGGGTAACACAAGTCTCACTTATACTCTGTGAACTGCTGCTTGAATAACTGTACTGTAAGTCTTGCATGTGCTGAATAAAGTTTAATCACTGTCACCAATATGGGTCAACTTCGAACCTTTCAGAACTAGGGGCCCTCTGGGATCTTGCAGTGCGGAGGGTAAAGATTGACATGGCTTGGCTGGGACAAATGGCCTGTTTCCATGTTGTTAACTATGTATTTCTATGTATAAATGGGAAGTGACTCATGGGGTTCCAAAGTGATCTGCTGCAAGCCCCTTTCTGTTTGTATCTAGTTATCTTATTTAAAATGATATGTCTGTAAAACTTAACTTGCTGTTTTCAGGTTTTTGTCACACTTTTTATATCAACTCAATTTGTCAATCTGTTTCTACCTCTGTCTCCCTTTCTCTCTCTCTCTCTCTCTTCCTCTCTCAGCTATAAGAAAATGCAAACATTTTAATTACTAACCATCAGCCAAACACAGGTGGTAATTCGAGCTTTCAAAATGTAACTTGTTTGTGAAACATCATCGCAGTACTGGCAGACTCCAGGCCCCTATCCCAGTTCTCCCAGGTCCCAGGGTTACCACGAATGCTGATAAATCAACTTGATAAATCAACCCTGGTAATGCAACTTGGCATAACACCTCCGTTTTTATAAAACCTCTGACTCACTCGCAGCACTGTGGGAGATCTGTTAGCTATCACTAAAACAATATCAAGGAGGGTCCTTTTTGTAAAATTGCAACATTTATTATTGAGATGTGGCCAAGTGTCGGGAAGATTGATAGCATTCAATTGGTTTTGAACACATTAGGTGGCTTGGCAAAGGAATGACAGATGGAAACACATGTTCATAAATGAAATCGACATGGGGGGCAATTTTAACTGGGCGGAGTGAGTGTCAAACCCACCCGCCGTTATGCAGGAGCGGCCTATGCCTCATGGGGACCTCGTGCAAAAGGTCCAGTTTGGGCCTGTACATTTTACTAGACAATGTGGATCATTTTGACTTCAGAAGATAGTGTGTAACACGCGATGCCAGCTTGGCCTCCTGTTAAACACTTCAAAATGACCCTCAATAATACTAGCTACTATTCACATAATCTTGTGTCAACTCCGCACACATACGATCGTGAAAAGGCATGTTTGCAATAGGTAATATAAAAAAAGTTGACAAAATGATAAGCGCTGGCTAGCACAGGAGAAATGACATTGAACGAATATAAAGGCCTTGAAACCCCGATGTTATTTCAGTGTATGAGCCATATGATGACTCAGAAATGAATTCTTCGTGCTTTAGCTGGAGCGAGGTCTTGTGTAATATCTGAGTAGTTGCGTGGTACTCACAGATTGTAAGAACTGGATTTTGTTTTCTCCTTCTTCCCCCTCATCCATAACTGCGGGAGTGTGAGTGGGGTAGGAGAGAAGGCGAGTGCTGAGGTTAGAGCCCACTGTAAGCTTCCGCGTATTCCCTGGATTATGACTCTTATTACAAGGGAGCTGCAAATGCTTCGCTCTCCTTGTGCCTTTTTCTCCTCTCAGTAAGTAAAATAATATGCCCTCATTGTCTAATCATTTGCGTAAGTTATAAAAATGGGCCTTACCTTAGAGGATCTCCTTTTCTGCCCTGACAGGTTTTACTGAGCGGAGCACCTGCGATGGGTGCCCTGCTCAGTTGGCCGTTAAAATTCTATTGGGTACTTATGAGATCATAAGACCCCAATTTGCATATATTAATGAGGCTCCCGCCTGAGTCAGGCAGGCAACTCCATGCCTAAAACAAGGCGGGAATGGAGTGGTAAGTCTTTGCGCAGCTATTTTAACTGATACCTGTTCCCTTCCTATCTCTGTAAACTCCTTCAGCCCCACAACCCCCCCGAGATATCTGCGCTCCTCTAATTCTGCCCTCTTGAGGATCCCTGATTATAATCACTCCACCATTGGTGGCCGTGCCTTCTGTTGCCTAGGCCCTAAGCTCTGGAATTCCCTGCCTAAACTATCCGCCTCGTTACCTCTCTTTCCTCCTTTAAGATGCTCCTTAAAACCTGTCTCTTTGACCAAGCTTTTGGTCACCTGCCCTAATTTATCCTTATGTTAATCGGTGTCAAATTGTTTTGTCTTAAAATATTCCTTTGAAGCGCCTTGGGACGTTTTACTATGTTAAAGGCACTATATACATACAAGTTGTTGTTGTTGCTGTTGGGCAGGATGGGGTGAAATGCCCCTCCTTTGATTCAGGAAACATTGGCCCGTATTTTCCGATCCCTACGGGTGTGTACGCGCCCTTAGGGACCTCGCAAGTGCCGGTTTCAGGAATGCAAAGTGTATGCGCTGAAAACCGGCATTTCCGATCTGTCAAGAAGACAGATCCTCTGCTTGCCCTGGACAAGGGCCTCTGCGGGTGGAGAGTTCCGCTTTCTGCACAACCTGTGCCCGCTGAAAACCTTTAAAAATCTTATGCTTGGTAACAGCAGGCGTAAGGCCTGCTTTTACCAGCATAAAAGTTTAAAAAAGTTAAAAAAAAAAAAAAAATTTTCACTCATTTATAATTTTAAAATACTTTTAAAAAAGGTAAGTTTATTTTTAGCCCTGTAATTAAATTTCTGTTTAAAATATTTAATTTAATGTAATTTTAGCTAATTTTAAAAACATGATTAAAAAAAAAAATTATTTAGGGGGAAAAATTCAGTTGGTAGCGCCACCCATTAGCGCCTTAAGAGGGCGCTAAGTAGGGCGCAAACCAACTAGCGCCCGGGCACGGCGATATCTGCGCCTCTCGCGAAATTGACCGGACATTTTGTGGCAGCGCTAAACACTACCGCCACGATCTCCTGCGCCGGCAGATCGTGACGTCAGTCGAGTGCGCAACGCCCCGGTAGCGCCTCGGACTGGAAATTGAGTGGCGCCCCCTGCCTTAATGCCTGCCGCTAGCAACGACAGGTTGAGGGGAGCGTTTTGCAGTCGGGAAGGGACTGGGGGAGCGCTATTTAAAGGCGACCACTTCCTGCCTTTTTTTGTTGGTGACATTTTTGCACCACGCATTCTGAGAGAGAGAGAGAGAGAGAGAGGCTTCTGGAGAGATTCTACACTGTGTGAAGGAGTTTTGCATACTGAGCAGCACTTTGCTGGTCCATTTTGATTTGCCCTTCCTTGTATCTATTTAGAAGAGACTGTGGGGGCTGCACTCTGAGCTCTTTCCCTGGGTCTCTCCATTGTTCTTTCCAGCAGATTTGATGTACAGATCTCTCCAGGCCGAGACTCAAGGCTGCAATGAGCAGGATGTGGATGGAGAGCAAGATAAACCCTCCCCTTTAAGATAAAAACAGAAAATGCTGGAGAAACTCAGCAGGTCAAGCAGCATCTGTGAAGAGAGAAACAGAGTTAACGTTTCAGGTCGATGACCATTCATCAGAACTCCCCTTTAAGAATTGGCCGGTGCCAGTGTGTCTGTGTTCCATTGCTGACTGACATCACATGAGCTTCACCAGCGCTGTGAGTTAGCGCCTCGCTCCTTGGCCTTTGCGCCTTAAGACAGATGTGAAGCGCCTGATTTAGCACTCCAATCACCTCCAGGGGCGATAAAAGCCAAGTTTGCAGTCGGAGGCGATAATTAGTGCCAGGCGCTAATCTTTGTGCATGGCCGATAATTGCGCCCCAAATGGGGCGATACCGAATTTCTCCCCCTTAATGTTTTGATGTGTTTTTTCAGTGATTCCCATTCATACTTTTGACAGATCTAAGCTGTCAAAAGTAAGAAGGGGGATTCCCTTCTTCCATTGGTTCCCCATGGCCCACGTGATCCCAGGGACGCTTGCGAACCGCCTGCGCTCCTGGGATACCTGGTAATACCTGGGCCCTGCGCATTTTGTAGAGCAGAGGCCGGGGATGGAAATGGCCGGACCTCTGTAGCCCTGAAGTAAGGGCGTAGATTGTTTTCCAGATCGGAGGCCTCCGCACGCAGGAAGCCTCCGATCGGAAAATATGGGCCATTAAATATGTATGTAATGATTAGGGCATAAAGAAAGAAAGTCTTGCATTTATATAGTGCCTTTCACGAGCTCAGGAAGTCCCAAAGCGCTTTACAGCCAATAGGTTCATTAGCAAATGCGGGAAAGAATTTTTTTCAGATGTCAATATTGTCCCTTTACTCAAAGGGGGTTAACTTGCCATGTTAGACCATGCTAATTGTGAAGTAAGGTGCAATAATTTTGTACTTAACGATGCAGTTTCTTACTTTTGTCCACACTCCAAAATTTGACCCTGGGCATAAACAGGTGGCATGTCCATTAATGCACTGACCCAGTGTTAAACTATGTTTTCCCTTGATAAATGCTTGTTAAGCAGCAATTAACCAGAAATGTGCAAATTTACTCAGGACTTAACTTGATTTGAGCATTGTGTTAACTTCACACAATTGGAAGCCCCACAGAAGCACCAGAGCAGAGCAAGGGATAGTTGATGTAACTAGTCAGAGAGGAATCTTTCACTGAACATAATGGCCCAGAAATTCGGGTCTCCACGGGTGAGTACGCACGGGGTACTCACCCGTAAGCCCAATGGAAGTGCCGGTTTCCTGCATGCACTGCGCATGCGCGGGAAACCGGCACTTCCGTTCCCCTGAAAGAAGGGGTTAAGAGGTGGAATGCGTGCGCAGGAGAGGCAGCGCGTGCGCATTGAACTTACGTTTTTTTGCAGGTTTTCCCGGGAAGGTAAGTCTCCAGAAATTAGACATGTAAAAAGCAGTCGCAAGGCCTGCTTTTTTACAAGGTAAGTGGTGAATTAATTAAAATGAAAACATTTTTTCCACAGGTTTATTATTTTTAAATACTTTTAAAGAAAGGTAAGTTTATTTTTAGCCCTGTTAGAAAATAAAATTATTTTTTCAAAAATTTAAATTATTGTTTGAAATAGTTATTTCATGTAATTTATAGTTTATTTTAAAAATGTGATTTAAAAAAATGTATTTGAAGATTTAGTGATGTTTTGGGGCTTATAGTATTTATAGGTTTGCCAGGTCTTCCTGTCAAACTTATGAATGAAGCATTCCCTGCTACCATTGGCTCTCCATGGCCCACGTGATCCCAGGGGATGCATTGAACTAACTGCGCCCCTGGGATACGCAAGCACTGCGTGCCGGCAGTTGGAGGAGGCCCAGGATCGGAATTCCATGGGGGCCCACAGCGCAATGGCTGGCGCGCAAGATAAGTGCAGGTTGGGGGCTTGCACCTGTGGGAAACCCCGACCCGAATTTCTGGGCCATTAGCATGGTCTCTGTTTGCTAAAGAAGAAGGGGAACAGAGTTTGCCACCATCTGCAGTAAAAAAAAAGATTTGCATTTATATAGCACCTTTCATGACCTCAGGACATCCCAAAGTAGTTTTGAAATGTTGTAAGGAAACGCGGCAGCCAATATGTGCACAGCAAGGTCCCACAAACAGCAATGTGGTAATGACCAGATAATCTGTTTTAGTGATGCTGGTTAGGGAGGCTAGATATATGAGGGAAAAAGGAATAGAAGGTTATTCTGGTAGGGTTAGATGAATTAGGGTGAGCGGACCCTCGTGTGCAGCATAAACACCGGCACGGACCAGTTGGACCAAATTGACCTGTTTCTGTCCTTTACATTCTATACAATTCTATAGTTGAGGGATAAATATTGGCCTGGACACCAGGGAGAACTTCCCTGGTGTTCTTCAAAATATTACCATGGAATCTTTTACACCTACCTGAGAGAGCAGACAGGGCCTCGGTTTAACGTCTCATCCAAAGGCTGGCACCTCCGACAATGTAGCTCTCCAGTACAAGTGTTAGCCTAGGATTTGTGCTCAAGTCTCTGGAGGGGAACTTGAACCCACAACTGCCTGACTCAGAGGCGAGAATGTTAGCACTGAGCTAGAGCGGGCAGCTGGCACGGTAGTGTGATTACAGTGTACTGACCAGCTACCTAGCCCACAATGGGGAACAGAGTTTGTGGAGGCTGCACCTGTTCAATGTAAGAATAAAAAAAGGATAATAAAGAGTCAAAGGTAAAGATGTTGGGCTTGAAAAAGGCAAAGTTCAGCATGATAAGAAGGGATCTGGCCCAAATTAACTGGGCAGAAAGTTAGCAATTAGGTCAATGGCTCAGCAGTGGGGAATCCAATATGAAATGAATACAGCACAAAATAAGTATATTCGTATAAGGCTAAAAGGGAGTGCATCAAAGAATATGAATAAATAAAGAGATTAAAAACTAAACTGAAACGCAAAAGGGAAGCATGTGATAAAATTAGGGCTAAAGATAACCACAAAGATTATAAAAAGTGTAGTGGGGATGTGAAAAGGGAGATTAGAAGGGCTAAAAGGGAATTTGATAAAAAGGCAAGCAAATAATATAAAACAATCCAGTAAGGGCTTTTTTAGCCAAATAAAAAGTAAAAGAGGGTAGGACCACTCAAGATTGATGGAGGATGAAGGTGTGGTAGAGATATCACAAATATTTTGCATCAGTTTTAACAAATGGTGGTGGAAGTGAGAATGTAGCTGTACTAGAGGAGGATGTAGATCCATTGATGGAGCTAATTGTGGAAAATAAACTTGTTCTGATAAAATGAGCCCAATTCAGGTGGATAGGTGACTGGAGTCCGATGGCTTGCACCATCGGTGGTTGAAAAAAGTCAGAGAGCAGATAACATTCACAGTGGCAAGTAACATTTGCGCCACACAAGTGCCAAGCAATGACTATCTCCAACAAGAAAGGGTCTAACCACCTCCCCTTGACATTCAACGACATTACCATCGTCAAATCCCCCACCATCAATATGCTGGGGGTCACCATTGACCAGAGACTTAACTGGACCAGCCACATAAATACTGTGGCTACAAGAGCAGGTCAGAGGCTGGGTATTCCGTGGTGAGTGACTCATCTCCTGACTCCCCAAAGTCTTTCCACCATCTACAAGGCACAAGTAAGGAGTGTGATGGAATACTCTCCACTTGCCTGGATGAGTGCAGCTCCAACAACACTGAAGAAGCTCGACACCATCCAGGACAAAGCAGCCTGCTTGATTGGCACCCCATCCACCACCTTAAATATTCACTCCCTCCACCACCGGCGCACTGTGGCTACAGTGTGCACTATCTACAAGATACACTGCAGCAGCTCTCCAAGGCTTCTTCGACAGCACCTCCCAAACCCGCGACCTCTACTATCTAAAAGGACAAGGGCAGCAGGCGCATATGAACACCACCATCTCCAAGTTCCCCTTCAAATCACACACCATCCTGACTTAGAAATATATCGCTGATCCTTCATCGTCACTGGGACAAAATCCTGGAACTCCCTCCCCAGCAGCACTGTGGGAGTACCTTCACCACACGGACTGCAACGGTTCAAGAAGGTGGTTCACCACCACCTTCTCAAGGGCAATTAGGGATGGGAAATAATGCCAGCCTTGCCAGCGATGTCCACATCCTGTTAATGAATAAAAAAAAGATAGGTGAGGCTCTGGCCACAATGTTTCAATTCTCCTAAATAATGCAAATTGTGCTGGGGGACTGGAGAGTAGCCGACATAATGGCCTAGAAATTCAGTTGGCTGCGCCTGCCGTTAGCGCCTTAGGAGGAGCAGATCTCGAGTGCTAGGCGCTTAGCGCCCGGGCGCAGCGCGATCTGCGCCTCGCCCCAACTTCAGTAGACATTTAGCGCCGGCGCAAAGTCTTTGCGCGCGCTCAGCTGCGCGCGCAGATCATGACGTCATTTCGTCGTGCAACGCCCTTTGTGCGCCCGGAACCGGAACTTCACTCGCGCCGCCCCATTGTGCGCCGGGCAGTCCTAACGACTGTGAAGTGGAACGGTACACAGCCGAGGCAGGCCGCGGGGAGCGCAAATTAAAGGGCACTTACCCTGCACTATAAAGGGCAGCCATTTTGCAGCATTCACTCTTGCACAACGGATTTTTGGAGAGAGACCAAGGAAGAGAGCTTACTGCTTTGGCCCAACACTAGGACAGGTCTTTTTGGCTTCAGGCCAGAACTTTGCAATTATCTTTGCCTTCATTGAGATCTCAGTGTTTGCCTGCATATTATGGGGGCTGCATTGGGTGCCAACGCTGAGTTTCAGCCTTATGTCGGAAGGGCTTACAGACGCCGTGAGAGAGTGGCAGCCCTGGCTAGACGCATAGGGGGCAACAGGCGTCGCCAAGTGAGGCCTTACCCACCCAGGGTATACCGCCAGCAGTTCTCCTATCTCAACATGTCTGCCGCGCAGTGTGTTAGGAGGCTGCGATTCAGAAGGGAGGTGGTCACAGAGATCTGCCAGCTGCTTCACAGAGATCTGCGTCCACAGCTGATGCGCAGGACGTCTCTGTCGGTGGCAGTGAAGGTGACGGTGGCTCTCAACTTCTATGCCACCGGCTCCTTCCAATCCGCTGCTGGGGACATCGCTAACATCTCCCAGTTCGCCGTGCATTGCTGCATCCGCCAGGTGACCAATGCCCTTTTCAGAAGGAGACGTCAATTCATCTCCTTCCCCATGACCCTGGACAAGCAGCAGCAGCGTGCAGTGGGATTTGCAAGAATAGCGGGCTTCCCCATGGTGCAGGGCGCCATTGACTGCACGCATGTGGCTTTGCGGGCACCTCTGGAGCATGCCAAGGATTACCGCAACCGGAAGGGCTACCATTCCCTCAACGTACAGCTGGTGTGTGACCACAGGCAGCGCATCCTAGCTGTCAATGCCCGCTTTCCAGGCAGCAGCCATGATGCCTTTATCCTGCGACAGACAACTGTGGCTGACATGTTCCAGGCACAGCCTCACCCAAGAGGATGGCTTATCGGGGACAAAGGCTATCCTTTGTGTACCTGGCTCATGACCCCGCTCCGCGCGCCCAGGACCCCTGCTGAAGAGGCATACAACGAGAGCCATCAAGCGACCAGGAACATCATCGAACAAACAATCGGCGTCCTGAAGCAATGGTTCCGCTGTCTGGATCGCTCCGGTGGAGCCCTCCAGTATTCGCAGGAGCGAGTCTCCCAATTCGTCGTCGTTTGCTGCATGCTGCACAACCTGGCTATCCGCAGGACTCAGGCACTGCCACCTCACGTTGGACCACCACCTCAGGAGGAGGAGCAGGAGGAGCATGAGGAGGAGGAGGACGAGGAGTACCAGCCCAGGAGGGAGGCAGAAGGTCCAAGGGCCGCCCGTCGGCGGCTTATTGAACGTCACTTCTAGGCCCCCTGTCAGAGAATGGCTTGTGCCAATGAAAGAACATGATTGCAGCCGCTGCGCAAGCCCTCAGCCGGTTAAGGCAACAAACACTTCAAAGATCAAACATGGACAATGTGAATAAATAAAATGGTTTATTGTACAAACTCAGGGCCCTTCCCACATGAAAACCAAGAACACACGAAACCCCCAAAAAACACTCACACACATGAGTCACTCCCACAACCTGGGGAGGATTAACCAAAGATGTAAATAAAATTGGCCTCATCCTCGGCCTTCAAAAAACAACCATTCCACAAAACACAACATTTGGACACACCCTCTACTTTGTGGCCCGCGAGGGCGATGCCTTCTGCAAACTTTGCCGGCCCCTGGACGCCCTGCTGCTCCTCCTCAAAGTGAGGCCAGTGGCTGCTGCAAGGCTGGTGGAAGGCTCCTGAGGGGCACATGTCGTGACGGCAGATGCCCTTGGGGGTCGGCCTAGACGAGGTCTGGCCCTCGAGGGGCCGGCTGGTGAATGCTGCAGCTGTGGCTGGCCAGCATCAGTCGCTGCAGCAGCTCATGGCAGCTCCACTGGGGGAGTGGCAGTGGCGGCTGGAGGAATGGGGGCAAGCTGGCGGATGGCAGGCGCTCGCTGGTCGCCTGAGACACTGGCACTCGCCCGGGCCAGCACTGCAGCATGCGCAGCAATCTGCCGAGGGACAGACCGCTGTGCTGCTGCAGCACGCCGGGTGCCCTGGCGATGCCGGGCTGACACAGCGAGTGTGGCAGCAGTGAGTGCCCGTGTTGCCCTGTTCTGAGACCGCATCAGAGCAGCCAGTGACTGCACGGCACCACTGATCACCTAGCCAGTCGCTGCCAGAGAGGCCCCGCATTCGGTGACACTCCGAGACAGGGACTGGATGGCCTCAGGCATCCGTCCCACTACCCCCATGAGCTCCGTGTGCCGGCGCTCCGAGTCCGCGGACATGTCCTCGAGGCGGCGCATCTCCTTGGCGTTGACCGTCTCCGGACTGGAGGCTGGACTCGCCCTCTGGGGAGAAGGCCGCCGAACTGGCCGACCCTTCCTGCGTTGCTGGACGCCGCTGGGCCCAGCAATTGGACTCCCCTCCGACCCTTCCCCCCTCTGGGGAGAAGGCTGCTGAGCTTCCACCCCCCTCCCGCGTTTCTGCAGGCCGCTGGTCCCAGGAGCTACATTCCCCTCCGACACTTCCGCCACGCTCCCCTCCAGGGAAGACGTCTCCCCTACAGTGGCATGGCTTGCCACGGCTGAGGGTTCCCCTGATGGGCCGCCTTCCTCTTGCTCCTCCTCCTCTTCTGAGGGGCTGTCACCGGCAAGTTCAGGGACCTCCTCCTCACCATCTGAAAGCAGGAAGGCACAAGAGTAGCTTTAGAGTGAGGAGAGGGCGTCAGCGAGGGATGCATGAGTGGTGGCATTCAGCGCATTGGTCGGACAGTGGCAAAGGATGTAGATCTGATGCGCAAGTGGGACGAGAGAGGTTCAAAAGGTGATGTCCTTACCATTGGTGCCCAGAACAGGGTCGGCATCTCCACATGCAACGGGGCCAATCACCCGGGCACCCATGATGCGCTCCATGCGCTGCTGCAGCTCGGTGAGCGGCTGGATCTGGGGTCCGCCTCCCCCGGTCACAGTCCGGCTCCCCTTACTATTGGCCAGCTTGGCCTGCAAGAGAAAGGACGGCCTCTAAGTACAGTGTGTAGCCCTGATCTTGTGTGCACTGCCTCCCATGGTTGAAAAGCCTGGCCAGTGTGTAGCCCTGATCTTGTGTGCACTGCCTCCCATGGTCGAATAGCCTGGCCAGTGTGTTAAGTGCAGAATGTGCAATTGATGTTCATGACTGTCCCATAGCTGCTGCATGAGGGCTGGCCATTAGGGCTTTCAGGTCCCTTTGCCCATAATGTGAGGTGCACATGCAAGGATGAGGAGGACACTGGAAAGGGTACTCACCCTGACAATCCTGGTGAGGTCATTGAGCTTTTTTCTGCATTGGACAGCGCTCCTGGGGACCTCACTATTGGATGTCACCCTCATGGCGACATGCCTCCAGGCTCTCCGGTAGACGCGGGCCGGCGGCTTCCTCCCATTGTCTGGGAACAAAATATGGCGTCTCTTCTCCACAGCACTAACCAGCACCCTCAGATCATGCTCTGAGAAGCGCTGCGCTCGTTCACAGGCCTTCTCCATACTTTGAGACGCTATTTGGGTCCAGCAGCAGTGTTCAGGCCTAGCTGGAGGGCTCCAGTGTCCAGGGCGTGGCAGCAGACCAAGTCGACCCTTCCCCCTTAAGAGCTGGCCGGCGCCAGGGTGTCTGCTGTCAATCAAGAAATGGCCGCACCTGCGCTGCGCCCGGCCTCGGCGGTATCGCTCAGCACCTCCGGCTTAGCGCCTAAAGAGAGCCGTGCATCGCCAGTTTTAGCGCTCGAGCAAACTCTTAAGGCGAAGCTAATGAATATCGGCGATGTGGCCTCGAATTTGCGCCGGGCGCAAACTTTAGCGGCCGCCCGACTTTACCGCCCCAAAAGTGGCTATAATGAATTTCTAGGCCAATGAGTTTGTTCAAGAAAGGAGAGAAGGAAAAATTAGGTAACTATAGACTGAGTAGTCTAATTTCAGCGACAAATCCCTAGAATCGATATTTCGAGATAAAATTAGTGAGCATTTAGAAATGTATGGGTTTAAGGACAGCCAACATGGATTTGTTAAACACCTTGGCCCAGAAATTCGGGTCGGAGGCTTCCCACGGGTGCAAGCCTCCGACCTGCACTTACCTAGCGTGCCGGCCGTTGAGCTGTGGGCCCGCGTGGGATTCCGATCCTGGGCCTCCTCCAGCTGCTGGCATGCAGTGCTTGCGTATCCCAGGGGCGCAGTTAGTTTGATGCGTCCCCTGGGATCACGTAGGCCATGGAGAGCCAATGGTAGCAGGGAATGCTTCATTCATAAGTTTGACAGGAAGAGCTGTCAAACCTATAAATACTATAAGCCCCAAAACATCACTAAAACTTCAAATAAATTACATGAAATAACTATTTTAAACAATTTTGAAAAAATTAATTACATTTTCTAACAGGGCTAAAAATAAACTTACCTTTCTTTAAAGTATTTAAAAATAATAAACCTGTGGGAAAAATGTTTTAATTTTAATTAATTCACCACTTACCTTGTTAAAAGCAGGCCTTGCGCCTGCTTTTTTAAAGTGTAACTGCTGGAGACTTACCCTCCCAGAGAAACCTGCAAAAGAAACGTAAGTTCGATGCGCACGCGCTGCCTCTCTGGCGCACGTGTTCCACCTGTCAACCCCTTCTTTCAGGGGAACGGAAGTGCTAGTTTCCTGCGCATGCGCAGTGCATGCACGAAACCGGCACTTTCGTTGGGCTTACGGGTGAGTACCCCATGTGTACTCACGCGTTGGGACCCGAATTTCTGGGCCCTTGTTTTATTGTGTTAAAGGCACTATATAAATGCAAGTTGTTACTGTCGTTAAAGACAAATTGGCAAATTTAATATAGTTTACTGACGGGGTGGATGATAAAGGGAATGCAGTAGATGTTGTGTATATAGATTTTCAGAAGGTGTTTGATAAGGAGTCTCACAAAAAGTGGTCTACCCTAGAGGTCAGTGCTGGTTCACTTTTGTTTTCAATATATATATATTTTGAAATTTGCTGATGACACTGAAGTAGCAGGTTTGTAAAACAGTGAGGAGGACTGTAAAAGACTTCAGAAAGACAGCTTAATGGAATAGGCAGACAGGTGTAAGATATAATTTAATGTGGACAAGTGTGATAATGGGCCAGAATTTGCTGTCAAAATAACGATGAGGCTAATGGCACTCACCGTTAGTTATGCGCAAATGGTACAGCATCTTCAGGCCAGCGGTTAAACACAGATATCCAGAAGTTCCTGTCTGAGTTGCGCCGCTCCGCTGTTGGTTCGCGAAAACGGCATCTCGCAGCTGCCTCACCTTGAAATGCATTGAATGGCGTGAAGTTGCTGTATTTGTACGGTAGATATGAACTAAACTCGCCACAGTAAGTTAAGTCTTGTCTTTCAAGTCTAAGTACCTTTTTAACAATGTGATTAAGTGTTAATTACTGCCAATCAACCTCTCTGGCACTGAAAATTAATTATTATAAGTGTGGCATCTCATTCCTTCAGGTATTAATTGGTGTTGGAGATTCTAAAAATGTAAAATCTTCTTGGGTGGGTTCCAAACCCGCCTCCACTGAGAGGTGGGAAAAAAATGCTATTTTCCCCTAATTGGCCAGTTGATTTCAGAGGTGGCATAGTGGTTAGCACTGTTGCCTCACAGCGCCAGGGACCCGGGTTCAAATCCAGCCTCGGGTGACTGTCTGTGTGGAGTTTGCACATTCTCCCCGTGTTTGCGTGGGTTTCCTCCGGGTGCTCCGGTTTCCTCCCACAGTCCAAAGATGTGCGGGTTAGGATGATTGGCTATGATAAATTGACCCTTAGTGTTAGGGGGATTAAATATGTGGGGTTACGGGGATAGGGTGGGATATGTGTCGGTGCAGGCTCGATGGGCCGAAATGGCCTCTATCTGCACTGTGGGGTTTCTGTGGTTTCTGTGGTCTGTGGTTCTGTGTGGGTTGCCCTGGGCCAATTAGTGTTTTGGGACTGAAACTCGCCTCTGCTGACGTCACTTATCCAGCTTCATTTAAGGGCTGCTTGCTGCCTTGGCTCATTCCACTGGATTTTGGTCAATGGTGCACCACCTCCAAAAAAATTTCTGCTTCAACAATGGCCAACTCCAAGGCAAGGGCCTCCCTGAGGTTCTCCGATGAGGCGCTGGGAATGCTGGTTGAGGGGGCAAGAGCCAGCAGGGAGGTGCTCATCTCCTCATCTGGGAGGAAGAGGCCTCCCAAAGAAACCAAGGCTGTCTGGGTACAGCTGGCAAGGGAGATCATTGTGCAGCAAAACATAGCTGCAGTGCTGTAAAAGGTTCAATGACTTTGTAAGATCAGGCAAAGTGAGTATACCTTCAGCTTGACCCTCCTTCTACTCCCCTTCTCCTCTCATCACCAACACTCTGCATTTTAAACCTCCTCCTCCACATCCCACTTTATCCTTACAACCCTTGCACCCTTCACCATCCCTCTCACTCTAGGAACCCAATCACTTGACTATTCGACTATGCTGCCCTCACACTCGCTTTCAATGTTATGCAACGACAACGACTAACAACGCACAGGGAGGGCCCTTGGACATGGAACCTCACTCCATTTTTGCCTCCTTCTAAGCATCTAAGCTCTGGACTCTCTACACTCACTCCATCATTCTCACTCCAACTCCACTTGTCTCCCTCACTGCAGGAAAAGTGAGCCCACAATAAGAGGGAAAGGGCGAAGACAGGAGGAGGGCCACCTTCCCTAACCATTCTCACCCAGGCTGAAGAGGCGGCCCTGGGCATCGCCGGCGCAGAGGTGGAGGTGGAAGTGGGGGACGGACAGGCGGGTGAGGCAGAGCAAGCTGGTGAGAGTGTAGTTTTGCCTCTCTCTCATTTACACTGCTTGAGTGACTGAAATGGCTGCTGGTGTACATTATTAGAATGCCACTTGAGCATCTGCACTATTGCATGTGCATGCCACACTTCCGTCAAATGTCTAACCCATGCCTTTACTCCCCCACAGGACCATCCACAGAGCCCTACCCCAATGTTGATGAGGAAGAGGCTGAGCAGCAAAACTCCTCGGGGGAACTTACAACCTCTGAGGATGCAGCGTCAGCAGAATTAAGCGCACCCAGCACCAGTGCAGATACGCACACCTCGGTGGGGCCTTTGGGACATAGATTAGTGTTATCGCCGTGTGTATCACATCTCCCAGGTGAGCATCAGCAGGTGGTGGAGACAGGGACATCTGTGGAGAGTCCTCAGCGGAGGGCGCTCGACTCTCTTAGCTCTACTCTGCTGCATGTGGATCCTGTGCCTCTGGATCCATCCAGAAGGAGAGCAATGCTAGAACTCCAGGAGCAGGTGCTGGAGTCTCTGACAGGTCTTGTCTTCAGGGTCACTGCGAGTGTGGAGAGGATGGAGGAGTCCAACTCTAACCTGAGCAGTGCCATTGGGGAGGCAATGACGCATATACGCAGCACCATGAAAAGGATGGCAACCTCCGTGGAAAGGCTGGCTATGGCCATGAGGCAATAAGTCGCCAGAGTCAGGAAAACATGGTGATTGTTCAGAATAGACTGACATCTCTGGAGGAGCGATGGGCGATTGAACAGAGAAACCAGAGCTTCATGGAAATCCTTTTGAGTAGGACTGCCAGTGCAGGTACGGGTCCCCATGGCCCCCCGATGTGCAGCAAGGTGCTCTCTGTTGTGTATGTACCTTTAAGAGAATAACTGGTCTCAGACTGCAGTACCGGCAGTGACCACCCCTGTATAAAAGGCGCTAGTGAGCCTCTGTTGTTTTCAGTTTCACTATTGACTTCCATCAGTAAAGACTTGTTTTGTTCAACTCCTGCTGTCCGTGTCTCAATCATTCACGGATGTAATACTGGTGCCGAGCAGATACGAACCTACCTACAGTCTGCACCACCTCCTGGGATCCATTCCTACAGCGAAGTGAGCAGAGGTCGAGGCCAGAAAGAAAAGAAAGTAAGAGGCAGTAGAAACAGGCGTCGACCGTGGGCATCCGCCCCTGTGTTAGCGGAGTTGAAGATTGCTGGAGAAGCTGTCGGAAGCGGGGCCTGGTTCCTGTCGACGGTGCTTCAGCTAATCGGGCTGGTGGCAGGTAGTACACTGATCCTTCCTGGGCTGCGGCGGTCGCGAACTCGAGCGGGTGGCTTGCAACGGGGCCGAGCAGCGTTGTCAGGAAGAAGAGAGAGAGAGGGTGGAGCTGGGCTGCGTATAGACCCGAGAAGAGGGAGGCAAGAGTCCCACAGGGTTGTTCCACGACGGGAAAATAATAAAAAAAAAAATATTAAACGCGCAAGAAACCGCGAGGAGCTGCAGGTTGCAACGGGAACCGCGGAAAGCAGCGCTAGCAACAGCGGGGAAGAAGGCAAAGCGCGGGAGGCGCCATCTTAATCAGCGGGGAAGAAGGCAAAGCGCGGGAGGCGCCATTTTGTTAAATCAGGGAAGAAGGCAAAGCACAGGCGTCGCCATTTTAGATTTGCAAGATGCCGAAGACTGGGTGTATCACTGCTTTTGATAATACAATAGAGGACTGGACCACGTATGTGGAAAGAGTCGAGGTATATTTCGAGCAAACGAAATAGCTGAGGAGAAAAAGGCATCGATATTGCTAAACTTAATGGGCGCTAGAACGTATGGCCTATTGTGGGACCTGATTACTCCAGCCAAACCGAAGGCGAAGAGTTTTAACGAAATTGTTGCTGTCCTACAGGAACACCTAAACCCTGCACCGCTGTTGTTAGCAGAAAGATTTAAATTCCACAGGAGAACTCAGCATAAAGATGAGAGCAATGCTGAGTACCTTACGGAACTACGCAAGCTATCAAAGCACTGCCAGTTTGGAGCAGGACTGGCAGATACCCTACGGGACAAATTTGTCTGTGGACTCCTGAGTGAAGGAACACAGAAGAAGTTACTCTCAGAGAAAGAGCTGACGCTAGATAAGGCTTTCAGCGTGGCAGTATCGTATGAAGCAGCAGCCAGGGGAGCTGCAGAAATTCAACAAAAACCACAGGAATACGGCACCCACGAAATGACATGGGGATTTGCAAAATGTTATCGCTGCGGCAGAACTAACCATGACCAGAA
The DNA here is from genome assembly GCF_052327205.1 of Somniosus microcephalus. Classification (NCBI taxonomy): domain Eukaryota; kingdom Metazoa; phylum Chordata; class Chondrichthyes; order Squaliformes; family Somniosidae; genus Somniosus; species Somniosus microcephalus. The sequence goes on along the minus strand of NC_140987.1, from coordinate 58,345,544 downwards.
GGACTGCTGGTCGAAAGACAAAATATGCAGGCAATGCGGGAAGATGGGACACATTGCACGAGTTTGCAGGTCTGGGAAGAAGACCAGCAACAACAAAAAGGCTACTAAGGAACCGTACAAGAAAGTACAAAAGATGACGGACAGTAGTTCCAAAGACCAGATGAGCGATAGTGAATCCGGGAACAGGAGACTAAGCTGTCTCAAACTTCACAATATAATCGCAAAAGAGGATCGCCGAACCATATTTGCCAGGAATGGGCTGCCTGAACAGATTTGCTCTGACAATGGACCACAGTTTGTGTCTGAAGAGTTCCGGAGGTTCTTAAAGAACAGTGGTGTTAAGCATTACACATCTGCCCCATATCATCCAGCCACTAATGGATTGGCCGAGAGGTTTGTCCAAACATTCAAGAAGGCTATCAAGGCAATGTGTAATGAAGATATACCCCTACAACACAAGGTGGACAACTTCTTGTTTGCCTACCGGAATGCGACACATGCGGTTACCAACCAAACTCCAGCCATGATGTTCTTCAATCGAAGACTACGATGCCGCTTGGATTTGGTTAAGCCGAACGTCCGAAGAGATGTGGAGAACAGGCAGTTTCAGAATATGAATGAAAGGCCGACCAGGAGTTTTAAGATAGGTCAACCAGTTTTGGCCCGGGACTACCGCACAGAGAAATGGCAGCCAGGAACGATTTGTACATGGCAAGGACCTCTCATGTATACCGTGGACGTTGGAGAGAGCAGTGTAAGGTGCCATGCTGACCAGATTCTAGAGTCACTGGAAAACGTCAACTCCACACCACGATCTGATACACCTGGTAATGAAATCGACGTACCAATTGCAGCTACCGCAAAACCGGTAATATTGGAAGCAGATGAACCAAACAACGACATTGATCCTGACTCAACATTGCCAGAGGAACCTGATACCCCAAAGAGGCGTTATCCAGACAGAATCAGGAAGCCTCCTCAAAGACTGAACTTATAATTGCTTAAACTTAACCAATATATCTAGCAACCGTAATTGTGATTGTAATTAGTTATCATTTAGTTGTTAAATGAATGTTATGTACTGTTTATCTAAAAGGGGAGGAATTGTTGTGTATGTACCTTTAAGAGAATAACTGGTCTCAGACCGCAGTACCGGCAGTGACCACCCCTGTATAAAAGACGCTAGTGAGCCTCTGTTGTTTTCAGTTTCACTATTGACTTCCATCAGTAAAGACTTGTTTTGTTCAACTCCTGCTGTCCGTGTCTCAATCATTCACGGACGTAATACTCTCAAGCCGCTTGCAGCGCTGAGGTGGACCTGACCCATGAGGGGGAAGTTGGTGGCAGACAACAAGGAAGTTGGGGCTCCTCTCCAAGTGCTCACACTCCCATGCCACTGTGTAGCCCTCGGTCAGAGCCCCACCAGAGTCTGCACCCAACTGAGATGGGCGTCTCAGCCCCTGCACTGCCGCAGGAGGAGTAGTCTTTTGCCAAGCTCTCACAGGCTCATAAATCCAGAGGATGCCCGCCAAAGGTGTCGAAGCAGGAGCAGCATGAAAGTGAGCAAGGGGCCTCCACTTTTGTTGAAGCCACAGGGGAAGCACCATGTAGGAGCATACATAAGAGAAAAATAAAGCACCATTAGTCACAGGGGTAGCCACTTGGGTGAATGTTTATGTTTATTGACGAAATGCCATTCCTATTTGAAAGTATAAAAATGATTTGATGGCAAACTGTTGGCATGATGGCGTCTGTTATTTCACCTTAGGCAGCTTCACATTATGGGCTCCGTGACACTTGCGTGGTCAGGTTGGTGGCTAGAGTGAAAGGAGGCCAGAGAGTCATGTCCATTGTCTATCATGTCTGAAGATGGAGCCAAGGACATGTGCCAACATGGGCAACCTATGCAAATCTGGCCAGGATAAGTGCATCCCTTGCATCACGGTCAGCCATGTGCTCACGTGCTGCCGCTGCTGCTGGTCGAAAGGCTGGTGCTCGGTCCTCCTGCTCCTTCTCCTCCTCATCCTCACCCTCATCTGAGGAGGCTATGAACTGAGCCACTTGCTCATCAGGAAGCTGCAAGCCACGATGCTGTGCAATGTTGTGCAGTGCACAGCAGACCATGACCATTCTGTAGACCCTGGCTGCTGAAGAGCGGAGGAACACTAGAGTTCTGCAGGGTGAAAGAGTCATGGCAACTGCCACAGTACTTGGCGCAAACGTGTAAAATCTCCTTCTTGTGGTTACACACCAGCTGTACGTTGAGGGAGTGGAAGCCTTTGCGGTTGACAAAGATAGCTGGGCTGTGATGGGGTACCCTAAGGGCCACATGTGTGCAGTCTATGACGCCTTGCACCATTGGCAAGCCTGCCATATTTGCAAAGCCAACTGAACGTGCGGTTACACTTGCTTGATCCCTTGTGAACTGAATGTAATTGTGGGCCTTAGCAAAAAGGGCATCGGTAACCTTTGTGATGCAACTGTGGGCGGCCGACTGGGAGATGCCGCTGATGTCTGCTGATAATCCCTCGAAGGAGCCTGAGGCAAAAAAGTTGAGTGCAGTGGTGATTTTGACAGCCACTGGTAAGGGGTGTCCACCCGCTCCTCTGGGCTCCAGGTGTTGGTGCTGCAGTACGCAGATGTCTCCGACAACCTCTCGGGAAAGTCTCAGCCTCCTTTGGCACTGCTGCTCAGTCATGTTGAGGTAGCTCATCCTCTGTCTGTAAACCTTGTGTTGGGGGTATCTCCTGTGGTGACATGCTTCCATGCGCTGGCGCCTTCTGCCCTGTGCAGTGTAATGATCAGTAATATGTCATTCTAGAATGGTACACTAGGTGGAGCTGTATGTATATAAGAGTGGGGCTACCCACGATGCACTAGGCTACCCAGAAGGCAGTAGTCAAGATGGATGCTGTATACTAGTCCACATGGCTGAATAAAGTGACGAGCTCAAGCTAGCTGTTCATAATGAAAACGTCTATTTATTTATGAACATAACATGGTACCAGGATTGGTAATATCTGCTGAATATTGTGAAATGCGACATGGAGAATTTGAAGCCACCGGAGGGTTTGAAACTCACAGGGAATGTCGACTGCAATTGGCGGACTTTCAAACAACAATTCGAACTCTACATTGCTGCCATCGGGTTCGGTGCAAAGCCAGATGCAAGGAAAATAGCGTTACTGCTCACGGTTGCAGGCCCGCAGGCGATAGAGGTATTTAATACGTTTATATTTGATCAAGAGGAGGACAGAGAAAAAGTGGACGATGTGCTAAAGAAGTTTGATACACATTGTTCTCCCAAAAAGAACGAGACCTATGAGAGGTACATGTTCCATTCACGGACACAGCAGCAAAATGAGACTTTTGATAGCTTTGTGACCGATCTGAAACTGAAAGCATAGATATGTAATTTCTCTGAGCTGAAATCATCCATGATTCGTGACCAGATTGTGTTTGGTATTCATGATAAAAAGGTCAGGGAATGTCTGTTGAGAGAAACCAAACTAACATTGGAAAATGCTGTGAAAATATGCCAAGCCAGTGAGCTAGCTGAAAAGCACGCGAAGACTTTCAGTGAAATTAATAATAATGCGATTGTAGAAAGTGATAGTGCTGCTGTCGGTGCTGTGTCCTACAAAGGGAAGAAACGTGGGCAGAACAGAAATGAAAAGCAATCGGAGGAAGGAATTTTTAATTGTAAACGCTGTGGTTACAAACACCAGTCACGACAATGCTCAGCGTTTGGAAAAATGTGCACAAAATGTCATGGAAAGAATCACTTTGCCAAACAATGCTTTTCAAAAGTAAAAACAAAGAAAGGGCAACAAGTCAATGTGATTGAGGACACCAATTTAAGTGAGACATTTTCTGTAGGAATGGTGTCATGTGACAATATAGAAAAGGATACAGAAAATGTGCAGCCCTCAGGAATGGACAATGCTGAACATAAAGTTAATGCAGTAAAAGAGGACAAATGGATGATGTCACTGCAGGTAAATGGAGCATTAGTTACATTGAAACTAGACACTGGGACAAAAGCAAACTTAATCAGTATGAGTGACATTAAAAATATGAAAGAAAAGCCTAAAATACAGAAAAAGTCAGTACTACTGAAGAACTATAATGGACAGAAAATAGATAGCTTAGGTGTATGCAGACTTAAAGTGACAGTCAAAGACAAAGTGCATCATCTCATGTTTTCTGTTGTGGCTGAGGACTTGATTCACTACTAGGTGACAAAGCTTGTGAGGACTTAGAATTGGTCAAGAGAGTCTACCGTATAAACTGTGCTATAAGCAGACCAGATGACTCACTGGATTCTGTAGTGAGTAATTTCCAGGATGTGTTCAAAGGATTTGGAGTTCTACCATTCACTTACAAGATCCAGCTAAAGGAGGATGCTCAGCCAGTGGTACATGCTCCATGGAGAGTTCCAGCACCCCTGCGTGACCGGCTCAAGAATGAACTGGACAGAATGACCACACTAGGAGTCATCAGGAAAGTCGAAGAGCCAACAGACTGGGTTAACTCCATGGTATGTGTAAAGAAAAAGAACAATGATCTAAGAATATGCATGGATCCAAAGGACTTAAATGCAAACATAAAACGTGAACACTACCAGATTCCCAAGCGAGAAGAAATCACCAGTGAAATGTCAGGTGCCAGATACTTCACAAAGCTCGATGCCTCACAAGGATTTTGGCAACTAAAACTGGATGAAGAGAGCACCAAATACTGTACCTTCAACACACCATTTGGCAGGTATTGTTTCCTCAGAATGCCTTTTGGGATAATATCTGCATCTGAAATCTTTCATAGAGCGATGGAACGCATAATTGAAGGTCTGGAAGGAGTTCGGGTCTATGTTGATGACATCATCATCTGGGGCTCCACACTGAAAGAACACAATGAGAGACTGACTAAAGTGCTACAGAGCATACGCCGGAATGGACTGAAGCTCAACAAAGCCAAGTGTCAGTTTGGCATCCAGGAAAACACTTTCCTAGGAGATAATCTATCTGGTAAAGGAATAGAGCCAGATATGGAAAAAGTAAACGCCATACTCAACATGCCCCGACCCACTGACAAAAAAGGAGTGCTACGCATCATGGGGATTATAAACTTCATTGGAAAGTTCATTCCTAACTTGTCAGCCAAGGCAGCCTGTCTGCGAGACCTGCTACATAAAACAAATGAGTTCGCATGGACAGAAAGACATGAACAATAGTGGATGAACCTTAAAACAGTGCTGACAACCACACCTGTACTCACCTTCTTTGACCCAACAAAGAGAATCAAAGTGTCAACGGATGCATCAAAAGATGGCCTAGGCGCGGTCTTGCTACAAGCAGAGGGTGAAGATTGGAAGCCTGTTGCCTATGCCTCCAGGTCTATGACTGATTCTGAGTGTCGATACGCCCAGATTGAAAAGGAATGTCTAGGCTTGGTAGTTGGACTAGAAAAGTTCCATGGCTACATATATGGAGTTCCCACCTTCACAGTTGAGACAGACCACAGCCCACTGGTAGCCATCATTAAAAAAAACCTGAATGAGATGTCTCCAAGGATTCAACGACTCATGATGAGGCTGCAAAGATATGACTTTGAACTGAACTACACACCAGGCAAATACATAGTGTTAGCAGATGCACTATCCCGAGCACCCACAATGAGTCATGTGATCTCTACTGAAGAAGACGTGGATGTTCATGTGAGTATGGTCACTGCTGCGCTGCCCGTGTCAGACACAAAATCAAAGCAAATAGCAGAAGAAACAGTAAAAGATACAGGCCTAGAAATTCATTGTAGCCACTTTTGGGGCGTTAAAGTCGGGCGGCCGCTAAAGTTTGCGCCCGCCGCCAAATCGAGGCCACTTCTCCGATATTCATTAGCTTCGCCCTAAGAGTTTGCTCGAGCGCTAAAACTGGCGCTGGACGCCTCTCTTTAGGCGCTAAGCCGGAGGTGCTGAGCGAGAGCGCCCAGGCCGGGCGCAGCGCAGGTGCGGCCATCTCGTGATTGACAGCAGACACCCTGGCGCCGGCCAGCTCTTAAGGGGGAAGGGTCGACTTTGTCTGCTGCCACGCCCTGGATAGTGGAGCCCTCCAGCTAGGCCTGAACACTGCTGCTGGACCCAAATAGCGCCTGAAGCCATGCAGAGGGCCCGTGAACGAGCGCAGCGCTTCTCAGAGCGTGATCTGAGTGTGCTGGTTGGTGGTGTGGAGAAGAGGCGCCATATTTTGTACCCGGACAATAGCAGGATGGCGCCGGTCCGCGCCTACCGGAGAGCCTGGAGGCTTGTCGCCAGCAAGGTGTCAGCCAACAGCGAGGTCCCCAGGACCGGTGTCCAATGCCGCAAAAAGTTTAATGACCTCACGCGGATTGTCAGGGTGAGTACCCTTTCCAGTGACCTCCTCATCCTTGCATGTGCACCTCACATTATGGGCAAAGGGACCTGAAAGCCCTAATGGCCAGCCCTCATCCAGCAGCTATGGAACAGGCATGAACATCAGTTGCACATTCTGCACTTAACACACTGGCCAAGCTATTCCACCATGGGAGGCAGTGCACACAAGATCAGGGCGACACACTGGCCAGGCTATTCCACCATGGGAGGCAGTGCACATAAGATCAGGGCGACACACTGGCCAGGCTATTCCACCATGGGAGGCAGTGCACACAAGATCAGGGCTACACACTGTACTTAGAGGCCGTCCTTTCTCTTGCAGGCCAAGCTGGCCAATAACAAGAAGAGCCGGACTGCGACTGGGGGAGGCCGACCCCAGATCCAGCTGCTCACCGAGCTGCAACATCGCGTGGAGCGCATCATGGGTGGCCGGGTGATTGGCCCCGTTGCATGTGGAGATGCCGACCCTGTTCTGGGCACCAATGGTAAGGACATCAATGTTTGGACCTCTCTCGTCCCACTTGCGCATCAGATCTACATCCTTTGCCACTGTCCGACCAATGCGCTGAATGCCACCACTCATGCATCCCTCACTGACGCCCTCTCCTCACTCTAAAGCTACTCTTGTGCCTTCCTGCTTTCAGATGGTGAGGAGGAGGTCCCTGAACTTGCCAGTGACAGCCCCTCAGAGGAGGAGGAGGAGGAGCAAGAGGAAGGCGGCTCATCAGGGGAACCCTCAGCCGTGGCAACCCATGCCAATGTAGGGGACACGTCTTCCCTGGAGGGGAGCGTCGCGGAAGTGTCGGAGGGGAGGGGAGCTCATGGGACCTGCGGCCTGCAGAAATGCGGGAGGGGGGTGCCAGCTCGGCGGCCTTCTCCCCAGAGGGGGGAAGGGTCGGAGGGGAGTCCAATTGCTGGGCCCAGCGGCGTCCAGCAGCGCAGGAAGGGTCGGCCAGCTCGGCGACCTTCTCCCCAGAGGGAGAGTCCGGCCTCCAGTCCGGAGATGGTCTTCGCCGAGGAGATGGAACGCCTCGAGGACTTGTCCGCGGACTCGGAGCGCCGGCACACGGAGCTCATGGGGGTAGTGGCACGGTTGCCTGAGGCCATCGAGTCCCTCTCTCGGAGTGTCACCGACGTCGGGGCCTCACAGGCCATCAGTTTGGCGGAATTCGGGGCAGAGCAGGCAGCGAGTCGGGCGGCATTCGGGGCAGATCAGGCAGCGAGTCGGGCGGCATTCGGGGCAGCTCAGGCAGCGAGTGGGCAGCTGATCAGTGGTGCCGTGCAGTCACTGGGTGCTCTGATGAGGTCACTGAACAGGTCAACACGGGCACTCACTGCTGCCACACTCGCTGTGTCAGCCAGGCATCGCCAGGGCACCCGGCGCGCCGCAGCAGCACAGCGGTCTGTCCCTCGGCAGATTGGTGCGCATGCTGCAGTGCTGGCCCGGGCGAGTGCCAGTGTCTCAGGCGACCAGCGAGCGCCTGCCATCCACCAGCTTGCCCCCATTCCTCCAGCCGTCACTGCCACTCCCCCAGTGGAGCTGCCAGGAGCTGCTGCAGCGACTGATGCTGGCCAGCCACAGCTGCAGCATTCAACAGCCGCCCGCTCGACGGCCAGACCTCGACTAGGCCGACCCCCAAGGGCATCTGCCGTCATGACATGTGCCCCTCTGGAGCCTGCCCCCAGCCTTGCAGCAGCCAATGGCCTTACTTTGAGGAGCAGCAGGGCAGGCAGGGGCCACACAAAGATGGCCAAGGCATCGCCCTAGCGGGCCAAAAAGTCGAATGTGTGGCCAGTTGTGTTTGTTTTTTGAGGCCGAGAATTGGATGTTTGTTTTTTGAAGGCCGAGGATGTGATGTTTGTTTTTTGAAGGCCGAGGATGTGATGTTTGTATTTTACGAAGTCCGAGGATGACGGCCATTTTAGTTGCACTGTTTTGTTAATCCTCTCCAGGTTGTGGGAGCGAGTAATGTGTTTGAGTGTTTTTTGGGGGTTTCGTCTGTTTTTGGTTTTCATGTGGGAAGGGCCCTGAGTTTGTACAATAAAGTATTTTATTTATTAACATTGTCCATGTTTGATCTTTGAAGTGTTTGTTGCCTTAACCGGCTGAGGGCTTGCGGAGCGGCTGCAATCATGTTCTTTCATTGGCACAAGCCATTCCCTGACAGGGGGCCTAGAAGTGACGTTCAATAAGCCGCCGACGGGCGGCCCTTGGACCTTGTGCCTCCCTCCTGGGCTGGTACTCCTCGTCCTCCTCCTCCTCATGCTCCTCCTGCTCCTCCTCCTGAGGTGGGGGTCCAATGTGAGGTGGCAGTGCCTGAGTCCTGCGGATAGCCAGGTTGTGCAGCATGCAGCAAACGACGACGAATTGGGAGACTCGCTCCTGCGAATACTGGAGGGCTCCCCCGGAGCGATCGAGACAGCGGAACCGTTGCTTGAGGACGCCGATTGTTTGTTCTATGATGTTCCTAGTCGCTTGATGGCTCTCGTTGTATGCCTCTTCAGCAGGGGTCGTGGGCGCGCGGAGCGGGGTCATGAGCCAGGTACACAAAGGATAGCCTTTGTCCCCGATAAGCCATCCTCTTGGGGGAGGCTGTGCCTGGAACATGTTAGCCACAGTTGTCTGTCGCAGGATAAAGGCATCGTGGCTGCTGCCTGGAAAGCGGGCATTGACAGCTAGGATGCGCTGCCTGTGGTCACACACCAGCTGTACGTTGAGGGAATGGTAGCCCTTCCGGTTGCGGTAATCCTCGGCATGCTCCAGAGGTGCCCGCAAAGCCACATGCGTGCAGTCAATGGCGCCCTGCACCATGGGGAAGCCCGCTATTCTTGCAAATCCCACTGCACGCTGCTGCTGCTTGTCCAGGGTCATGGGGAAGGAGATGAATTGATGTCTCCTTCTGAAAAGGGCTTCGGTCCCCTGGTGGATGCAGCAATGCACGGCGAACTGGGAGATGTTAGCGATGTCCCCAGCAGCGGATTGGAAGGAGCCGGTGGTATAGAAGTTGAGAGCCACCGTCACCTTCACTGCCACCGACAGAGACGTCCTGCGCATCAGCTGTGGCTGCAGATCTCTGTGAAGCAGCTGGCAGATGTCTGCAACCACCTCCCTTCTCAATCGCAGCCTCCTTACACACATCGTGGCAGACATGGTCAGATAGGAGGACTGCTGGCGGTATACCCTGGGTGGGTAAGGCCTCAGTTGGCGACGCCTGTTGCCCCCTCTGCGTCTAGCCAGGGCTGCCACTCTCTCACGGCGTCTGTAAGCCCTTCTGGCATAAGGCTGAAAGTCAGCGTTGGCACCCAATGCAGCCCTCATTATATGCTGGCAAACAATGAGCTCTCAATGAAGGCAAAGATAATTGCTAAGCTCTGGCCTGAGCCAAAAAGACCTGTCCTAGTGTTGGTCCAAACCAGTAAGCTCTCCTCCTTGGTCTCTCTCCAAAAAATCGTTGCACAAGAGTGAATGCTGCAAAATGGCTGGCCTTTATAGTGCAGGGTAAGTGCCCTTTAATTAGCGCTCCCCGCGGCCTGCCTCGGCTGTGTACCGTTCCACTTCACAGTCGTTAGGGCCGCCCGGCGCACAATGGCCCGGCGCGAGTGAAGTTCTGGTTCGGGGCGCACAAAGGGCGTTGCACTAGTAAATGACGTCGTGATCTGCGCGCGCAGCAGGGCGTGCGCTAAGACTTTGCGCCAGCGCTAAATGTGTACTGAAGTTGGGGCGAGGCGCAGATCGCGCTGCGCCCGGGCGCTAAGCGCCTAGCGCTCGAGATCTACTCCTCCTAAGGCGCTTAATGGCTGGCGCGCCCAACTGAATTTCTAGGCCACAGTGTTGCAAACAGTAATAGAGAACATTCATCATGGTTGACCAAAAGGTTCCTGTCCAAAGTACTATCACATCAGGTCAGAGTTGAGTGTCGCAAGTGGACTATTACTAAAACAGAACAGAATAGTCATTCCACAGGCTCTACATCGAGACATGCTCGAAAGGATTCATGAGGGACACCTCAGAATTGAAAAATGCAAAAGGAGAGCAAGAGACACTGTTTATTGGCCTGGCATAAATAAGGACATTGAGAACATGATAGGCGAATGTGAGACATGTCAGAAACACCAAAACAAACAAGCAAAGGAACCAATGATAGTAGCTGACTTACCAACAGCACCATGGCAAAAGGTTGGTATGGACCTCTTTCATTTGAATGGTAAAGACTATCTAATAGTGATTGACTACTATTCTAACTATCCTGAGATGGCGCTGATCTCAAGCACATCAGCAAGCAGTGTCATAATGCATGTTAATTCCATCTTCGCCAGACATGGAATTCCCAGGATTGCCATTAGCGACAATGGTCCGTGCTTCAACTGTAAGGAGTGGCAACAGTTTGCAGCACAGTATGACTTTCAGCACATCACATCCAGTCCTTTGTATGCTCAGTCGAATGGTAAGGCAGAGAAAGGTGTTCAAGTTCTCAAACAGCTACTGAAGAAAGCAAGGAGTGGCAACAGTTTGCATACACTGTTAGAACTGAGGAAGGGCAGATTCTCAGGAGGAACCGCCGTTCCCTCCTGAAAACACAAGAAAATATCCAAGAGCAAATCGATGACAATGCCGCAACTGAATCTTGTCACTCACCACCAGAACAATCTAACACAAACACACATACAGGCTCTCATGAAAACACATCAGACTTACCTGTGCTGAGAAGATCCACACGTGAAGTAAAAAAGCCTGATAGACTTAATCTTTGAGTATAAAGCAAAGCTTTGAAAATGTGTTGACTGTTGTGAAAATGTTTATGTTTATAGAGTACTAACAAAAGTGTTACTGATATCATCTTTATTGTGTTTCTTGAAAGTTGATTGATATTGATTGATATTGATTTTGTTTAACCTCAAAGAAAGGGGGATGTAATGATCAGTAACATGTCATTCTAGAATGGTACACTAGGTGGAGCTGTATGTATATAAGAGTGGGGCTACCCATGATGCACTAGGCTACCCAGAAGACAGTAGTCAAGATGGATGCTGTATACTAGTCCACATGGCTGAATAAAGTGACTAGCTCAAGCTAGCTGTTCATAATGAAAACGTCTATTTATTTATGAACATAACAGTGCAGCATCAGGTGGGTGAGCAGGAGGTTGGGACTGTTGCTGCTGAGCTGCCTGGTTCTGCTGCTGCCATGGTTGCTCCTCATCCAAATCTGAACTGAAAGGAAATAAATGATTGCCATGCTGCTGGCAGATACCTCCATTGGGGAAGCGCTCAGTCCAAGCAGGGAGAAGGTCGTTCAAGGAGGTCCCACAGTTGAGAGATAGAAGCTGCAGCACCTCCGACTTCAGTAGGCCAGCTAAAAGTGCTGAAAGACCTGTGGAACAAAAGTTCTGCCACCTGCAACTGATTCCTGATGAAACCTCCATTTTAATGGTGGAGCTGCAGCCGTAAGGAGGCCACCCACTTGTCAACCCGCCAGGATTAGCTGGCATGGTTTAGGAGGGTTGTGGAACACGCTGAAAATGTGCTAAAATAATGAGGGCCTGTCAAAATAGGATTATAGTGGCCCTTAACTACTATTTAAGGGTCTTAACTACGGGGGTGATTTTGTGAATGGAGGCGAGTCGGAGGCAGGACTGCTGCTTGTCGGGTTTCAGTCCCGCCTCTATCGAGTTGTGACCAACCCATGCTATTTTCCCTTGCTTGACCTTGTTAAGCCCGCCCAGCGGGTTTAGCAGGCCAATTAAGGGAAAGCTGGTTGCAGAGCACGTCACCGTATGACGTGTCATCTGCCAAAAAATTTTGACAGATGAATTGTTATCATTTGACAGCTCTGTGAAGCTGTCAAACAGTGACAATCTCTGCAGTTTGATGAGGTCTTGCATACAAGACCTTATCAACCTTCTTTCTTTTACAGAATTAAGATGTTTGATGCATCTGAGAATGCAACGGACATCTCTCATCTGCAACACGGAGGTGCGAGACTCTCCGTACAGAAGCCGACTGAAGCCTGCAGGAAGAAACAAAGGTAAGTACACTTTAAAAACACTTAGTACTTACCTCAGATACTCACCTCTACACATACCTTCACACCACACCCCCACAGACCCAGTACTCGCTGAGCTGAGCTGGCATGTTTTGGAGCCTTCGGGAAGCCCGCACTTGTGAGGGCAAAAACAGGTTAATCCTATTTTCTGCCTGTTAACTACCTGATAACAGGCAGTTAATAGGCTTTGATCCTTTCCCGCCTCCAAGGAGATGGGACCCAGTGTGGGACGGCTACCCGCCTCCTGGGAAGATGGCATGGAGGCGGGTTGGGGGCGTATTTGCTACCCACCCCCAAATTCTGCCATTTTCCCGGCAGTCCGGCCTCCATACCTGCCTTCTCGGGGCTGAGAAAGTCGCTCCCTAACTCTCTGGACTGATGGAGGCGGGACTGAATCACACCCATCAAAACCGCCACCGCCAAAATTGCGTGGAGGCTGGTTCCGAACCCGCCCTCAGTTTTGCCTTTTTGCCAACTCTCCCACCTCCAAACTCACCTCCTCGGGGCTGGGAAAATCGCCCCCAAAGAGTGGGAAGATACACTCAAAATAAAGACACTGAAGTGTGCGGATCAACAGAGAGACCTATGGGTTCAAATATTCCCTAAAAGTGTGATCACAGGTAACGTAATTTAAAAAAAGCAAGACATTGGAATTCTGTGTTTTATAAATAGAGGCATACACCATTCATTACAACAGTGAGTACACTTCAAAAGTACTTTGTATTAGGGATGTGATCTGTGTGATCTCCTGGACTAATTTCGATCACCTAAAGGGGTTGGAAAGGAATATTCCATATTTTTTCCCCTAGTTTTTGTTTTTGTGCCTCTCCCAGGAGGTTACATCGCTCCGGGTGGATGAGGAGTATCTGTATTGCGATGCACAAGCTGGCAAAGCAGAGCAGGCTCCACTGATAAAGGAGTATGGTGGAAGAAAAAGTCAGGTCAACACCGGGGCTGCAGGTGATATGGGGATCCCCATCCCAAGCACCAACCTGCTTCCCGCCCCATCCCTGGAAGTGCTGCTGCACCCCTCATTACCAGCACCAGGAAATGGGGGCTGTGGTTAAGGCCTGATGCACAGCTAAAAGGGTCAGAATGTAATGTAAAAGAAGAGTTGAATATAACTTTCTTGGGCTTTGTACTACATCAAATTAACAACGTTGCCTTTTGCCTTGCACCATCAAAGCTTTTGTCATTTAATCTCTGCTGCCTTCCAACCTATCACAGAGCTTCCCTTTTATTCTTTCTGTGTCAGCTGTGGCTCAGTTGGTAGCACACTCGCCTCTGAGTCAGAAAGTTGTAGGTTGAAGTCCCACTCCAGAGATTTGAACACATAAAAGCTAACACTCCAGTGCAGTGCTGAGGGAGTGCTGCACTTTCGGAGGTGCCTTTTTTCAGATGAGACGTTAAACCGACGCCCTGTCTGCTCTCAGGTGGATGTAAAATGATCCCATGGCACTATTTCGAAGAAGAGCAGGGGAGTTATCCCTGGCATCCTGGCCAATATTTATCCCTCAATCAACATAACATAAAAACAGATTATCTGGTCATTATCACATTGCTGTTTGTGGGAGCTTGCTGTGTGCAAATTGGTCCTAAATTTAAATAAAGGAAACTACAATGGTCTGAGGCGTCAGTTGGTTAGGATTGATTGGGGAATGTCACTCAAAGGGTTGACGGTGGATAGGCAATGGCAAACATTCAAAGACCGCATGGATGAACTACAGAATTTGTTCATCCCAGTTTGGCATAAAAATAAAACAAAAATGGTGACTCAACCGTGGCTAACAAGGGAAATTAGGGATAGCATAAGATCCAAGGAGAGGACATATAAATTGGCCAGCAAAAGCAATAAACCTGAGGATTGGGAGCAGTTTAGGATTCAACAAAGGAGGACAAAGGGATTAATTAAGAAGGGGAAAATAGAATATGAGAGTAAGCTTGCAGGGAACATAAAAACTGACTGTAAAAGCTTTTATAGATATGTGAAGAGAAAAAGATTGGTGAAGTCAAGCGTAGGTCCCTTGCAGTCAGAATCAGGGGAATTTATAATGGGGAACAAAGAAATGGCAGACCAATTAAATACATATTTTGGATCTGTCTTCACAAAGGAGTACACAAATAACCTCCCAGAGATGTCGGGGAACATAGGGTCTGATGAAAGGGAGGAACTGAAAGAAATCAGTATTTGTAGGGAAATGGTGTTAGGGAAATTGATGGGATTGAAGGCCGATAAATCCCCAGGGCCTGATAATCTACATCCTAGGGTACTTAAGGAAGTGGCCCTAGAAATAGTTGATGCTTTGCTGATCATCTTCCAGCATTCGATGGAATCTGGAACAGTACCCATGGATTTGAGGGTAGCTAATGTTACCTCACTATTCAAAAAAGGTGGTAGAGAGAAAACGGGGAATTACAGACTGGTAAGCCTGACATCGGTAGTGGGGAAAATGCTAGAGTCCATTATAAAAGATGTAATAGCAGAGCACTTGGAAAAACAGTGACAGGATCGGACAAAGTCAACCTGGATTTACAAAAGGTAAATCGTGCTTGACTAATCTACTGGAATTTTTTGAGGATGTAACTGGTAAAATAAATAAGGGAGAACCAGTGGACGTGGTGTATTTGGACTTTCAGAAGGCTTTCGATAAGGTCCTGCATAAGAGATTAGCGTGTAAAGTTAAGGCACATGGAATTGGGGGCAAGGTATTGACTTGGATAGAGAACTGGTTGGCAGACAGAAAGAAAAGAGTTGGAATAAACGGGCCTTTTTCCGAGTGGCAAGCAGTGACTAGTGGGGTACCGCAGGGATCGGTCCTTGGGCCCCAGCTATTCACAATATATATTAATGATCTAGACAAGGGAACTAGATGTAATATCTCCAAATTTGCAGACGACACAAAGCTGGGTGGGCGTGTGTGCTGTGAGGAGGATGCTGAGAAACTCCAGGATGATTTGGACAGGTTGGGTGATTGGGCAAAAGCATGGCAGATGCAATATAACGTGGATAAATGCGAGGCTATCCACTTTGGTGGCAAAAACAGGAAGGCAGATTATTATCTGAATGGCAATAGATTGGGAGAAGGGGAAGTGCAACGAGACCTGGGTGTCCTTGTGCACCAGTCGCTGAAGGTAAGCATGCAGGTGCAGCAGGCAGTTAAGAAGGCAAATGGCATGTTGGCCTTCGTAGCGAGAGAGTTTGAGTACAGGAACAAGGATGTCTTGCTGCAGTTATACAGGGCCTTGGTGAGACCACATCTTGAGTATTGTGTGCAGTTTTGGTCACCTTGTCTGAGGAAGGATGTGCTTGCCATGGAAGGAGTTCAGCGAAGATTCACCAGGCTGATACCTGGGATGGCAGGAATGACGTATGAGGAGAGATTGGGTCGGTTGGGCTTGTACTTGCTGGAGTTTAGAAGAATGAGAGGGGATCTCATTGAAACTTATAAAATTCTGACAGGACTGGACAGACTAGATGCTGGGAGGATGTTCCCGATGGTCGGGGAGTCCAGAACCAGGGGTCACAGTCTAAGGATAAGGGGTAGGCCATTTAGGACAGAAATGAGGAGGAATTTATTCACCCAGGGAGTGGTGAACCTGTGGAATTCTCTACCACAGAAGGCAGTAGAGGCCAATATATTAAATATATTCAAGAAGGAGTTGGATATATTTCTTAAGGCTAAAGGGATCAAGGGGTATGGGGAGAAAGCAGGGACCGGGTACTGAATTTGGATGATCAGCCATGATCGCATTGAATGGCGGAGCAGGCTCGAGGGGCCGAATGGCCTACTCCTGCTCCTATCTTCTATGTTTCTATGTTTGCTGCGTTTCCCACATTACAACAGTGACTACACTCCAAAAAGTACTTCATTGGCTGTAAAGCGCTTTGAGACGTCCAGTGGTAATGAAAGGCACTATATAAATGCAAGTCTTCTTCTTCTTTCCTCCCTTTCCCTGTCACTGTACTTGCTTATAACCTGTTACATCTCTAATGTTTTCCAGTTCTGACGAAAGGTTTTCGACGTGAAACGTTAACTCTGTTTCTCCCTCCACAGATGCTGCCTGACCTGCTGAGTATTTCCAGCATTTTCTGTTTTAATTTCAGATTTCCAGCATCCGCATTATTTTGCTTTTGTGTTTGTGTGGGAGCGTGAAAAGCTGGCAAAGCAGAGCAGGCTCCACTGACACAGGAGTATGGTGGAAGAAAAAGCCAGGTCAACACCGGGGCTGCAGGTGATATGGGGATCCCCATCCCAATCACCAACCTGCTTCCTGTCCCATCCCCGGAAGTGCTGCTGCACCCTTCATTACCAGCACCAGGAAATGGGGGCTGTGGTTAAGGCCTGAAGTTGTTGAGGTCAAAAGTAAGGCCAGACGTCTGCAACGTGCCTAGTAGAAAGAGTATCATGTGATTCGGTGTCATGTGATTGAGTGTCATGCGATGCGATGTCACGTGATCAAATCTCCAGGAATACATCCAACTAGCCTTGGCAACCCAACCAATCACAGATCTACCATACATGGGCCAAGCAAGCTGAACAATCAGCAGCATTGTCCTGGAGTACTGCAGGCCTGTATGGCTCAGATATCGAATTAACGAGTCCGCCACTGAGGACGGGTTTACAATTTCACTACACCTAATTCATCTTGCTCAAGTTTGTTTTTAATTAAACATATGTGATGGGCTTGTTCAACGAGACTGTATGCCAAGTAATGTTTCAGGTGCATGTGTAGTCATTTGTAAAGTGGTTGCTATTTGATGCCGACGGCTGTGCTAATATTTCTATTGAACTATCAGTGTTTTTTGTCAGGACAGGAATGTACTCATCCATTTTTTCCCCCTCCTTTGTGAAGATGCTTGTGTGTCTGTTGGTGATAATGATTCTGAGGAAATGTCCAGATTTATCGCAGCAAACAACTACACGCATACCATCCTTGTATCTATCAACCTTCTGGCCAGCCTGCTGATTTTATGGGCATGCATTCTCTGATTATGTTTTCAAAACGCTGGAGACAACTTTCCACCATTGAGGAGATTTGTGTGCGTACTGCTAACCCATTAGTACATTCATTAGAGTCACAGTTAAGTGAGAAATGGCTGTACACAGACAACTGCCTAACAGCTCCACAATGGCATTGTTCATGAAGTGAATGATTTCTTACTTCTTTGCTTTCATTATGACTGAACTGGCTTAATTACTAGGATGTTTGCGTGCACTGATCTCTCTCATTATCTGTTGTACTTAAAATTCTGATGCATTTTATAATGCTGCTGGAAACAGCGATTTTGCTCTCCCTTTATTTATTGGAATAGATTCATAAAATACTATAGAATCATAGAAATTTCAGCACAGAAGGGAACTATTTGACCCATTGTGCCAGTGCTTTCTCCACATCAAAGGTATCTACTCTAATCCCATTTCCCTGCTCCTTTAATACCTGAGTGTATGTTCCCTTCTCATGAGGGCATGAATTTTTTTTTCTTCTGACCTTCTCCCCTCATTAGTCTCCTTGGGCCTTCTTTGTTTCCCCCTTGATTTTCTTTTCTTGGAAGTCCTTCTGGGCTTAGCACCACTTATGCCTAGGAAGGGAGTTTGGGTAAACAACTTCATGAAGGGTTTAGATAGAGTAAATAAAGAGAAACTGTTTTCAATGGCTGAAGGGTCGATAACCAGAGGACACAGATTTAAGGTGATTGGCAAAAGAACCAGAGGCGACATGAGGAAAAACATTTTAATACAATGAGTGGTTAGGATTTGGAATGCTCTGCCTGATAGGGTGGTGGATACAGATTCAATAGTAGCTTTCTAAAGGGAATTGGATAAATACTTGAAGGAGAAAAAATTGCAGAGCTATGGGGAAAGAGTGGGGGAGTAGGACTAACTGGATTGCTCTTCAAAAGAGCCGGCGCAGACTCGATGGGGCAAATGGCCTCCTTCTGTGCTGTACTATTCTATGATTCTACGATTCTTTAACTTGCACCTTGAATGTAATAAAATGTCCCAACGCGCTTAAACCTGCTCTAACACCACTGCCAATGCTTCCTTGAGCTGGTCATCTAATTTCCCCCTTCTCCCTACATGAAGAGGTCTCTGAACCATGCTTGGTGCCTTCTACTATGGCGCAGGCAAGATCAGAACCTCAAGTACAGCGGCAGGATTGAATCTGCCTCTTACCGTACTGTGGTACCATAACTGTTAAGTCTGTGTGTTATAGTGATAATTACTACACAGACTACAAGAGTAAATTCAACAGGTCTTTACTGGTTGGAGGTAGGGACTATACTGAATACAATATTACTACACAGTGCTTATATACCGGTGTGGTCACCACCGGTATTACGTATACAGCAGCTAGAGAAAGTAGTACATCTCTTAAGGTGGAACAGGCTTAAGTTCTCTTAAGGTGGAACAGGTTACATACACCACAATAACCTGCTGCACCACCTGTTCATTTTCTGACGTCAATGGTCTAATGATCTTTACATGACCTTTGGCAGTAAGATGTGTGCAGAGTTGTGCCAGAGTATGAGGTGATGGGTGGGTACTGTAGTTCTGGCATTTTTTAAACCATAGAAGCATGAAAAGTACCAACACTTACTATCAATCATTTTTAATATTCCATTGTCTGCCATTAATTCATGCTTGTGACAGTTTATTCAGTAGAGTTTTTTGAATTTATTGCCGACTTTAAGTATGATCTTTTGTGGTGCATTGTCAGGGTGCAGCCAGAACTATTCTAACAGGAGCAGGTGCCTGAGAACAGGGAATTTATAGATTTTTCTAACCTAAAGCAACCTGCAGCAATCTTATTGAGGTGATCCATATGTTTTTCAATCAATAGTTCTGACCAAGTCTGTTGAAAAGGTTCTTTTTTTTCATAAAGACTTGTCTTCAGCCACTTAAGGCGAATGCCATCATCAAGGTTCTAATGTCATACAGAGCAGTCACGACACGTGAAAGAGAATTCATTGTGAGCAGCACTTGGAGACATTCGACATAGACAGTATACATATTCTGCTATGGTTATTGCTGTTTTTGCATGACTTGTCACTCTATCTGAGTAATATTCCGAGCGCACATTTTTCAAGATTTTTAGGAACAAAAAAAGGTCATTAGTTCCAATAAGTCCACCCCCATTTGATAGATTAACCTTATCTGCTCTTTTTCTGACCATGGTCCTCCAACCCCTTCTCTCACAAGTAATGTCTCTAATTGTCCTTTGAACCCATTTATACTGTCTACTGCAATGGCTGTCAGTACATATCCACTCCAATTTACACTTGGCAGCTCACAAATTGAATCAGATCAAAATGATTGGCTGTGCTTTCAGTAATTGTGGCAAATTTGACATTGTCAGCTGTTTTTGTTCAATTGGCAAAGTTGAATTTAATTCTTTGAATTAAAAAAAAACTTGCATTTATTTAGTACCTTTCACGACATCAGGACGTCCCAAAGCGCTTTGCAGCCAATAAAGTTCTTTTGAATTGTAGACACTGTTGTCAGCCAATATGCGCACAGCAAGGTCCCACAGACAACAATTCCAGCTTGAGGGATAAATGTTGAATGAAAACTTGCCTTCTTTTCTTTAAATAGTGCCATGGGATATTTTACATCCACCTGGGAGGGCCTTGGGTTAACATCTCATCCAAAAGACAGCACCTCAAGTGCAGCACTCCCTTAGTATTGCACTGAAGTGCCAGTTTAGTTTACATGCTGAAGTGTCTGGAATGGGGCTACAACCACACAACCTTTGATTCAGAGACAAGAGTGTTACCACAGAGCCAAGGCTGACACCTTAGCAATTAACTCAATAGTTTTGAATAGTTGACCACCCATTGTTGTTTAACAAGGATGCCTTCATTGTCAGTGTGTTCTTTATGGCAGTTTTTTAAATTAAATCCTATGACATGGTCTTTATGTCAGATATATGAAGTATTGTGGAGACTGGAATTATATTGATGTCCAGTCCCAGTGTCCAATCCCAATGGCGCTGATAACCAAATTTCTCACCTGAGCAGAAGCTTACTTTCATTTTTCACAAACACAACATTCAAACTAGTTCTTCATACAGTTTGCAAGTTTAGCTCAATATATTTAGGGATAAAAATCAAATAAAATTGAAGCTTGCAGAATCATGATCTTCCTGGCTTAACATATTCCGTACAATGTGTAATGTACACATATGGCGGTCTGACTGAACTCCTATCAATATGGAGCAATGAGCCTTAACAGTAAGATAACAGTCACACAATTTTCAATTTCACTTATATTTCCTCCCCCAACCATTTCCTTTTCTCCTTGTCTGATTCAGAGGGTGGGTATGGTTCCACAGGTGCAACCCTATAGCGGCTTGCCCAAGTAGGTATCCTTCATTTATGAGCCCAAAAAGGTGATTATTGTAAGACTATTCAATAATAAGGGTGTCACACTAACACTATCCACACCCAATACACTATAGCTATGCTCCTTCCAACAGGGGACGATGGTCAGGTCTGGGAACCCTGGCGGATTTTTCTCCCCCTAGTTGAGGAACATTCATCACTTGTAGAGCCCCAAGTGTGCTCTGGTTGACATCAGTTAACTCAGCTCAGTTAAGTAAGTTCCCCTCCAAGTCACACACCATCCTGACTTGGAAATATATCGCCTTTCCTTCATCTTGGAAATCCCTCCCTAACAGCACTGTGGGAAGAACTTCACCACACGGACTGCAGCGGTTCAAGAAGGCGGCTCACCACCACCTTCTCGAGGGCAATTAGGGATGGGCAATAAATGCTGGCCCTGCCAGCGATGCCCACATCCCATAAACAAATTTTTTAAATGCACACATCTGGGCCCTGGTCTGTATTAGGTCAGTAGCATACTGGGCATTGCATGCACCCACTGAATAAATCGGAGAACCCAATTACTTGAAAAAAATATATAGTGAGAATGAGTCATGGAGCTAAAAAGATAAGCAAGCTTTGTGACAACCCATTTAAATATAGTGGAGGGCAATCAACTTCAGCCATCAGCCAAATCTGTAGAAGGCTGGGAGACAACTCACAATATTTAGCTTGTTTATGTTAACATGGTCAGATTCTGTTGTCCAGTACCTGCAGCTGTTAAGAGCAGCAAGATCCTAAAAAACGTCACTGCCAGAATGTTAAGTGTAGCCCTGACAGTGGTCTCCAAGTGCATTGTTTTCAATCTTGAAAAACCACACTTGCTGAATATCAAAAAGTGTGGTACTAGCAGAAGCTCTAGGCTCAGCAGCCATCATTTTCACACACTGATGAGGCACAAACCTTAGCTAAGACATCTTGCCGTTGTCTTTTACATACAGCTGTTGTCATGTTCTTCTGTTTTAAAAAATCAAGAGGCGCCCCTCTAACAGTTCAATTAAAGAAAAGAGAAAAAAAAAGCGTTAAACCGAGATGTTTGACAAGAGGCTGATCTTCAGCTGATCTCTGGCATTGGTTATTACAGTGATTTATTTTTGGATTTGATATTAATGAAGTTATCATTCTCATTTGAAATCAAATGTAGAACCATTTTCAGTAAATTAAAGGCATGACCTGGGCAAATTATCTACAGGCCAAGGTAAAAAAAAGTAATTGAGTTCCTCGTATTATTCAGTAGGTGGGTGCACACAAGCATTCCAATTTTTCACAAAATCTGAAAGAAAGAGAAAAATAAAGTACAAACTTGAAAATATGAATTTACACATTATGCTGTGCATTTGACAAAAAAGTTCCAATTAGAAAAGAAAATGAGTAGATATTTATTACACACGCAGTATAGAAAGCCAGGCAAGAATGATGTGATTTCTAACTATCTTTAAAGCTGTATTGCAGCACTGCACGTAGGTGCGGAATTGTTGGGAAATAGATTTAACCCCAGGGACTCAATTCTCACTGAGTGAGTTCCGGATGTTAGACACATCATTCAGAAGAAGTGATATCATAGAATCATAGGAATTTACAGCACAGAAGGAGGCCATTCGGCCCATTTTGTCCGTGCCGGCCGACAAAGAGCTATCCACCCTAATCCCACTTTCCAGCACTTGGTCTGTAGCCTTGTAGGTTACGGCACTTCAAGTGCATATCCAAGTACTTTTTAAATCTGTCTCTACCACCCTTTAAGGCAGTGAGTTCCAGACCCCCACCACCCTCTGGGTGAAAAGATCTCTCCTCAAATCCCCTCTAAACCTCTGACCAATTACTTTAAATCTATGCCCCCTGGTTATTAACCCTTCTGCTAAGGGAAATAGGTTCTTTCTTTCCACTCTATCTAGGCCCCTCATAATTTTATAATTCCGAGTGGCAGGCAGTGACTAGTGGGGTACCGCAGGGATCAGTGCAAGGACCCCAGCTATTCACAATATATATTAATGATCTAGACAAGGGAACTAGATGTAATATCTCCAAATTTGCAGATGACACAAAGCTGGGTGGGCATGTGTGCTGTGAGGAGGATGCTGAGAAACTATAGGATGATTTGGACGGGTTGGGTGATTGGGCAGAAGCATGGCAGATGCAATATAACGTGGATAAATGTGAGGTTATCCACTTTGGTGTCAAAAACAGGAAGGCAGATTATTGTCTGAATGGCAATAGATTGGGAGAAGGGGAAGTGCAACGAGACCTGGGTGTCCTTGTGCACCAGTCGCTGAAGGTAAGCATGCAGGTGCAGCAGGCGGTTAAGAAGGCAAATGGTATGTTGGCCTTCATAGCGAGAGGGTTTGAGTACAGGAACAAGGATGTCTTGCTACAGTTGTACAGGGCTTTGGTGAGACCACATCTTGAGTATTGTGTGCAGTTTTGGTCGCCTTATCTGAGGAAGGATCTTCTTGCCATGGAAGGAGTTCAGCGAAGATTCACCAGGCTGATACCTGGGATGGCAGGAATGACGTATGAGGAGAGATTGGGTCAATTGGGCTTGTACTCGCTGGAGTTTAGAAGAATGAGAGGGGATCTCATTGAAACTTATAAAATTCTGGCAGGACTGGACAGACTAGATGCAGGGAGGATGTTCCCGATGGTCGGGGAATCCAGAACCAGGGGTCACAGTCTAAGGATAAGGGGTAGGCCTTTTAGGACAGAAATGAGGAGGAATTTCTTCACCCAGAGAGTGGTGAACCTGTGCAATTCTCTACCACAGAAGGCAGTAGAGGCCAATTCATTAAATATATTCAAGAAGGAGTTGGATATATTTCTTAAGGCTATAGGGATCAAGGGGTATGGGGAGAAAGCAGGTACCGGGTACTGAGTTTGGATGATCAGCCATGATCGCATTGAATGGCGGAGCAGGCTCGAGGGGCCGAATGGCCTACTCCTGCTCCTATCTTCTATGTTTCTATGTTTCTATGTTTATACACCTCAATTAGGTCTCCCCTCAGCCTCCTCTGTTCCAAAGAAAACAACCCCAGCCTATCCAATCTTTCCTCATAGCTAAAATTCCCCAGCCCAGGCAACATCCTCGTAAATCTCCTCTGCACCCCCTCTAGTGCAGGCTAGACACTGGACAGGTACTGGTGGACTGTAAACAGACCAATGTAATGCTCATATTCAAGAAAGGGGTATAAAACAGACACAGGCAACAATCTATCTAACAATCTCTTCTCCATTCCATGTAAAATAATGGAATCAATCATCTGCAGTAAACTTGAGGCATATTTGCATAATAATAATCTGGTAAATAGTAGCCAACATGGATTCAGAAAGGCAAGGTCATGTCTGACCAACCTCTATGACTTCTTTGAGGAAGTAATATCTCAAGTGGACCGTGGAAAGCCCATACAACATAATTAGACTTTCAGAAGACATTCGACAAAATCTCACATGAACAACCATTAGTCAAACTCAAAGCGTTAGGAATTCAAGGCAAATCCTGCGAATGGATAAGCAACCTGTTGAAGGGTAGGAAATGAATACTTATTATGCCAAGCTGGAGGGAAGCTCTGAGTGGGGAGCCCTAGTGCTCGGTGTTGGGACCCCCACTCTTTCTAATTTAGATAAATGCCTTAAGACACAGAGGGGGAGAAATTGGGTGAGTAGCGCCACTTGTTAGCGCCTAAAGAGGCAGGCAGTGGCTGTAGCGCCACTGGCTGCGCCTCCCGCGATATTGAGTTGGGGCGATAATGGTGGCGTTAGCCTTTTGCGCTGCGCTGCCACCGATGACGTCATCGGTGTGCGCAGCGCCCCATTCACGCCCCGTTCATGATATTTGGTAGCGAACGCCGCAGTTGCGCCGTTTGCTACCCACACCCGGTTCACGGGGCCTTACTGTGCCGGCAGCAGCGCAAGTTAAGGTGGAGGTGCGGGGCGGGCGCCTTTTTCGGCGGCCACCTGCTAGCACCTCCGTCCCTGGCCTCCTAAACCCCCCCCTGCAGCATTGCCGGCTGTTTCCCGAGAGCCCGGTACTTCTCCTTGGTGCCGGGCTCGTTTGCCGGCACTCGCGAGCGGGGATCGCGCTGTTGCAGGCACCTCCCCCTTAACAGTGGGAGGAAGGCCTGCAGTACCGCAGCGTGCCATGCCGCAGCGTGTGGCGCTGCGGCACGTTGCGCTGCGATATTCAGTTTCAGCGCCCTAAGAGGGACGCAGAGCGCCTCGAGCCTCGCCCCGTGTCCCTCGAGGGGCAATGAAACTGAATATCTGACGATCGCTGAAGTCTTGAACGCTGCGCTAACTCCTGCGCTCAGGCGACTTTTGCGCCACTTTGGCGCCCCAACCCAATTTCCAGGCCACAAACTCAATGCAAAGTGGTCAAATTTGCTGACAATACCAAACTGGGAAGGGCAGTGGAATTGGCGGAAGGAGCTCAAAAATTGCAGATTGAGTTGAACAAAATAAATATGTGGGCAGATCTGTGGCAGATGGAATTTAATGCACTCGAGTAGAACGTACTCCACATAGGATGCAAAAGTAAGCAACACACATACCTCATGATTGGTATTGAAATAGCTGAGGATAAAGTGGAAATAGATCTAGGAGTCGCTAACCATGTCTAATCAATGCAGAGTAACAATCAGCAAAGCAAATAGAATGTTGAGCTACATAGCCAAAACAGTTCAATATAAGTTGGAGAAAGTCAGTTCAAATTAAACAATGTTCTGGTCAGACCACACCTTGAGTACAGTGTCCAGTTCTGGTCACCGAGACACAAGGAGACATTCAAGTGATGGAGGCAGTGCAGGGAAGAGTCACAAGGCTGAATTATAAGGAAAGATTGGAGAGACTCAGACTCTACAGTACGGAAAGGAGATGTCCGAGAGGCGATCTTATTAAGCTATATAAGATAGTAATTGGTATGAAAAGGTAAATCCAGAATATTACTTTAAATTAAATTGTGAGAGTAGTGTAAGGAGAAGTAGGGGTCAATTTTAACTTGCGGGCGGGTGTTGGCATGTGAGGTCCGGAAGATTTTAACAGTCAGGAATGACATCATCTTGAGCAAGGTAGGTGAGGAAGGAGGGGGATTGGGAACGATTGAAGATTGTGGGGGATGCCCGGGACAGAGGATGATCAAGCTCCCCTTGCAAGGCCCAGGGGATCACTCCTGCTCTTTCTGGCCCACAAGGATTGCATATAAAAATGATTTTTCAAAACTTACCTTGGCCTCTTCTGCCCACTCCGTGGACTTCCGCCAGGGTTGAGATTTCTGGGTTGGCCTTGTATGGATCTTTCAAATGCGGAAGTTAAAATGCTGTTGTGCTGCTGATGACATCATCGTGCTGCAACTTTAAGATTTAAGTTAACACCTGGCCTACCTACAGCGGGAGCCTTGACCGACTTCCAACTTAAAATGTTGGGAAAAGTGCGACCTCGGGTCGGTAGGTGGACTCGGATGATTTTAACCTCTCCCACACACCATTCTCCCTGGACAAGGGAGGGTTAACATCAACTCCATACGTTCAGACTATAAAAAAGATAACTTTAAGACCATTGTCAGGAAGTTCTTCTTCACACAGAGAGTGCCGAATACTTGGAATGGTTTTCCAGGCAGACTGGTGGATGCAAAAACTCTGGATGTATTTAAGAAACGACTCGATGCAGCAACAGTGGGTCTGTAGGGCGCTTCTGGATAGTTGAGCTAACATGGGCCAAATGGTCTTCCTCATCTTTAATTATCTTGTGATCTTGTGTGACACTGTCACAGGGAGGAAGGGAAAATTTGAGGTTCAGCCAACTCCCACAGCTGGAAATAGGCCACCTACCCGTGCGCCAAAAGATTAAAACGTAAGAGTTGTTTTCAAACTGACTGTAAAGATCGGAACTATAAGAATAAACCCATGACATGGGGGAAAAGTGGTGTATGCCTATGAAATGATTATCAGAGCTTGGGATAATTATTTAACAGTCACGGGACTGAATTCTTAGCGTGCTTCAGCAGTTCAGAGACCATGTGAAATAAAGAATAGATTGCCTTTCAAAAGCTAGGCTTTATTAACCTTAAAAAACCAGCAGTACATGTTGAGCACCCAGTCTCAACCAAACTGTAGAAAACTGAATTTAAGATGGCCACCACAGGTCACATGGAATCAACTAACCAATAAGTTTACAGCATATATCTCAAGGCAGGAAAACAGGCAACCAATTACAATGCTTCTTATAAAACAAGAATAATCACCACATTCACCCCTCCTTTTAAAATATACTTCAACCTCGGTAGCCTTTACAGTTTACAATTAGTTATTTATGACTAGAGCAATACATGTATAATGCCTTCAACAATTTTAAAATTTTACTATTAAATTATTAATTATTTTAAAAGTCCATTTTTAATCGGTCGACCGGATATCTTGTTCGTGTCGACCTTCTTAGCCTTGGTGGAGTTCCTTGCCCTCCCACACCAGGAGACACAGAAATATCTTCTGCAGGGAGGCTATCAATATCCCGATTATCAACGGTTTCCGGATTGGAAGTCCCATTAGAAGGTAGACTGGGAGGGTCATGAACATCCATCGGGGGCAGACTAAGAGAATTGTAAGTGTCTGCAATAGGATTGGAAATGTTCGTAGTATCTGTGACGACATCAACATTATCTGAATTATGGCTATTGTTAATGTCCTCAGGAAAGGGCTGGCCACCACAAGGAGCTAAGTCTTTAACTGAAACCGTACTTTCTTTCCCATCTTGGAATCGAATGTGAGCATATTGGGAATTTGCCTCCAATAGCTCCACCTCCTCCACTAAAGGATCATACTTTGACAGTCTAACATGGCATCGGAGCAGCACAGGTCCCTGCATAGTAAGCCATGAAGGTACCGAATATCCCGTAGTAGATCTCCGCGGATAATTGAAGAGCCTTTCATGGGGGGTCACATTAGTAGCCGTTGAAAGCAATGATCTAATGGAATGCAGGGCATCAGGCAGTACCATTTCCCACTGTGTATTCTTAAGGTTCCGGGATGTCAAAGCCAACATAACTGCCTTCCAGATCACCCCATTGTATCGTTCGCACTGTCCATTACCCTGGGGATTATACAGGGTAGTTCTGCTAGTAGAAATTCCCCGACTCTGGAGGCATTCCTTCAACTGGGAAGACATAAAAGAACTTCCCTGATCCGAATGGATATACGCAGGCATCCCAAAGATGCCAAAAAGTTGAGTCAGACATTTAATAACTGTAGCAGCTGATACATCTGCACAAGGAAAAGCAAAAGGGAACCTTGAAAACTCATCCACAACAGTAAATATATATAGATTCTGAGTCGTTGAAGGAAGAGGCCCCTTAAAATCAACGCTCAGGCGTTCAAAGGGAGAAGTAGCCTTTATAAGATGAGCTCGTTGAGGCTTAAAGAAATTCGGTTTACACCGGGCGCAAACAGAGCATGACGAAGTCATCCGCTTGACGTCTTCAACTGAAAAGGGCAAATTCTTACTGCGTACGAAGTGTATCATCCTCGTAACACCAGGATGGCACAAAGCATTATGAAGATTAATAAGCGTATCTCCGTGAAGCACAGAACAATAAGCCCTCGACAGCGCATCAGCGGCAACATTATCCTTCCCCAGACGATAGACTATATCAAAATGGTAGCATGCCAACTCGATCCTCCACCTCATTATTTTATCATTCTTAATCTTTCCGAAATGTTTGACATCAAACATGAAGGACACAGATTTTTGGTCAGTTACTAACGTAAAATGTCGCCCAGATAAATAATGTCTCCATTTACGCAGTGCTTCTACTATTGCGTACGCCTCTTTCTCTATTGATGAATGTCTCTGCTCACTATTGCTCAGAGTACGTGAGAAAAAGGCCACAGGTCTTCCATTTTGGTTCAGGGTAGCCCCAATTGCAAAATCGGAAGCGTCCGTCTCAATCACAAAGGGAACCTGCTCATCAATAGAATGCACAACTGCTCCAAGGATATCCTTTTTAAGATTATCAAAACACATCCTGGCCTCCCATGATAGAGGATATGTCGTAACCCGAATAAGGGGCCGGATCTTCTGCGAGAAGTTTGCAATCCAATTAGAATAATAAGAAAACAGTCCAACAACTCGTTGCAAGGCCTTAGAATTAGTAGGGCAAGGTAAATCAATCAGTGGTCGCAGCCGTTCTGGATCTGGTTTAATCTTGTTTCCCGAGATAATATACCCCAGTAAATTTACCTCGGTGGTCGAAAAGATACACTTCTCTTTATTGAAAGTTAAGCCAACTTTTTCCGCAACTTGAAGGAATCTTTCTAGATTAAAATCGTGCTCCACCCTTGATTTGCCACACACCGTGATGTCATCTAAATATGAGAAGGTGTCAGAGAGAGAATTATCACTTATAAAAGCATCCATTGC
The DNA here is from genome assembly GCF_052327205.1 of Somniosus microcephalus. Lineage (NCBI taxonomy): Eukaryota > Metazoa > Chordata > Chondrichthyes > Squaliformes > Somniosidae > Somniosus > Somniosus microcephalus. The sequence continues at coordinate 58,316,312 of NC_140987.1, read as the reverse complement.
CCGTTGAAAACAGGCGACACCGTTAGTAACACCGAATGGTACTCGGCAAAACTGGTACAGCTTTCCGCCAGCTTCAAAGGCCGTATATGGTTTGTCCCTCTTAGCGATAGGAATCTGATGATAAGCACTCTTTAGATCAATAGTGCTAAAAACCTTATATTGAGATACTTTATTGATAAGCTCATCAATCTTAGGCAGGGGGTACGCATCTAATTGAGTATACCTGTTAATAGTTTGAGAGTAGTCTATCACCATTCGCTTCTTATGTCTCTCATTAGTGGTGACAACTACCTGTGCCCGCCAGGGCGAAAAACTAGGTTCAATGATTCCTTCCGATGTGTTTGTAAATAAGCATCCAAGGATTCTCCCGCCTGCTGCCTATGGGCAGATAAAAGGTGACGTGCAAATACCTCATTTTTGGGTTTAACAACATTTTTTTCCAACGTAGCAATAGCCAATTCATAAGTTTCACAGTCCAAAATATACTTATACACATCCGGAGCAATGTAATTGATTAGTATATCCAACTTGTTTAGAGATTGCTGATCCAACACACCCAAAAAGTTTTTAAATGTACGATACCAATGTTTCCATTGATCATCCACTCCTGCAGAATTAGGGTCAGCATTAAATCGTTCCGGTCGAAGATATCGTTCCATTATAGCAAAAGGTTAATAAATTGAAATAAAGAATAGATTGCCTTTCAAAAGCTAGGCTTTATTAACCTTAAAAAACCAGCAGTACATGTTGAGCACCCAATCTCAACCAAACTGTAGAAAACTGAATTTAAGATGGCCACCACAGGTCACATGGAATCAACTAACCAATAAGTTTACAGCATATATCTCAAGGCAGGAAAACAGGCAACCAATTACAATGCTTCTTATAAAACAAGAATAATCACCACATTATGCGAATGTGCATCAGGGCTGGGCTGTTCTGGATCCTGATGCTGATGTAGGTGGGGCTGCCTTTACCTTCTGCTGGCAGAAATGTTAGGTCATGTACACGCCCTCGAGATAAAGGGAAGTAGTTTCTGGTCAGGCCTTGGAGCAATGGTGTCTCCTACCTGTCCCTCTGGAATGATACAGATTGCAGACAGTCCCTTGTAAACAAGGTCAGGTCACAGCTAGTGTTCGCACAACACAACTGTGCAAAATGTGTCTTTAAAGGGGGCATGACTTGGTGAATTGGTATTATAACTTTGTATCCCTTTCTCCAACTGGCGACCTCTTCAAAGTACGCTGGGTGTGTGGGATTGGTGAATGTATCCTTGAGAGACATAATGAACATTGAGTTCATGCAGACGTTATTTCCTCCTATTGTACTTTTCTAGCACAGGCAATAGTTTTATAAATTTTCAGGAGCTCCCCTACTGTCTCAGTGGGTAAATGTATTGGTACTGAGCCATACAGATCAGGAAGACCCCATACTTGATTCCTGCTCCTTCCTGAGCTAACTGAGCACCTGAAACAGCAAGTCTTATAATTGGTCTCAGTGCTACACAGCTGGGAAGAGGCAGAGGAGGGGGGGGCGGGAAAGAAGCAATTGTTCCCACTCCTGATCACTAGCCAGTGATACCTGCTGAAAGGTGTGTATGCATAGGTCAGGTGAGGACAAGACTGGGCTCAGTAGCGATGCCCCCTGCGGCTGAACAGCCAGCAACAGTGCCTGAGCTCATACATGAGCAATGACCACTTGTGGGAGGTACTGGAAGGGTGCTGGCACAAGTTCCTCAGCAAGAGTCTGAACCTTCAGGAAAGAAAGAATATTTTGGCACAATTTTTTTTTACAAGTTTCAACCAACTTTCCATCTAATTTTCCATAGAGTCTCCCTAATCTTATCTTTCAGAACCAATATCACCTTTTGCATGGTTATCTCATTTGATAATTCCACTAGCATGGGGAGATGGAGAACATACAAATTTTCCTTACCTCTGCAAATGCTGTACATTAAGTTTGTTCTGGGGATTGTAAAGTGCTCGCTCCAGAAATATTTTCAGGATAAACTCCGACTGCTTTTCTCCCCTTTTGCTACCTTTATCTCCCTGGCTCAGGCACCAACTGCAGGTAGGTGGCAATGTTCCCTCTAAATTTTCTTTGTACTGGGTGGGTTACAAACTCTTCTGAGCACTACTTTTCTGTCCACGGGCACTTTACATTTTAAAAGTCACTGAACTGCTGGGTTGCTACAATTGTATAAATGAATTGAAAATACTTTACAGTATAGCACACTAAAAAAGGTGACCTTACTTAAAAAGAAAGACTGTATTCATACAGCACCTTTCATGACCTCAGGATGTCCCAAAGCACTTTACAGCCAATAAAGTGCTTTTGGAGTGTAGTCACTGTTGTAATGACAGGAAAACAGCAGCCAATTTGTACACAGCAAGCTCCCACAAACAGCAATGTGATAATGACCAGATAACCCATTTTTGTTATGTTGATTGAGGGATAAATATTGGCCAGGACACCAGGGATAACTTCCCTGCTCTTCTTTGATATAGTGCCATGGGATCTTTTACGTCCACCTGAGAGATGAAGGCAGGGCTTCAGTTTATCATCTCATCTGAAAGACAGCACCTTTGACAGTGCCACACTGCCTCAGCACTGCACTGGAGTGTCAGCCTAGATTTTTGTGCTCAAGTCTCTGGAGTGGGACACAAACCCACAACCTTCTAACTCAGAGGCAAGAGTGCTACCAACTGAGCCACAGTTGACACTCAAGTGAAAATGTTACATATATGCCACTAGCTAAAGAAAAAAATAGCAGAAAGGCTCATTTATCAGTTCCACTTAACCTGCATTACAACAATAACCCAATAACCACTTAGAAACAAAGAGGGGCGATTTTCCCACTGGAGGCGAGATGGAGGCGGGTTTCAGTTTGGGTGAGTTTGAAACTCGCCTCCATTGATAGTTTTCAAAATGTTGTGATTTTCCCATGATTGGCCACTTGATTTTAGAGGTGTGGGACTGAAACTCGCCTCTGTTGACAGCACTTTTCCAGTCTGATTTTATGGCTTCTTGCTCCCTTGGCTCACTCCACAGTATTTCTGCATCTCCTGCACTATCTCCAACATCTTTTGAGAAACCTATGTCTAATTCCAAGGCAAGGGCCTACCCAAGGCTCTCAGATGAGATGCTGCAAATGTTGTTTGAGGGGGTGACAGCTAGCATGGAGGTGCTCTTCCACTCATCTCGGAGGAAGAGGCCTGCCAAAGAAACCAAGGCTGTGTGGGTACAGCTGGCAAGGGATATAACCTCCAGATCTGTTTGCAGATTGGGAGATTGTTTCTGTGTATTGATGAAATGCCATCCCTGTTGGAAAGCATTAAAATGATTTGAAGCCAAAATGTTGGCGTTATGCCATCTGTTCTTTCGCCTTAGGCAGCTCCACATTGCGGGCACTGCCACACTTGCGTCGTCTGGTTGGTCGCCTGAGTGAAAGGAGGCCAGAGAGTCATGTCCATTGTCAATGAGCCAAGGACATGTGCCAACTTGGGCAACCTATGCAAATCTGGCAATGATAAGATCATCCTGGGCAGCCATGTGCTCACGTGTTGCTGCTGCCTCTGGTCGATACACTGGCACTCTGACCTCCTTCTGCTCCTTTTGCTCCTCCTCCTCCTCCAGATCCTCCCCCTCCTCCTCCACCTCAGCCTCCTCCTCCTCATCCTCATCTGAGGAGGGCTGCAACTGAGCCGCTCACTCATCATGAAGCTGCAAGCCACAACGCTGTGTGATGTTGTGCAGTGTACAGCAGACCACGACCATTCTGGAGACTCTGTATGGTGTATACTGCAGGGCTCCACCTGATCGGTCAAGGCAACGGAAGCGCATCTTCAACAAACCAATGGTTTGCTCTATGATGGACCTGGTCGATGTGTGGCTGGCGTTGTAGCGCTCTTCAGCCTCATTAGCTGGCCTCCTGATCGGCGTCATTAGCCACCTCTTCAGGGGGTAGCCTTTGTCACCAACGAGCCATCCATTAAGTTGGTTTGGTGGATTGAAAAGCGGAGGAACACTAGAGTGCCGCAGGATGAAAGAGCCATGGCAACTACCACAGAACTTGGCGCAAACATGCAAAAACTCCTTCTTGTGGTTACACACCAGCTGTATGTTGAGGGAGTGGAATCCCTTTTGGTTGACAAAGATAGCTGGTTGTGATGGGGTGCCCTAAGGGCCACATGTGTGCAGTCTATGATGCCCTGCACCATTGGCATGCCTGCCATATTTGCAAAGCCAACCGAACGAGCGGTTACACTTGCTTGGTCCCTTGTGAACTGAATGTAATTGTTGGCCTTAGCAAAAAGGGCATTGGTAACCTGGGTGATGCAACTGTGGGCGGCCGACTGGAAGATGCCGCTGATGTCTGCTGATGATCCCTCGAAGGAGCCTGAGGCAAAGAAGTTGAGTGCGGTGGTGACTTTGACAGCCACTGGTAAGGGGTGTACACCCGTTCCTCTGGGCACCAGGTCTTGCTGCAACAGGCCGCAGATCTCTCGGACAACCTCTCATGAAAGTCTCAGCCTCCTTTGGCATTGCTGCTCACTCATGTTGAGGTAGCTCATCCTTTGTCTGTAAACCCTCTGTCGGGGGTATCTCCTGCGGCGAGGTGCCTCGATGCACTGGTGCCTTCTGCCCTGTGCAGCATCACCTGGCTGAGCAGGAGATTGGGGCTCCTGCTGATGTTGCTGCTGAGCTGCCTGGTTCTGCTGCTGCCCTGGATGGTCCTCATCTTCATCTGAGGTCCATGCAGAAAGAAAACAAATGGCTCCGATGCTGCTTGTAGATGCCTCCTTTGGGGAAGCACTCATTGCAAGCGGGGAGAGGGTCTTCCAAGATGGTCCCACTGTTGATGGAGTCAAGCTGCAGCACCTCTGACTTCGGAAGGCCTTCTAAAAGTGATCAGAGACCTTTTAAAGCCAAAGTCTGGCACCTGAAAGTAATCCTTGCTGCAATAAACGATGTCTTGTTAGACCTGCAGCAGTGAGGAGGCCACCCACGAGTCTCTTATGTTCATTAATAAATAGACATTTTTATTATGAACACAGCTAGCTTTTGCTAGACACTTTATTGAGCACATGTGGACTAAGTACAGTATCTGTAGAGGCTTCCATCTTGACTGCTGCCTTGTGGGTAGCCTAGTGCCTCATGGGTAATGTAGTCTTAATATACATACAGCTGGGTAGTGTAGTCTTATATACATACAGCTATATACAGCTCTACACAGCTCTACGGCTCCACCTAGTGTCCACTATAGAATGACATGTTATTGATCATTACATCCCCTTTCTTTGAGGTTTAACAAAATCAATATCAATCAACTTTCAAGAAAACAATAAAGTTAATATCAGTAACACTTTTGTTAGTGCTCTATAAACATAAACATTTTCAAAACAGTCAACACATTTTCAAAGCTTTACATTGTACTCAAAGATTAAGTCTATCAGGCTTTTTTACTTCACGTGTGGATCTTCTCAACATGGGTAAGTCTGATGTGTCTTCATGAGATTGTTCTGGCGGTGAATGACAAGATGCAGTTGCGGCATTGTCATCAATCTGGTCTTGAATAGTCTCTTGTGTTTTTAGGAGGGAACGGTGGTTCCTCCTGAGAATCTTTCCTTCCTCAGTTCTAACAGTGTATGACCTTGGTCCTACTTCCTCAAGAACTGTAGCTTTCCTGTTCCATGCATCTGGATCCTCAATCCTGACAACATCATCCCTTGTCAATGGTTTTAGAGTTTTGGATGACTTGTCATAGTATGATTTCTGTTTCAGCTTTAACAGTTGAAGTCTCTGTCTCAGTTCCTCACTTTGCTGTTCTTTTGCACAGCAGGGTAGCGTGGTGTGCAACTTGCGACCCATTAGTAGTTCAGCAGGTGAAGAACCACAGTCTAAAGGTGAGGCTCGGTAGCTCAGCAGGGCGAGATAAGGATCAGACTTGCTTTCTGTCGCTTTCTTCAGTAGCTGCTTGAGAACTTGAACACCTTTCTCTGCCTTACCATTTGACTGAGCATACAAAGGACTGGATGTGATGTGCTGAAAGTCATAATGTGCTGCAAACTGTTGCCACTCCTTACAGTTGAAGCACGGACCATTGTCGCTAACGGCAATCCTGGGAATTCCATGTCTGGCGAAGATGGATTTCACATGTATTATGACACTGTTTGCTGTGGTGCTTGGGAGCAGCGCCATCTCAGGATAGTTAGAATAGTAGTCAATCACTATTAGATAGTCTTTACCATTTAAATGAAAAAGGTCCATACCAACCTTTTGCCATGGTGCTGTTGGTATGTCAGCTATTATCATTGGTTCCTTTGCTTGTTTGTTTTGGTGTTTCTGACATGTCTCACATTTGCCTATCATGTTCTCAATGCCCTTATTTATGCCAGGCCAATAAACAGTGTCTCTTGCCCTCCTTTTGCATTTTTCAATTCCGAGGTGTCCCTCATGAATCCTTTTGAGCATGTCTTGATGTAGAGCCTGTGGAATGACTATTCTGTTCTGTTTTAGTAATAGTCCACTTGCGACACTCAATTCTGACCTTATGTGAAAATATTTTGGACAGGAACCTTTTGGCCAACCATGATGAATGTTCTCTATTATTGTTTGTAACACTGTATCTTTTACTGTTTCTTCTGCTATTTGCTTTGATTTTGTGTCTGACACGGGCAGCGCAGCAGTGACCATACTCACATGAACATCCATGTCTTCTTCAGTAGAGCTCACATGACTCATTGTGGGTGCTCGGGATAGTGCATCTGCTAACACTATGTATTTGCCTGGTGTGTAGATCAGTTCAAAGTCATATCTTTGCAGCTTCATCATGAGTCGTTGAATCCTTGGAGACATCTCATTCAGGTTCTTTTTAATGATGGCAACCAGAGGGCTGTGGTCTGTTTCAACTGTGAAGGTGGGAAGTCCATATATGTAGCCATGAAACTTTTCTAGTCCAACTACCAAGCCTAGACATTCCTTTTCAATCTGGGCGTATCGACACTAAGTATCAGTCATAGACCTGGAGGCATAGGCAACAGGCTTCTAATCTTCACCCTCTGCTTGTAGCAAGACCGCACCTAGGCCATCTTTTGATGCATCCGTTGACACTTTGATTCTTTTTGTTGGGTCAAAGAAGGTGAGTACAGGTGTGGTTGTCAGCACTGTTTTGAGGTTTATCCACTCTTGTTCATGTCTTTCTGTCCATGCGAACTCATTTGTTTTATGTAGCAGGTCTCGCAGACAGGCTGTCTTGGCTGACAAGTTAGGAATGAACTTTCCAATGAAGTTTATCATCCCCATGATGCGTAGCACTCCTTTTTTGTCAGTGGGTCGGGGCATTTTGAGTATGGCGTTTACTTTTTCCATATCTGGCTCTATTCCTTTACCAGATAGATTATCTCCTAGGAAAGTGACTTCCTGGACGCCAAACTGACACTTGGCTTTGTTGAGCTTCAGTCCATTCTGGCGTATGCTCTGTAGCACTTTAGCCAGTCTCTCATTGTGTTCTTTCAGTGTGGAGCCCCAGATGATGATGTCATCAACATAGACCCGAACTCCTTCCAGACCTTCAATTATGTGTTCCATCGCTCTATGAAAGATTTCAGATGCAGATATTATCCCGAAAGGCATTCTGAGGAAACAATACCTGCCAAATGGTGTGTTGAAGGTACAGTATTTGGTTCTCTCTTCATCCAGTTTTAGTTGCCAAAATCCTTGTGAGGCATCGAGCTTTGTAAAGTATCTGGCACCTGACATTTCATAGAGTCATAGAGTCATAGAGTTTTACAGCACAGAAAGAGGCCCTTCGGCCCATCGTGTCTGCGCCGCCCATCCATCCCTGTCCAGTCTAATCCCATTTTCCAGCATTTGGTCCATAGCCTTGTATGCAATGGCATTTGAAGTGCTCATCCAAATGCTTCTTGAATGTTGTGAGGGTTCCTGCCTCTACCACCCTTTTAGGCATTGAGTTCCACATTCCAACCACCCTCTGGGTGAAAAAGTTCCTCCTCAAATCCCCTCTAAATCTCCTGCCCCTTACCCTGAATCTATGCCCCCTTGTTATTGACCCCCCTACTAAGGGGAAAAGCTCCTCTTTGTCTACCCTATCTATGCCCCTCATCATTTTGTACACCTCAATCAGGTCCCCCCTCAGCCTTCTTTGCTCCAAGGAAAACAACCCCAGCCTGTTTAGTCTTTCTTCATAGCTGAGGCGCTCCATCCCAGGTAACATCCTGGTGAATCTTCTCTGCACCCTCTCCAGAGCAATTACATCCTTCCTATAGTGAGGCGACCAGAACTGCACACAGTACTCCAGCTGTGGCCTCACCAGCGTTTTGTACAGCTCCATCATAACCTCCCTGCTCTTATATTCTATGCCACGGCTAATGAAGGCAAGTATCCCATATGCCTTTTTAACCACCTTATCTACCTGTTCCGCTGCCTTCAGGGATCTATGTACATGTACACCAAGGTCCCTCTGACCCTCTGTACTTCCTAGGGTCCTACCACTCATTGTGTATTCCCTTGCCTTATTTGTCCGTCCAAAATGCATCACCTCGCACTTTTCAGGGTTAAATTCCATTTGCCACTTTTCCGCCCATCTGACCAACCCGTTTATATCGTCCTGTAGCCTGAGGCTTTCCTCCTCGCAATTTACCACCCCACCAATTTACTCTCGCTTGGGAATCTGGTAGTGTTCACATTTTATGTTTGCATTTAAGTCCTTTGGATCCATGCATATTCTTATTTCATTGTTCTTTTTCTTTACACATACCATGGAGTTAACCCAGTCTGTTGGCTCTTCGACTTTCCTGATGACTCCTAGTGTGGTCATTCTGTCCAGTTCATTCTTGAGCCAGTCACGCAGGGGTGCTGGAACTCTTCGTGGAGCATGTACCACTGGCTGAGCATCCTCCTTTAGCTGGATCTTGTAAGTGAATGGTAGAACTCCAAATCCTTTGAACACATCCTGGAAATTATTCACTACAGAATCCACTGAGTCATCTGGTCTGCTTATGGCACAGTTTATACGGTAGACTCTCTTGACCAGTTCTAAGCCCTCACAAGCTTTGTCACCCAGTAGTGAATCAAGTCTTTCAGCCACAACAGAAAACATGAGATGATGCACTTTGTCTTTGACTGTCACTTTAAGTCTGCATACACCTAAGCTATCTATTTTCCGTCCATTATAGTCCTTCAGTAGTACTGAAGTTTTCTGTATTTTGGGCTTTTCTTTCATTTTTTAATGTCACTCATACTGATTAAGTTTGCTTTTGCACCAGTGTCTAGTTTCAAGGTAACTAATGCTCCATTTACCTGCAGTGGGATCATCCATTTGTCCTCTTTTACTGCATTAACTTTATGTTCAGCATTGTCCATTTCTGAGGGCTGCACATTTTCTGTATCCTTTTTGATATTGTCACATGACACCATTCCTACAAAAAATGTCTCACTTAAATCAGTGTCCTCAATTACATTAACTCGTTGTCCTTCCGTGGTTTTTACTTTTGAAAGGCATTGTTTGGCAAAGTGATTCTTTCCATTACACTTTGTGCACATTTTTCCAAACGCTGGGCATTGTCTTAACTGGTGTTTGTAACCACAGCGTTTACAATTAAAAATTTCATCCTCCGATTGCTTTTCATTTCTGTTCTGCCCACGTTTCTTCCCCTTGTAGGACACAGCACCGACAGCAGCATTATCACTCATTACAATCGCATCATTATTGATTTCACTGAAAGTCTTCGCGTGCTTTCGAGCTAGCTCGCTGGCTTGGCATATTTTCACAGCATTTTCCAAATTTAGTTCGGTTTCTCTCAACAGACGTTCCCTGACTTTTTTTATCATGAATACCAAACACAATCTGGTCACGAGTCATGGATTCTTTCAGCTCAGAGAAATTACATGTCTGTGCTTTCAGTTTCAGATCAGTTATAAAGCTATCAAAAGTCTCATTTTGCTGCTGTGTCCGAGAACGGAAGATGTATCTTTCATAGGTTTCATTCTTTTTGGGAGAGCAATGTGCATCAAATTTTTTTAGCACATCTTCTAATTTTTCTCTGTTCTCCTCTGGATTAAATACAAATGTATTAAATACCTCTATCGCCTGTGGGCCTGCAACCGTAAGCAGCAACGCTATCTTCCTTGCATCTGGCTTCGTACCGAATCCGATGGCTGCAATGTAGAGTTCGAATTGTTGTTTAAAATCTGCCAATTGTAGTCGATATTTCCTGTGAGGTTCAAACGCTCTGGTGGCTTCAAATTCTCCATGTCGCTTTTCACAATTTTCAGCAGATCTTCACCATCCTGGTACCATCTTATGTTCATTAATAAATAGACATTCTTATTATGAACACAGCTAGCTTTTGCTAGACACTTTATTGAGCACATGTGGACTAGGTACAGTATCTGTAGAGGCATCCATCTTGACTGCTGCCTTGTGGGTAGACTAGTGCCTCATGGGTAATGTAGTCTTAATATACATACAGCTGGGTAGTGTAGTCTTATATACATACAGCTATATACAGCTCTACACAGCTCCACGGCTCCACCTAGTGTGCACTATAGAATGACATGTTATTGATCATTACAGAGTCAACCCATCAGGTTTTCCTGGTGTGGTTCAGGGGGTGCATGGGGCACACCAAAATGCTGGAAAAATCATGAGGGCCTCTCAAAATAGGCTTAGAGAGGCCCTTAACGAGCATTTAAGGATGTTAAATAGCACAATGGCCAGCTGGAGGCGGGAACATTTCCCGACCTCCAAAAACCGGCACCGGCAAAATCCCGCGAAGGTGGGTTGGAGGCGGGTTCCGAACCCGACCTCTTTGAATCTGATTTTCCCATCTTTTCCGCCTCCAAACCCGCCTCCGCGGGATTTTGCCGGTGCCGGTTTTGGATGTAACTGGTAGAATAGTCATAGAGTCATAGAGTCATAGAATTTTACAGCACAGAAAGAGGCCCTTCGGCCCATCGTGTCTGCGCCGCCCATCCATCCCTGTCCAGTCTAATCCCATTTTCCAGCATTTGGTCCATAGCCTTGTATGCAATGGCATTTCAAGTGCTCATCCAAATGCTTCTTGAATGTTGTGAGGGTTCCTGCCTCTACCACCCTTTCAGGCATTGAGTTCCACATTCCAACCACCCTCTGGGTGAAAAAGTTCCTCCTCAAATCCCCTCTAAATCTCCTGCCCCTTACCCTGAATCTATGCCCCCTTGTTATTGACCCCCCCACTAAGGGGAAAAGTTCCTCTTTATCTACCCTATCTATGCCCCTCATCATTTTGTACACCTCAATCAGGTCCCCCCTCAGCCTTCTCTGCTCCAAGGAAAACAATTCCAGCCTGTCCAGCCTCTCTTCATAGCTGAGGCGCTCCATCCCAGGTAACATCCTGGTGAATCTTCTCTGCACCCTCTCCAAAGCAATCACATCCTTCCTATAGTGAGGCGACCAGAACTGCACACAGTACTCCAGCTGTGGCCTCACCAGCGTTTTGTACAGCTCCATCATAACCTCCCTGCTCTTATATTCTATGCCTCGGCTAATGAAGGCAAGTATCCCATATGCCTTTTTAACCACCTTATCTACCTGCTCCGCTGCCTTCAGGGATCTATGTACATGTACACCAAGGTCCCTCTGACCCTCTGTACTTCCTAGGGTCCTACCACTCATTGTGTATTCCCTTGCCTTATTTGTCCGTCCAAAATGCATCACCTCGCACTTTTCAGGGTTAAATTCCATTTGCCACTTTTCCGCCCATCTGACCAACCCGTTTATATCGTCCTGTAGCCGGAGGCTTTCCTCCTCGCAATTTACCACCCCACCAATTTTCGTGTCATCTGCGAACTTACTGATCATACCTTTTACATTCTCATCCAAATCATTTATGTAGATCACGAACAACAAGGGACCCAGCACCGATCCCTGAGGTACCCCACTGGACACAGGCATCCAGTCACAAAAGCAACCTTCAACCATCACCCTCTGCCTCCTGCCACTCAGCCAGTTTAGGATCCAACGCGCCAAGGCACCCTGGATCCCATGGGCTCTTACCTTCTTAACCAGTCTCCTATGCGGGACTTTGTCAAAAGCTTTACTGAAGTCCATGTAAACCACATCCACAGCATTTCCCTCATCCACCCCACTAGTCACCCCCTCGAAAAATTCGATCAGATTTGTCAGACATGATTTACCCTTGACAAAGCCATGCTGGCTATCCCCGATTAATCCTTGCCTCTCCAAGTGGAGATTAATTTTGTCCCTCAGAATTTTTTCCAATAATTTCCCCACCACAGATGTTAGACTCACTGGCCTGTAATTCCCTGGTTTATCCCTGCTACCCTTCTTGAATAATGGTACTACGTTAGCTGTTCTCCAGTCCTCTGGTACATCCCCTGTGGCCAGAGAGGTTCTGAAAATTTGTGTCAGAGCCCCTGCAATCTCCTCCTTTGCCTCCCACAGCAGCCTGGGATACATCTCATCTGGGCCTGGGGATTTATCCACTTTTTGGCCTGCTAAAACCGCTCGCACCTCCTCCCTCTCGATGCTAATATGTTCAAGTATGTCACAGTCCCCTTGCCCGATTTCTATGTCTGCATCGTCTTTCTCCATAGTGAACACAGATGCAAAAAATTCATTTAAAACCCCACCTACATCCTCTGGCTCTACACACAGATTGCCACTTTGGTCCCGAATGGGCCCTACCCTTTCCCTGGTTATCCTCTTGCCCTTAATATACTTATAAAACATCTTAGGATTTTCCTTTATTTTGCTCGCCAGTGTTATTTCATGGCCCCTCCTCGCCCTCCTAATTTCTTTTTTAAGTATGCCCCTGCACTTTTTATACTCCTCTAGGGCTTCCTCCGTCTTTAGTCTTTTGTAACTGCCAAAAGCCCCCCTTTTATTTCTAATGCATTTTTGTATATCCCTTGTCATCCAAGGTTCCCTTTGCTTGTTGGTCCCACCCTTGACCTTTACAGGAACATGTTGGCATTGTACTCTCTCAATTTCCCTTCTGAAAGTCTCCCATTGTTTTGATGTGGATTTTCCTATAAGCAGCTGCTCCCAGTCCACTTTGGCCAGATCCTGCCTTATCATATTAAAATCGGCCTTCCCCCAATTTAGAACCCTTATTTCCGGGCCGTCTTTGTCTTTTTCCATGACCACCTTAAATCTCACCGAATTATGGTCACTGTCGCCAAAATGCTCCCCTACTGACACTTCCACCACTTGCCCGGCTACATTCCCCAGAATTAGGTCCAGTACCGCCCCCCTCTCTTGTAGGACTTTCTACATGTTGGCTCAAAAAGCTCTCCTGGATGCACTTTAAGAATTCTGCACCCTCTAAGCCTTTCACACTCTGACTGTCCCAATTTATATTGGGGAAGTTGAAATCCCCCACTATTATTACCCTATTATTTTCGCACTTTTCTGAGATTTGCCTACATATCTGTTCCTCTATCTCCCCCTGACTGTTTGGGGGCCTATAGTACACTCCCAGCAAAGTGCTTGCCCCCTTTTTGTTTTTAAGTTCTACCCATATGGCCTCATTAGATAAGGGAGAACCAGTGGATGTGGTGTATTTGGACTTTCAGAACGCTTTTGATAAGGTCCCGCATAAGAGTTTAGCGTGCAAAGTTAAAGTACACGAGATTGGGGGTAAGGTACTGTCTTGGATAGAGAACTGGTTGGCAGACAGGAAGCAAAGAGTTGGAATAAACGGGTCTTTTTCCGAGTGGCAGGCAGTGACTAGTGGGGTACCGCAGGGATCAGTGCAAGGACCCCAGCTATTCACAATATGTATAAATGATCGAGATGAGGGAACTAGATGTAATATCTCCAAGTTTGCAGATGACACAAAGCTGGGTGGGCGTGTGTGCTGTGAGGAGGATGCAGAGAAACTCCAGTATGATTTGGACAGGTTGGGTGATTGGGCAGATGCATGGCAAATGAATTAATGTGGATAAATGCGAGGTTATCCACTTTGGTGGCAAAAACAGGAAGACAGATTATTATCTGAATGGCAATAGATTGGGAAAAGGGGAAGTGCAATCAGACCTGGGTGTCCTTGTGCACCAGTTGCTGAAGGTAAGCATGCAGGTGCAGCAGGTGTTTAAGAAGGCAAATGGTATGTTGGCCTTCATAGCGAGAGGATTCGAGTACAGGAGCAAGGATGTCTTGCTGCAGTTGTACAGGGGCTTGGTGAAACCACACCTTGAGTATTGTGTGCAGTTTTGTTCATCTTATCTGAGGAAGGATGTTCTTGCCATGGAGAGAGTGCAGCGAAAATTCACCAGACTGATACCTGGGATGGCAGGAATGACGTATGAGGAGAGATTGGGTCGATTAGGCTTATATTCGCTAGACTTTAGAAGAATGAGAGGGGATCTCATTGAAACTTATAAAATTCTAACAGGACTCGACAGACTAGGTGTAGGAAGGATGTTCCCGATGGCGGGGGACTCCAGAACCAGGGGTCACAGTCTAAGGATAAGGGGTAAGCCATTTAGGACTCGAGGGATATGGGGAGAAAGCAGGGACAGGGTACTGAATTTGGATGATCAGCCACAATCTCATTAAATGGCGGAACAGGTTCGAGGGGCTGAATGGCCTACTCCTGCTCCTATCTTCTATGTTTCTATGTTTCCTCCAACGTCAGAGAATCGCCCCCAAGGACATAGAAAAATAGGAGCAGGAGTAGGCCATTGGGCCCTTTGAGCCTGCTCCGTCATTCAATATGATCATAGCTGATCCTCTATCTCAATACCATATTCCTGCTCTCTCCCCATACCCCTTGATGCCCCTTGTGTCTCCTTAAAGCATATATACAACAATGCAAATAAGGTTCATATTTATTGAACATGATTATGCTGGAAATTTCTCTAGTTTGTCTTTCTCCGTTTTGCAGTGATGGAAAATTTCAATGTGCTTCTGTCAGTTTTCAGCAGACTCTGCAAATAAACACTGACTTCCAAAGCCATGTTTCCGGTTACATAAAGTTTTATGTGCATCGACATGAACTTTTTGAACTAAGTGGCGTTTCAGAGAGTTCAGTTTCTACTCAGACCATTTTTTACCACTTGTAAATTCTCCATTAAGTTTGGCTTCAGAACATAATTTACGCACAAGCCCGACCCTCACTGAATACTGAAAAACCTCTTCCAGTTTCAAAAGCCCCCCACCAGAGACATCGGTTGTTTCGGTTTCCACAATTTCCAAAAAACAATCCCCTTTAAATGTTAAGCAACATTTTTTCTGAGTCACTGTTGCTGCCTGGGCTCCTGCCTTTCGCTTGGACATGGTATTGGGTGGAAACGCTAACAGAGTTATCAACTGACGGAATTGCGAGCGGCCTGTTTATTTCAACGCACGGCACATTCCAGATTGCTGTGCGGCCATGCACGCGCGCATCTTCAAGGGAACATTGGTAGGTGGGTAGCTTGTTCCAAAACTAACCGAAGGGAATTGTGAGACTGCTCCAGAGATGACTCTTCCTTCAGTCTTTTTTGGATCCTTCTTTGCAGGGAAATACTAAACCTCTCTGCTTCTGCCCTGACATCATTAGCTGTGCTGTAATATAAAGGAGATGATGCTCTTCATAGACCTACATAGAAGATACAGCACAGAAACAGGCCATTTGGCCCAATTGGCTCTTTATGCTCCACACGAGCCTTCTCCCAGCCCTCTTCATCTAACCCATATTAGCATACCTTTCTATTACTTTCTCCTTCATGTGTTTATCTAGCTGCCTCTTAAATACATTTATGCTATTTGCCTCAACTACTCCTTGTGGTAGCAAGTTCCCCATTCTAACCACTGTCTTGGTAATGAAGTTTCTCCTGAATTCCTTATTGGATTTATTAGTGACTATCTTATATTTATGATCTCTAGTTTTGGACTCCCCCACAAGTGGAAACATCTTCTCTATGTTTACCCTATCACACCCTTTCACAATCTTAAAGAACTCTAGCAGGTCACCCCACAGTCTTCTCTTTTCTAGAGAAAAGAGCCCCAGCCTGTTCAATCTTTCCTGATAGGTATAAACTCTCAGTTCTGGTATCATCCTTGTAAATCTTATTTACACCTTCACCAGTGCCTCTATATCCTTTTTATAATATGGAGACCAGAACTGGGCATAGTACTCTAAGTATAGTCTAAACAAGGCTCTATACAAGTTTAACAACTTCTCTGCTTTTCAATTCTATCCCTCTAGTAATGAACCCCAGTGCTTTTTTTTTTAATGGCTTTGTAAACCTACGTTGCCACTAATTTGTGTATTTGTAGCCCGAGATCCCTTTGCTTCTCTACCCTATTTAGACTCTTATTTTCCAAGGGGTATGTGGCCTTCTTATTCTTCCTACCAAAATGCACCATGTCACACTTATCTATATTGAAATTAATTCACCAAAACCACGCCCATTCTGCAATGTTATTATTGTCTTCTTGTCACAGTCTTCCTCTGTATTTATTATATCCCCCAATTTGGTGTCATCCACAAACTTTGAAATTGTACTTCCAATTCCCGAGTCCAAATCATTTATGTAACGAGTGAACAAAAGTGGTCCCAGCACGGATCCTTGTGGAACACCACTTCCCACCTTTTGCCAGTCTGAGGAAGTACGTTTAACCTCTACTCTCTGTTTTCTGTTTTGTAGTCAGCTTGTGATGCATTCTGCTACTTGCCCCCTGACTCCACATGCTCTGACCTTATTCATGAATCTTCTATGTGGTACCTTATTGAAGGCCTTTTGAAAATCCAAATATATTACATCTACTACATTACCCTTGTCTACTCTTTCTGTTACTTTTTCAAAGAATTCACTAATGTTGGTCAAGCATGGCCTTCCCTTTTGAAGTCCGTGCTAACTATTCTTTACTATATTTTCTGTTTCCAGTTGTTTTTCTATTACATCTTTGAGTAAAGATCCCATTATCTTTCCTACCACCAACATTAAACTAATTGGTCTATAGTTCCCTGGACTTGTTCTATCACCCTTTTAAAATATAGGAATCATATTAGCTGTCCACCAGTCCTCTTTCACTATTCCCTTTTCTAATGAATTTATATACATATGTAATAGTGCCTCTGCTATCTCTTCCCTAACTTCTTTTAATATGTGCAGATGCAATCTATCTGGACCAGATGTTTTATCCTCTCTAAGTTTGATTAGTTTATCAATTAGCTCCCTCTTTCTGTCTTAAATGTCTTCATATCTTTTTTGATTACTTCTTCTAATGTCATGTCCAACTTGTTAGTCTCCCTGGTAAATACTGAGGCAAAGTAAATATTCAATATTTCTGCCATTTCGCTGTCATTACTTATGAGTTTATTGTGTGTACCCCTTAGTGGCCCTATCCCTAGCCTAATTTTTCTTTTGTTATTTATTTGTCTGTAGAATACTTTACCATTTCTTTGTATATTCCTTGATAATTTAACTGCTTTGTTCCTCTTTGCTTTCCTAATTTTTTTTTTTACTTCTTTCCTAACCGCTTCATATTCCCTTTTGTCATCCTCTCCTTTGTTGTCTATGTACTTAGTGTACGCCTTTTTCTGTAGTTTCAATTTTACCCTTATCTCTTTATTCATCCGTGGTGTTTTATTTTTGGCTAGTTTGTTCTTGTTTTTAGTGGAATATATTTCTCCTGCAATCTATTGATCACCTTTTAAAATATTTCCCACTG
Source organism: Somniosus microcephalus (assembly GCF_052327205.1). Classification (NCBI taxonomy): domain Eukaryota; kingdom Metazoa; phylum Chordata; class Chondrichthyes; order Squaliformes; family Somniosidae; genus Somniosus; species Somniosus microcephalus. Next base: position 58,298,626 of record NC_140987.1, on the reverse strand, counting down.
CTGTTCTCTTTGTCTGTCAATCAATTTTTCCAGTTTATCTTCCCTACTTCCTGTAGTGTATGTACCTTTAAGAGCCCCTGTGTACTGTAATACCGGTAGTGACCACTCGGGTATATAAGCCTGTATAGCGTCTTGTATCTTTTAGTTCACCTCCAGACTTTGTTCAGTAAATACCTGTTAAACCAACTCCTGCATTCCGTGTCTCCATTAACACACGGATACAAAAGTGGCGACGAATTGGAAACGGACTTACCTGCAATTCGGCAGCACCTCAAGAAGATCGATTCCTCAGACGAAGGTCGAAGAAAAAAAAACTGTGAGTTCACCAGCTAGCCGGGCTGGTGGCAGGTACTGCACTAATCCTTCCTGGGCGGCGGGCTGGGGCTTGATTGGGTGGCTCTGCAGTGGGGCCGAGCAGCGAGTCGGAAGGCGGAGGCAAACAGAGACGGAGGGTGGAGCACCCGGGAGACGGCCGGCGCTGCAAAGCAGGTCGGCGTTCGGACCAAGCAGAGGGAGGGAAAAATCCCAGAGAGCCCGGCGGGAACGAGTCTCCAACTATTAAAAATATCTGTGTAAATAAAAACTGCGAAGAACAGCGTTGTCAGCAGCGGGAAAGCGCGGGAGGCGCCATTTTTTCTCGGCAGGGAAGAAAGGAAAGCGCGGGAGGCGCCATTTTTGATTTTCAGGATGCCTAAGACTGGCAATATTACTGCTTTCGATAGTGATATAGAGGATTGGACCACATATGTGGAAAGAGTGGAGGTATATTGCACAGCGAATGAAGTAGAGGATGATAAAAAGGCATCGGTACTTCTAAATCTGATGGGCGCAAGGACATACGGGCTGTTACGAAACTTAATCACTCCAGCCAAACCGATGGACAAGAATTTTAAGGAGATTGTTGATACCCTACAGGAGCACTTAAACCCAACACCGCTGCTGATAGCGGAACGATTCAAATTCTTCAGGAGGAATCAGCACAAGAATGAAAGTAACGCTGATTACCTCACCGAATTAAGAAAGCTGTCAAAGCACTGCCAATTCGGGGCAGGACTGGCAGATTCTCTACGAGACAAATTCATCTGCGGTCTCCTAAGTGAAGGAACACAGAAAAGGCTACTTTCTAAGAAAGATTTGACACTGGACAAGGCTTTCAGTGTAGCTGTATCATACGAAGCAGCAGCAAGAGGAGCTGCAGAGATACAGCAAAAGCCACAGGACTTCGGCACCCATGAAATGACACGGGGTTTCGAGAGATGTTATCGCTACGGCAGATCCACCCATGACCAGAGGGACTGCTGGTTCAAGGACAAAGCATGCAGACAATGCGGAAAGATGGGACACATTGCACGTGTATGCCGATCTGGAAACAAAAAATCCACTGACATAAAAAAAATCAATAAGGAAAAGTACAGAAAGGTACAAATGATGACGAACAGTAGCTCCGAAGACCAGAAGAGCGATAGCGACTCCGGAAACAAGAGACTAAGCTGTCTCAAATTACATAATGTAATTGCCAAAGAAGATTACCAGACCATTTGGGTTACCCTCACGATAGTGGGGTCCCCAGTTAAAATGGAGCTAGATACAGGATCAGCTCTGACCATCATAAGTCGACGGGATTACGAGCGGCTATTTCCGCATATACCTTTGAAAGACACATCCATTATCTTGAAGACATATACGGGGCAGAAAGTATACCCCAGAGGGAAAATAAGGGTGCCTGTTGTATACAACGGCAAGGAAATACAGAAGTTGTATTTATACGTTCTGCAAGATGGTGGTCCACCGCTGTTGGGACGTGAATGGATCAGGAAGATACGTTTAGACTGGCACTCCATTCAGGCACTGACGGTGACCAGTAAGAAAAAAAGTGATGATGACGTCATACCTGAACGATTAAAAGACATCTTGGCCAACGCCAAAGAAGTGTTTCAACAGGAACTAGGAACCTTGAAAGGCGTCACTGCCTCAATAAAAGTAGAAGATGCGGCAATTCCCAAGTTTTTTAAGGCAAGGCCGGTGCCATATGCAATTCGTCCAGCAGTCGAGGCAGAGCTGGAGAATTTGGAAAAGGCAGGCGTGTTATCCAAGGTAGATTGGAGCGAGTGGGCAACACCCATCGTCCCGGTCATGAAGAAAATGTTGAATAATGATAAATCTGAAGAACAGAGAAAAATTCGCATCTGTGGGGACTTCAAGGTGACTGTAAACCCGGTCCTTCACATGGTACAGTATCCTCTTCCGAGGATAGAAGATATTTTCGCCTCACTATCCGGAGGGAAACGTTTCACCAAAATTGACTTGGCACAGGCATATCTACAGCTGGAGGTTGAGGAGGCCTCTAAAAAGTATCTCACGATAAACACACACAAAGGCCTGTACCAGTACAATCGACTGGTTTTCGGAGTAGCATCAGCTCCAGCTATCTGGCAAAGAGCTATGGAGCAAGTCCTGCAAGGGATTCCGGGGACTCAATGCTACCTAGACGACATCCTTGTAACAGGAGAAAACGACAACGAGCACCTTGCCAATTTGGAGCAGGTGCTCACTAGGCTGAGAGAACGGGGCCTACGAGCAAATCGCCCCAAGTGCGAATTTTTCCAGAAACAAATATCATATTGTGGCCATATAATTAACGAAGAAGGGTTGCATAAGTCACCTGAAAAAATTGAAGCGGTCATAAAAGCCCCAGCACCTGAAAATGTCTCACAATTAAGGTCGTTCCTGGGATTGATAAATTACTATCATAAATTTTTACCGAACTTGTCAACTGTTCTGCACCCTCTTAACGCACTGCTACAAACGGGAGTAATTTGGAAATGGAGCGAAGACTGTAAACGTGCCTTCCATAAGCGCAAAGGCTTGATCATGTCCAAGGAAGTGTTGGCTCATTACAACCCATCACTGCCAATCAGACTGGCGTGCGATGCATCCCCTTACGGCGTAGGAGCGGTATTATCGCATAGATTCCCTGATGGCTCGGAGCGGCCGATAGCTTTTGCGTCACGCTCATTGAACTCAGCTGAGCGTAACTATGCCCAGATCGACAGGGAAGCACTCAGCCTGGTGTGGGGAGTGAAGAAATTCAACCATTACCTACACGGACAAAAATTTACCTTGTTGACTGACCATCAACCCCTCGTCTCCATATTCAACCCTAAAAAGGGCGTTCCCATTATGACAGCGCAAAGGCTACAGAGGTGGTCCCTTTTCCTAGGGGCACACCAATATGACATAGAATACAAAGGATCAAAACAGCATGGGAATGCTGAAGGTTTATTGCGCCTACCGTTGCCAACGGCAGAAGAGGCACCTACAGTGGACCCAGTGGAGATGTTCCACTCAACCATAGTGGAATGTTTACCAGTAACAAATTCTACCATTGAAAAGGAAACGAGAAATGACCCGACTCTCTCACGAGTCTACGAAACGGTGAAGGGATGGCCAGCACATGGTGAACCACTGTTGCCAGCATTCTCGCAAAGAAGAGAACAGCTGTCAGTGTGCTGAGGAACCTTGATGTGTGGATCCAGAGTGGTGATTCCACCCAAACTCCAGGATAAAGTGCTAAAGGAGCTTCACGAGGGGCATCTGGGTGGAGTGAAAATGAAGAACCTAGCCAGAGCGTTTGTGTGGTGGCCAGGTATTGATGGAGACATCGAAGAAATGACCAAGAGCTGTCTAGGATGCCAGAAGGTCCAAAACGCCCCACCACAAGCCCCTCTACATCCATGTGAGTGGCCCACATCTCCATGGCAAAGGGTACATATCGACTTTGCTGGTCCATTTATGGGCTCAATGTTCTTAATCGCGGTTGATGCACACTCCAAGTGGCCAGAGGTAATAAAGATGTCCTCCACCACCACGGAAAAAACCATCACAGTATTAAGGACCATATTTGCCAGGAATGGGCTGCCTGAACAGATCTGTTCTGATAATGGACCGCAATTTGTGTCCGAAGAATTCAGGAATTTCTTAAAAAACAATGGGGTTAAGCACTACACGTCCGCCCCATACCATCCCGCCACCAATGGATTAGCTGAAAGGTTTGTCCAGACCTTCAAGAAGGCCATAAAGGCCATGGGTAATGAAGACATAAATCTACAACATAAGGTAGATAACTTCTTGTTTGCGTACAGGAATGCAACACATATGGTTACAAACCAAACACCCGCCATGAAGACTAAGATGCCGGCTGGATTTGATCAAGCCAAACATCAGAAGGGACGTAGAGAACCGGCAATTTCAAGGCATGAATGAAAGGCCAACTAGAACCTTCCAGATAGGTCAACAAGTTTTGGCCCGGGACTACTGTACCGAGAAATGGCAGCCTGGAACTATTTGCACACGATTAGGACCGCTGATGTATACCGTGGACATTGGAGAAAGCATAATAAGGCGCCATGCTGACCAGATCATAGAGTCATCTGAAAAGGGACAACCTACACCACAACTCTATACGCCTAATGATGAAGCAGAGATACCCATAATATCTACTCCGATCCGGTGCTACTGGAACCAGATGAACCCAACACTGGCATTCAAGCCGAATCGACCTTGCCAAAAGAACCTACTACACCACCGAAAACTACTACAACACCGAGGCATTATCCGGACCGAGTCAGGAAGCCTCCAGAGAGACTGACTTATGATTGATTAACTGCAGCAAATGTGTAGATTATTGTTCTTGTAAACATGTTAATTAATGATTACTTAAAATGTTATGTACTAATTATCTAAAAGGGGAGGAATTGTAGTGTATGAACCTTTAAGAACCCCTGTGTACTGTAATACCGGTAGTGACCACTCGGGTATATAAGCCTGTATAGCGTCTTGTATCTTTTAGTTCACCCCCAGACTTTGTTCAGTAAACACCTGTTAAACCAACTCCTGCATTCCGTGTCTCCATTAACACACGGATACAACACTTCCATTCTCATTCCCTCAATCTATTATAAAATAAAAACTGAAAATGCTGGAAATACTCAGCAGGTCAGGCGACATCTCTGGAGGGAGGAGCAGAGTTAACGAGGGGAAGTTTGCCAGTGCTCAGGGAGCGGGTTTGGAGGCGGGACTGCTGGCAAAATTGCAAATTGCCTCTATACAATCTTCCCAAGTGTCGGGTCCCTGATTTGCACAGGAAACTGACACCTAGCGGCGGGAAGAGGATTATAGGCACTTAACTGCTTGTTAACAGGTAGTTAACAGGCAGTTAAGAGGCTTTTTTCAATTTTGACAGGTTGACTGTGGGGCTTCCCGATGTCCGGACACCACGTCAGGGTAAGTGTGGTGTGCTGTGGGTGTACTGTAATGTTTGTGCATTGATGACAGCTGCAGAAGTGGTGTGAAGGATCCAATAGTACACTGGTGAGCTTCAGAGGTAAGAAAATGCTGGGAAAATCATTTTTAATGTATTTAGACTTTTCTGTAGGTAACAAGTTTTGAAGTGTTTGTATAGTTCCACCTCATTGGGAGAACCTCTCTCACCAGTGACAGATCGCTTCTGTAACCTCACCTGCAGCTGCCATCTGTTTTATCCTAAGGAGGGAGTCACTGGAGAGCCTGGGTGCAAGGGTTCACCTTTGTACAGTGATTGGCAGCACCTCAATGCTGTCAAACACTGAAAAATCATCTGTCAAAAAACAAATGTACCTGGCCCCTTTAAGAAAACCGGCAGATGACGCATCATCAGCTGAAGTCATCTGACACCAGCTTTCTCTTAATTGGCCGGCAAACCCGCAGGGCGGGTTTAACAGGGCCAATTGATGCAAAATAGCGTCTGTGCGTCGGACGTCGTTGGGGGCGGGATCGGAACCCGGAAGGCAGCTGTCCCGCTCCCAGGTCGCACCGAAAGGTAAAATCCAGTCCGACGTTTCAGGTCGATGATCTTTCTTCAGAAGACCTTTCATCATCGACCTGAAATGTTAACTCTGTTCCTACCTCCAAAGCTGCTGCCTGACCTGCTGAGTATTTCCAGCATTTTCTGTTTTTATTTCAGATTTCCAGCATCCGCTGTATTTTGCTTTTGTATTAGTGTTCCCTCAATCTATTACTTTGGTCTTTGTCTTACTTATGTCTTTCTCAATCATTATTTAAAACCTTATTATGTTGTGATCACTACTCCCTAGATGTTTCCCTACACTCATTTCTCTTATCTGCTAGATCCAGCAGTGATTCCTCTCACGTATTGGGTAAGAAAGGATTCCTGAACACACTGCAAAGATTCCACTCCCTTTTCTCTTTCCCTACCTCTTATTGCCAGTTTATCTAGGGGTAGTTGAAATCTCCCATGATTATTATTCTATGTTTTTTAGTCATTTCATAGATTTGCCTACATATTTTTTCCTCCACTTCCCTTCCACTATTAGATGGTCTGTGATGTAATAAAACTCACTACGCACTTGGTTTGAGCATAAAGCAAGGCTTGAATCAACTTGTTTCAGAACATGGAGGTCTAGTTGTACTTCACTAGTTCCTTGTCTTACAAAATGTCCCTGGAAAGCTGGGCCCGCGCCCGAGTATTTATATTCCTTGGATGGTGCCACCAGCTGGCCGTCCAGCGTTATTTCATGAGTAGTTTCTTGATGATGATGAGATTTATAACAGTCTGTAGAATACCTCTATTAACACGATCGATCCCTTCTTATCCTTTATCTCAATCCATACGTATTTTTTTTCTATCCTATTTATTCTTTCCGCTAGGATTCTGGTTCCATTCTGGTTCAGATGAAGCCACATCCCAGCGGTACACCTCCATCCTGTCCCAGTACTGGCCCCATGAAGTGGAATCCCTCCTTCCCACACCACTCTTTCAGGCATGCGTTCACCTTGCTGATCTGTCTCTCCCAATGCCAATTAGCACGTGGTTTGGGTAGTAATCTTGAGATTACCACCCATGAGGTCCTGTTTTTTAATTTAGTTCCTAGCCTCTGATACTCCATTAGCAGGACCTCCTCCCTTTTCTTCCCTATGCCATTGCTTCTAACATGAACCACAACAACTGGATCTTCCCTCTCCATTTCCAAGTTCGTCTCCAGTTGCTCCGAGATATTCTTGCACCAAGTGGGCAACACACCCTCCTGGACTCTTGGTCACGACTGCAGAGGACGCTATCCATCCCCTCGAATTATAGTGTCACCTCTGACTACAACCGTTTGTATTTTGCTCCTGTCCCCCTTGGACTGCTTCTTGCTTCATGGTGCCATGGTTAACATTCAGGCCATCCTCCCCGCAGTCTTTCCCCTTATCCTCACAGGCAGTAAGTACCTGTTGGATAGGACCAGTGCCTGTGGGACCTCTTTCTCTAGCTCCCCTAGGTTCCACTTACCCTGTTGACTGACAGTCACACTCTCCTCTTCCTGCACCTGTGCTTTCCTCTGAGGTGTGACTCTACTCCGGAGAAAACTATCCGGATATTCCTCCCCCTCCTTTATGTGTCGGAGTGTCACTAACTCACACTCCAGCTCCTGGACTCAGAGCCGAGGGGCAGGATTTTCATTGGGCCGTGGAGGCGGGATTGGAGGCGTGTGGGGGGTTAAAATCCCGAAACCGGGGGGCACGAACCCATTCCACCCCCAACCCGCCTCCATGCCAGTTTCAAAGGAGGCGGGTACCCGACCCGCACTGGGACCCGCCTCCCCAAGGCGGGAAGGGGATTAGTGCCAATTAACTGCCTGCTCCACCATTCAATATGATCATGGCTGATCCTCTATCACAATACCATATTCCCGCTGTCTCCCCATACCCCTTGATGCCTTTTGCATCTAGAAATCTCTCTATCTCCTTCTTAAATATATTCAGTGACTTGGCCACCACAGCCTTCTGTGGTAGGGAATTCCACAGGTTCACCACCCTCTGAGTGAAGAAATTTCTCCTCACCTCAGTACTAAATGTCCTACCTCGTATCCTGAGACTGTGACCCCTCGTTCTCGACCCCCCAGCCAGGGGAAACATCCTCCCTGCATTCAGTCTGTCTAGCCCTGTCAGAATTTTATACGTTTCAAAGAGATCCCCTCTCATTCTTCTAAACTCTAGTGAATACAGGTCTAGTCGACCCAATCTCCCCTCATACGACAGTCCTGCCATCCCAGGAATCAGTCTGGTGAGCCTTCGCTGCACTCCCTCTATGGCAAGTATATCCTTTCTTAGGTAAGGAGACCAAAACTGCACACAGTACTCCAGGTGTTGTCTCACCAAGGCCCTGTATAACTATAGTAAGACATCCTTGCTCCTGTTGGGAACCTGAGCAGGGGGACGGAGGAAAGGGAAACAAGGATAAAAGCAAAAGATAGGAAGGAGAAAAACAAAAGTGGCAGTCAGAGAAATCAACGGTTTAAATCAAACATGGCCACAGTAAATAATAATTCTAATAGGTCTAAGAGCGATAAAAAAACAAGCCTGAAGGCTTTGTGTCTTTATGCTAGGAACATTCGTAATAAGGTGGATGAATTAACTGCGCAAATAGAGGTAAACAAATATGATTTGATTGGGATTACGGAAACATGGCTCCAGGGTGGCGAAGGCTGGGAACTCAACATCCAGGGGTATTCAATATTCAGGAAAGATAGGCAAAAAGGAAAGGGAGGTGGGGCAGTATTACTGGTTAAAGAAGGGATTAACACAATTGTAAGAAAGGATATTAGCTCTGATGATGTAGAATCTGTATGGGTAGAACTGAGAAATACCAAGGGGCAGAAAACATTAGTGGGAGTGGTATACAGACCTCCAAACAGTAATGTGGAGGTTGGGGATGGCATTAAAAGGGAAATTAGAGAAGCGTGCAAAAAGGGCACAGCAGTCATCATGGGTGACTTTAATCTACATATAGATTGGGCTAACCAAATTAGTAACAATATTGTGGAGGAGGAATTCCTGGAGTGTTTACGGGATGGTTTCCTGGACCAATATGTCGAGGAACCAACCAGAGATCAGGTCATCTTAGACTGGGTATTATGTAATGAGAAAGGATTAATTAGCAATCTTGTTGTACGAGGCCCCTTGGGTCGGAGCGATCATAATATGATCGAATTCTTCATTAAGATGGAGAATGAAGTAGTTGACTCAGAGACTAGGGTCCTGAATTTAAATAAAGGAAACTATGATGGTCTGAGGTGCGAATTGGGTAGGATTGACTGGGGAATGTCACTCAAAGGGTTGACGGTGGATAGGCAATGGCAAACATTCAAAGACCGCATGGATGAACTACAGAATTTGTTCATCCCAGTTTGGCATAAAAATAAAACAAAAACGGTGACTCAACCGTGGCTAACGAGGGAAATTAGGGATAGCATCAGATCCAAGGAGAGGACATATAAATTGGCCAGAAAAAGCAGTAATCCAGAGGATTGGGAGCAGTTTAGGATTCAACAAAGGAGGACAAAGGGATTAATTAAGAAAGGGAAAATAGAATATGAGAGTAAGCTTGCTGGGAACATAAAAACTAACTGTAAAAGCTTTTATAGGTATGTGAAGAGAAAAAGATTGGTGAAGTCAAGCGTAGGTCCCTTGCAGTCAGAATCAGGGGAATTTATAATGGGGAACAAAGAAATGGCAGACCAATTAAATACATATTTTGGTTCTGTCTTCACAAAGGAGGACACAAATAACCTCCCAGAAATGTCGGGGAACATAGGGTCTGATGAAAGGGAGGAACTGAAAGAAATCAGTATTTGTAGGGAAATGGTGTTAGAGAAATTGATGGGATAGAAGGCCGATAAATCCCCAGGGCCTGATAATCTACATCCTAGGGTACTTAAGGAAGTGGCCCTAGAAATAGTAGATGCATTGCTGATCATCTTCCAACATTCGATGGAATCTGGAAGAGTACACATGGATTGGAGGGTAGCTAATGTTACCCCACTATTCAAAAAAGGTGGTAGAGAGAAAATGAGGAATTACAGAATGGTAAGCCTGACATCGGCAGTGGGGAAAATGCTAGAGTCCATTATAAAAGATGTAATAGCAGAGCACTTGGAAAACAGTGACAGGATCGGACAAAGTCAACATGGATTTACAAAAGGTAAATCGTGCTTGACTAATCTACTGGAATTTTTTGAGGATGTAACTAGTAAAATAGATAAGGCAGAACCAGTGGATGTGGTGTATTTGGACTTTTAGAAGGCTTTCGATAAAGTCTCACATAAGAGATTAGCGTGTATAGTTAAGGCACATGGGATTGGGGGCAAGGTATTGACTTGGATGGAGAACTGGTTGGCAGATAGAAAGCAAAGAGTTGGAATAAACGGGTCTTTTTCCGAGTGGCAGGCAGTGACTAGTGGGGTACCACAGGGATCGGTCCTTGGACCCCAGCTATTCGCAATATATATTAATGATCTAGACAAGGGAACTCGAAGTAATATCTCCAAATTTGCAGACGACACAAAGCTGGGTGGGTGTGTGTGCTGTGAGGAGGATGCCGAGAAACTCCAGGATGATTTGGACAGGTTGGGTGATTGGGCAGAAGCATGGTAGATGCAATGTAATGTGGATAAATGTGAGGTTATCCACTTTGGTGGCAAAAACAGGAAGGCAGATTATTATCTGAATGGCAATAGATTGGGAGAAGGGGAAGTGCAACGAGACCTGGGTGTCCTTGTGCACCAGTTGCTGAAGGTAAGCATGCAGGTGCAGCAGGCGGTTAAGAAGGCAAATGGTATGTTGGCCTTCATAGCGAGAGGGTTTGAGTACAGGAACAAGGATGTCTTGCTGCAGTTGTACAGGACCTTGGTGAGACCACATCTTGAGTATTGTGTGCAGTTTGGTCGCCTTATCTGAGGAAGAATATTCTTGCCATGGAAGGAGTTCAGAGAAGATTCACCAGGCTGATACCTGGGATGGCAGGAATGACGTATGAGGAGAGACTGGGTCGATTGGGCTTGTACTCGCTGGAATTTAGAAGAATGAGAGGGGATCTCATTGAAACTTATAAAATTCTGGCAGGACTGGACAGACTAGATGCAGGGAAGATGTTCCCGATGGTTGGGGAATCCAGAACCAGGGGTCACAGTCTAAGGATAAGGGGTAGGCCTTTTAGGACAGAAATTAGGAGGAATTTCTTCACCCAGAGAGTGGTGAACCTGTGGAATTCTCTACCACAGAAGGCAGTAGAGGCCAATTCATTAAATATATTCAAGAAAGAGTTGGATATATTTCTTAAGGCTAAAGGGATCAAGGGGTATGGGGAGAAAGCAGGGACCAGGTACTGAACTTGGATGATCAGCCATGATCGCATTGAATGGCGGAGCAGGCTCGAGGGGCCGAATGGCCTACACCTGCTCCTATCTTCTATGTTTCTATGTTTCTATGTTTCTATGTACTCAAATCCTCTTGCAATGAAGGCCAACATACCATTTGCCTTCCTAACTGCTTGCTGCACCTCCATGTTTGCTTTCAGTGACTGGTGTATAAGGACACCCAGGTCCCTTTGTACATCAACATTTCCCAATCTATCACAATTGAAATAATACTCTGCCTTTCTGTTTTTCCTACCGAAGTGGATAACTTCACATTTATCCACATTATACTGCATCTGCCATGTATTTGCCCACTCACTCAACTTGTCTAAATCGCCTTGACGCCTCTTTGCATCCTCCTCACAACTCACAATCCCACCTAGTGTCGTGTCGTCAGCAAACTTGGAAATATTGCATTTGGTTCCTTCATCCAGATCATTGATATATAATGTGAATAGCTGGGGCCCAAGCACTGATCCCTGCGGTACCCCACCAGTCACCGCCTGCCACCCCGAAAAAGACCCATTTATTCCTACTCACTGTTTCCTGTTTGTTAACCAATTTTCATTCCATGCCAGTATATTACCCCCAATCTCATGTGCTTTAATTTTGCACACTACCCTCTTATGTGGGACTTTATGAAAGGCCTTCTGAAAATCCAAATACACCACATCCACTGGTTCTCCCTTATCTATTCTATCAGTTACATCCTCAAAAAACTCCAGTAGGTTTGTCAAACATGATTTTCCTTTCATAAATCCATGTTGACTTTGTTGAGTCCCGTTGAGATTTTCTAAGTGTCCTGTTATCACACCCTTTGTAATAGACTCTAGCATTTTCCCTACTGCTGATGTTAGGCTGGCCTGTAGTTCTCTGCTTTCTCTCTCCCTCCTTTTTTAAATGATGAGGTTACATTTGCCACCCTCCAATCTGCAGGAACTGTTCCATAATCTATAGAATTTTGGAAGATGACAACCAATGCATCCACTATTTCCATGGCTACCTCTTTTAGTACTCTGGGATGCAGATTATCAGGCCCTGCGGATTTATCAGCTTTCAGCCCCATTAATTTCTCCAGCACTATTTTTTTACTAATACTAATTTCCTTTAATTCCTCCTTCTCACTAGACCTTTGGTTTCTTAGCATTTCTGGGAAGTTATCTGTGTCCTCTACCGTGAAGACAGAACCAAAGTATTTGTTTCATTGCACTGCCATTTCCTTGTTCCCCATTATAAATTCTCCTATTCTGACTGTAAGGGACCTACATTTGTCTTCACTAATCTTTTTCTTTTTACATACTTGCAGAAGCTTTTATAGTCCGCTTTTATGTTCCTTGCAAGTTTACTCTCATACTCTATTTTTCCCCTCTTAATCAATCTCTTGGTCCTTTTTTTGCTGAATTCTAAACTGTTCCCAATCCTCAGGCTTTCTACTTTTACTGGCAACTTTATATGACTCCTCTTTGGATCTAATACTATCCTTACTTTCTTTTGTTAGCCATGGTTGGGCCACTTTTCCTTTTGTGTTTTTACACCAGAAAGGAATGTATAACTGTTGCAATTCATGCATTCGTTCCTTAAATGTTAGCCACTGCCTATCCACCATCATGCCTTTTAATGAAGCTCCCCAATCTATCATAGCCAACTCCCTCCTCATACCTTCATAGTTTCCTTTGTTCAGGTTTAGGACCCTAGTTTTGGATTAGACTACTTCACTTTCCATCTTAATGAAGAATTCTATCATGTTATGGTCACTCTTCCCTAAAGGACCCTGCACAACAAGATTATTAATTAACCCCTTCTCATTGCACAATACCCAATCTAGGATAGCCTGTTCCCTAGTTGTCTGCTCAACATGCTGGTCTAGAAAAACATCTTGTACACACTCCAGGAATTCACCCTCCACAGTATTATTGCTAATTTGGTTTGGCCAGTCTATATGTAGATTAAAGTCACCCATGATTACATTAGTACCCTTGTTACATGCATCTCTAATTTCCTGTTTGATGCCTTCCCCTACATTACCACTACTGTTTGGAGGCCTATATACAACTCCCACCAATGTTTTCTGCCCCTTGGTGCTTCTTAGCTCCACCCAGACTGATTCTGCATCTCGATTTTCTGAGCCAATATCCTTTCTTACTATTGCTCTGATACTAACAACGCCACCCCACCTCCTTTTCCTTTTTGCCTGTCCTTCCTAAATATCAAATATCCTTGGATATTCAGCTCCCAGCCTTGGTCACCATGCAGCCATGTCTCTGTAATTGCAATTATATCATTTCCGTTTTCATCTATTTGCGCTGTTAATTCATCTACCTTATTACGAATGCTTCGTGCATTCAGATACAGTGCCTTTGGATTTGTCTTTTTAACATTTTTAGACATCTTAAATTTTTTTTGTACTATGGCCCTATTTGTCTTATTACCATTTTTTCTTACCTGGACCCTATTTGTTAGTGCACTCTTTTGTTTGTACGCTCTGTCTCTTTCTGACACTATCTGGTTATCTTTACCCCAATCATCTTCCTGCATTGCTTCCTTGTCTTTTCTCTTTAGCATTCCAGATTTCTCTCCACCGGGACCCTCCCCCATCCCATTATTTAGTTTAAAGCCCTATCTACTTCCCTAGTTATTCGATTCGCTAGAACTCTGGTCCCAGCATGGTTCAGGTGTAGTCTGTCCCAACGGAACAGCTCTCGCTTTCCCCAGCACTGGTGCCAGTGCCCCACAAATTGAAACCCATCAAATCAAAACTGGGCTCCTGCAGGTTCCTTGCTGCCTGCTAGTGCCATGATTTGCTGGGCGAGTTTATCACATGGCGAGTCAGGCACTGGGGCAGCCCAATATCAGAAAAGGATCCTAAAGCAAATATAAGACCCTTATTTAAGTTTTATAATGAGTTGGGAAGGGGGAAGTCCATGGCAGGGGAGACTTAAGCTTTCCTTGTGGCACGCCTGCTCCTCCTGACCCCACAAGGACAGTACAAAAACATACCTGTTTTAGCCTCTTCTGGCCCCGGCTCCTCTTTCCATTGTCTTCGCCTGAGATGAAAGCCACAGCCCACTCAGATCACCAGTTAAATAAGAACATAAGGGTAAGGGGTAAGCCATTTAGGACAGAGATGAGGAGGAATTTCTTCACCCAGAGAGTGGTGAACCTGTGGAATTCTCTACCACAGAAGGCAGTTGAGGCCAATTCATTAAATATATTCAAGAAGGAGTTAGATATATTTCTTAAGGCTAAAGGGATCAAGGGATATGGGGAGAAGGCAGGGACAGGGTACTGAGTTTGGATGTACACACTGGAGTTTAGAAGATTGAGAGGGGACCTCATAGAAGTGTATAAAATTCTGACAGGTCTAGACAGACTGGATGCAGAAGGAATGTTTCCCTTGGCGGGTGAGAACAGAACAAGAGGACATAATTTAAGGATAAGGGCTAAACCATTTAGGACAGAGATGAGGGGGAATTTCTTCACTCAGAGAGTGGTGAACCTGTGGAACTCATTGCCACAGAGGGCAGTGTACGCCAGCTCATTAAATATATTTAAGAGGGAATTAGATATATTTCTACGGGCAAAAGGGGTTAAGGGTTACGGAGAGAAGGCGGGGACGGGATACTGAATTAAAGGATCAGCCATGATCTCATCGAATGGCGGAGCAGGCACGAAGGGCCGAATGGCCTACTCCTGCTCCTATCTTCTATGTATCTATGTATCTATGTATGATCTCATTGAATGGCGGAGCAGGCTCGAGGGGCCGAATGGCCTACTCCTGCTCCTATCTTCTATGTTTCTATGTTTCTATAAGAAATAGGAGCAGGAGTAGGCCATTTGGCCCTTCGAGCCTGCTCTGCCATTCAATGAGATCATGGCTGATCTTCTGCCTCAACTCCATTCACCGGCCCTATCGCCATATCCCTTGATGTCCTTACTAGTCAGAAATCTATCGACTTCTGTTTTGAATATACCCAATGACTGAGCCTCCACAGCCCTCTGGGGTAGAGAATTCCAAAGAATCACCACCCTCTGTGTGAAGAAATTTCTTCTCATCTCAGTCCCGAAAGGCCTACCCTTTATCTTGAGGCTGTGGCCCCTGGTTCTAGACTCCCCAGCCAAGGGAAACATTCTCCCAGCATCCATCCTATCAAGCCCTGTAATAATTTTGTATGCTTCAATGAGATCCCCTCTCATTCTTCTGAATTCAAGAGAATACAGGACTAGTTTACTCAATCTCTTCTCATACGACAGTCCCGCCATCCCAGGAATCAATCTCGTGAACCTTCATTGCACTCCCTCTATGGCAAGTATATCCTTCCTTAGGTAAGGAGACCAAAATTGTACACGGTACTCCAAGTGTGATCTCACCAAGGCCCTATATAATTGGAGTAAGACTTCTTTACTCCTGTACTCAAATCCTCTTGTAATAAAGGCCAGCATACCATTTGCCTTCCTAATGGCTTGCTGCACCTGCACATTCACTTTTAGTGACTCATGTACAAGGACACCCAGGTCCCTTTGAGCATCTGCATTCCCCAATCTTTCACCATTTAGGAAATCCTCTGGCTTTCCTTTTTTTATACCAAAGTGGATAACTTCACATTTATCCACATTATATTCCATCTGCCATGTTGTCGCCCACTCACTGAGCCTGTCGAGATCCCCTTGAAGCCTCTTCACATCCTCTTCGCAACTGACACTGCCACCTAGCTTTGTATCATCAGCAAAATGGTGGCCGGATCCCGATGTATACGTAAAGAAGGACCCCACTAGCTTTGCATTGGTGACTTGCGGCCTGCTCACTAGAGCAGGTTAAAATTCAAAATGGGATTCCGGTGGGGAAGTAACCTGGACGTTTTTAACTGCCCACCCGCCCGGTTAAAAATCACCCCCATTGTACTATTTTCCCCCCACATACCTTCCCTTGCTAAGAAGAATAGTTTTGTGACCTATCCCCAAGTCTCTGTCAATCCCATTCCATGGTCTGTTGTCTGGAGATGTGTGACAGGGTGATTCTCATTCTGGTTTTCTATCCTTTCATGTGAGGAAACACTTGTCCTCCATTCAGCATTTCCTTGCAACAGTCGGATTGAGGTTAGAAAATTCACCCTGCAGAGTGTGGGTCGTACCAACGGTGCCCTACCACTCCATGGTAGCGTATTGAAGGTCTGACAAACGGCACCACTGTGCTGCACTCCTTTCAAATACATTTTATATTACCATGAGGGCCTCTGATTTGCATAAAACATTCCAGCCATGTCTCTTAAATTAGTCCAGACCATCCTTTTGAATAATATTCTTCACATGCAACTGTTACTAAGCAACAGTGGCTCTGCGTGACATGAATCATAACCTCATTAGCACATTAGCTAACATTCACTTGTACTACCATCTCCCACTAACTGACAACACCTGAACACGACAAAAAACAATGCCACGCTCACTATTCTTGTTCACTCTTCAACCCCACATTAAATGCCTTTTTCCTGACAAAAAACATGCCTCCAATCCTAACCAAATGGATATGATCGTGCCTCAAATTTCCCTGCCACATTCAAATCACCTTCTCACTTTTACCCTGCCATAGGTGCTTCAGCTGAACGATACTACTTTATAAATGCCACAATTAGTATTCCAGCACTCAACACAGTGACCCCCTCGCACTGATACCACTAGAAGCCCTTCCAGTCTAATAACTCTTTCAATCTCTGCTCGAACCATTGTTAAAGACTGGCACCATTTAATATATAGGAACATGAAAAATGCCTCTAATTTCCTCAAAAACACACAGATAACTTTAAAAGGAAGACACCATGCTAAGCTGTTGAATAGAGAATTTATTCCACATATATAGATAATAACTCACAAATGCCATAGACAGGAGCAGCTTTATCAGTACATAAACTCTGTATTCAACGACTTCCTGTTACAGATCTATATATACGATTGATGCTGATACAGCAAAGACCATTATTTAATAGCTATTCCGTGGAGATTATTTTATGGATGAGATGAAATGTGATAGAAAGAGGGAAAAGAATGAACATTTCTACATTTTCAAAGCGCACTTATTAGTAATGAAAGAATAAATAATTATTAGCTGACTATTTTACCACTGGTCCCTAAAGATATAACTGAATAATAGCCCAAGGTTTCTTGAGGTCAGTAGAATGGATGAGAAAAGCAGAATGGCCGTGAAATGATGTGTTGTATGAAGTATGGAAGGACAGCTTCAGCCTCAATAGATTACACCAGTAAACCACCTATTGATCACAAGCTGCCAGAGCCATAATCCGATTAGAAAGCAGTAACACTGGTTTCTATATCTGGAGCCTGACTCAGATTTCATTGTGTGGAAAAGAATGACATCACCCTGGCTGCATCTGTTTTTTAAACTAATGAAATTAGAGGATGGGTTTGAAAACCATTAAAGTCAATGTTGCTTCTTATTACTGTTCAGAGTAAGCTCAAATTTACTGCACAGGGTGACAGGTTTGAAAGCATCATTTTTCATAGGTGTGTGCCCTGCATTGCTTAGCAGATAGGAGGTCAGTAGAATCAAGATTTAATTTAAGACTAATCAGATGACAGAGAATACAGGATTTTACTATTGAGGTACCAATTTTTTTTTGTTTTTACGATGCTTGTATAACGTACCTTTGGGAATAGATTGTCTGCATTCTGTAAAAACACCTTTGTTTCAACAAAAATGGAAAGAGATCGTTTTTCTTACATATTTAACCTGTATTGTGTATATAATATATATTTTAAGCTTGTTTCTGTTTGAAATATACTCTGTAACTGTGCCCTTACACACTGAGTGTAATAAGCACTGTCAGGAAGGTAGCAGAATGTGACAGATATGGCATGGTATGCTAATAATGTCATTGTGCTGCGAGGTAGCTAGCACTTACAATTCTTTATTTCTCCTCCGTTTCAATAAAAATGGAGAAAAATGTAATTTATAAACACTGTGCTGTCTGCAAGTGAAATAATGCAATGCCTGCAGCAAATTGGAACCACCGACAATATTACAATAGTAGTGAGATCCAGTTTAAAAAAAAACAAATTAAGATGTCTTTATAATAAAATTTCTTGTCTGTCATCTATGTCGTGACTGAAGAGTCTGTGCCTAACCCATCTCAATTTAATTACTCTTGTAGCCTGGAAATTATGATGCGTGATATTATCACAGGAATATCCAGACTTATAGGCCTCAATATTAAGCCTCCCACGACGGGCAGGAGAGGGTCGAGGTCAGAGGCTAAAAATTAAAAATCGGGGAATGTGTCGCCAATCCGCCGCGTACATGCCTGCTGCCATTTTTAAGGCGGTGGGTTGCATGGTGGCATGTGTCCCATCTTGGAGAGGCAGGACATCTCATTATCATATTTAAATCAGGCTCCCACGGTGCAGTTGGGAGCCTGATTTAAATTTAATGGCCGGGTTTCCCAGGGCTCGGGAAACCCGGCGACAAAATGGAGGCTGGAGCTGCCGGCTCCAGAAGGTAACACTGCTTGTGGGCCAGAAGGCTCACCCCCCGGTCCCTCAAGAAAGCCTTTGGCCTCCCTTCTGCCGATTGCCGACCTCATTTCGTTGCCCCGATAGGCGACCTCCTCCTCCAGCCCTGATCTCTCCTCGCTATTGGCAGGCAATTTTTCCTCCCCCCCCCACACCCCACCAAGCCCTGATCCCCAGCCCAGATCGCTCCCTCCCGATTGCCACGGACCATCCCCGACAGTCTCTGGCTGCGGCCTACTGCCACTGGTTTTCCCACCTGGCAGCTGTCAATCTGGCCTGTCCAGGCTTCCCCCACACTACCATGCACCCCCGCACCCTCCCCGCTTCCCGTAAATATTGGGGCCATAGTTTTCTTTCTTTCTAATTGGTTCTTTTCTGCTTTCACTACTTACCTGTCATATTACACAAAACCTTTCTTCCCAGTTCTCACATTCCATCAAAAAATTTTTCACTCAATCAGACTGCAGCAAACAATCTTTTCTGAGTTATGACAACATGACCCTCCCTCCCCAAGTTCAGACTGAGATGAAAGCTTTTGACAAAAACAATAACTTGCATTTAAATAGCACCTTTAATATAGTAAAACATCACAGGGCGCGTCACAGGAGCATTATCAGACAAAATTTGACACTGAGCCACATAAGGAGGTAGAAAAGCAAAGAGGTTTAGGGAGGGAATTCCAGAGCTTAGGGCCTTGGCAGCTGAAGGCAGTGGGTGCCAAGTTGAGATTTAGCATGTACAAATAATGGAACTGGGTGTTGGGAGGCGGATTCATTTGTAAAAAAAAGAAAATTAAATAAAGAGAAAAATAAACCCTGTGTTCTTTTAAATATTGTAAATCCTGAGGTGAATGGATCATCATATGTAGCTAGAAATAAAATGGCAGAGAGAATACCCATGAAAATTTGCACATTGCTACATTTCCACCAACCTCAAGCTCAACACACCCACGCCTACTCTGTACCTAAGCTTCCCTCCCTGTGCTCTCTTCCAGGGTTTATCTTTCTCGTGAAAGGCTGAAGAGGCTGTGGTTCTTTTCTCTAGAAAAGAGAAGATGGAGGGGTTACCTGATAGAAGTTTTTATGATTATAAAAGGGTTTGATAAGTTAGACATAGAGAAGATGTTCCCACTCATGGGGGACCATGGGGGAGAAATTCGGTATCGCCCCGTTTGGGGCGCAATTATCGGCCGGATGCAAAATTTAGCGCCTGGCGCTAATTATCGTCTCCGACTGCAAACTTGGCCTCTATTGCCCCGGAGGTGATTTCAGCACTAAATCAGGTGCTACACATCTCTCTTAAGGCGCTAACACCGAGGAGCGAAGCGCCACCTCAGAGCGCTGGCGAAGCTCAGGCGATGTCAGTTAGCAATGGAACACAGGCAGGCTGGCGCCGGCCAGTTCTTAAAGGGGAGGGTCGATCTTGCTGTCCAGCCACACCCTGCTCATTGCAGCCTTGAATTGCGGCCTGGACAGACCTGTACATCAATTCTGCTGGAAAGAACAATGGAGGGGCCCAGGGAACGAGCTCAGCGCTTCAGCAACCGGGCCTTGGTGGCTCTGGTTGGTGCATTGGAGCAGCGAAGGGCAGTGCTCTACCCTCAGAGCGGCAGGAGGCCATTGCCCCGCGAATACAGAAGAGTCTGGAGGGGGATGCTCAGCACGTCTCCTCCAGGAGCCTGGTGCCGAGGACAATTTCAGAAAAAGTTCAACGACCTCACTCGGGTGGTCAGGGTGAGTGGCTGCTTTTCAATACCTCTACATCCCTCCATCTCAACTTCACTCTGTGCCCAGAGGGCTTAAAAACCCCAAATGCCCAACACACATCCAAGACCTATGGCCCTCTCATAAAACACACACGCACATTCCACACCTTGCATACATTAAGGGCTATACAACTATGGGAGGCACATCAGGCAAGCACATGGCTGCACATTCACTCAGACGCCATCTTTTTTCTTGCAGGCCAAGCTATCTCATAACAGGCGCCAGCAGCAACGGACGGGTGGAGGGCCGACTCAGCTGCAGCCCCTCAGCGATTTGGAGGCGCGCATGCATAGGATCGTTGCCAGCCAGGTGATAGGTGCGTGGCCGCTGGAGAGGTCGACCCCCTTCGAGACAGTAATGGTAAGTTCATCAGTTTTCTCTCCTCTCTCATTCCATTTGCCCCTCACAACACCAGCCTTTTACACTTTCAATCCAACTTACTAAATGTCTCCAGTCCTTGCTCCCTTACTGCCCCCCTGTCCTGATACTGAAGCCAGTCTTGTACCTCCCTGCTTTCAGATAGTGAACGACTAGCTGAGCAGCCTGTCCCTCAACCAACCAGTGGCAGCGATGCCCCAGGCGAGGAGGAAGAGGAAGCCGGAGCCTCACCGCCTGCGTCTCCCGAGGCAGTCCATGCCCACACTGGGACCACACTTTCCATGGAGGGGAGCAGGGGGGTAGGGTCTGATGAGGCCGAAGCTCCGAGACCCAGTGGGCTGCAGCAATGCCATGGGGATAGGGCAGCTCGGGGGGCCATCTCACCGGAGGGTGAGTAGGCAAGCGATTTCTGCTGCACTAGAGTCAGCCGAGGAGCGCGTCATCGCGGCCATGAATAACCAGGCCTTGAGCACGCACACTGAGCTCATGGGTGCAATGGCAAGGGTGCCCGAAAGCATTGATGGACTGGCAAGGAGTGTGGAGCATTCCGCTGTAGCACAGGCTGACGCAACGCAATGGCTTAGTGCTGCAATTTAGTCACTGGCTGCTGCCAGCCAATCTCAGACTGCTCTCATGCAGTCTCAGATTGATGTAACGCAAGCACTGACTGCTGCCATCGTCGCTGGTTCGGCCACATTGCCCCGGGGCTCTCACGGCGCCGCAGCAGGCCAGCAATCTGTGCTTGAGCAGATTGCTCCGGATGCTGAGGTGCTGCCCCATGGGAGTGCCAGTGTGTTGGTCGAGCAGGAAGGTGTTGTCCTCTCTCAGGATGACAGCATTCCTGCTCCCACCACTGGCACTTCCCCATTGCACTTGCCACCGCCTGCAACACAATCAGCCCAGGCTGCTGCCACCCATGCAGAGTTGGTGCAGTCTGCAGCTGGGACCTCCAGTAGGAGGTCTAAATAAATGGTGGGAATGTTTGTAGTAAAGGTCGAGGTTCGTGTGATTACATTTGTTTACTATTTTGCCGTTTATCTCCATCTTGTGAGAACCAGTTCTGTTAATTCATGATTTGCTGTGTTTGTTTCTATTAGTTTGTCCTGAATAAATGACACACACAGAGGGGGAAAATTCGGTATCGCCCCGTTTGGGGCGCCATTATCGGCCGTGCGCAAAGTTTAGCGCCTGGCGCTAATTATCGCCTCCGACGGCAAACTTGGCTTTTATCGCCCCTGGAGGCGATTGGAGCGCTAAATCAGGTGCTACACACCTCTCTTAAGGCGCAAAGTCTGAGGAGCGAGGCGCTACCTCAGAGCGCTGGCGAAGCTCATGTGATGTCAGTCAGCAATGGAACACAGACACAATGGTGCCGGACAGTTCTTAAAGGGGAGGGTCGATCTTGCTCTCCATCCAAACCCTACTCATTGCAGCTTTGAATCTCTGCCTGGAGAGACCTGTACATCAAATCTGCTGGAAAGAACAATGGAGAGACCCAAGGAAAGAGCTCAGAGTGCAGTCCCCACGGTCTCTTCTAAATCGATACAAGGAAGGTCAAATCAAAATGAACCTGCAAAGTGTTGCTCAGTACCCAAAACTCCTTCACACAGCGTTGAATCTCTCCAGAAGTCTCTCCCTCTCTCTCTCTCAGAATGCATGGTGCAAAAATGTCACCAACAAAAAAAGGCAGGAAGCGTTCGCCTTTAAATAGCGCTCCCCTAGTCCCTTCCTGACTGCAAAACGCTCCCCTCAACCTGTCGTTGTTAGCAACAGGCGGTAAGGCAGGGGGCGCCACTCAATATCCGGTCCGGGATGCTACCGGGGCGTTGCGCACTCGACTGACATCACGATCTGCCGGCGCAGGAGCTGGTGGCGGTAGTGTTTAGCGCCGGCGCAAAATGTCTAGTTAATTTCGCGAGCGCCGCAAACATCGCCGCGCCCGGGCACTAGTTGTTTTGCACCCCATTAGCGGCTTCTTAAGGCGTTAACGGAAGGCGCAAACCAACTGAATTTTTCCCCCAGAGTTTGTTAAATAAAAAAGTTGTTGTGTTCAAAATTTACATTTTTGGCCTTTGGAATCATTGCAGCTTTGGCCGGCAATAGGGGATGCTGGTTGCTTTCCATGATATCGTTCTCCATGCCAGAAGCCATATTCTGAGTGGGGGCCTAGAAGCGGCTTGTTATCAGCCATTGACGGACGGCCCTTGCAGTGGCAACATTGTGGGCCTCCCTCCCACGTTGGTGCTGCTGCTGATCATACTCCTCATCCTCCTCCTCCTCTTCCTCCTCCTCCTCTTCCTCCTCCTCCTCTTCAGGTGGTGCACCAATCCCTGGTGGCATTGACTGGGTCCAGAGGATTGCCAGGTTGTGAAGCATACAGCACACAACTATGAAGAGGGAGACTCGCTCAGAAGCATACTGCAGGGCTCCTCCTGAGTGGTCCTGATAGCGGAACCATTGCTTGAGCACGTCGATCGTCTGCTCAATTATTTCCTGCTGGGAGATATGGCTCTCATTATACCACAGCTCAGCAGAGGTGTTGGGGTTACGGAGCGGTGTCATCAGCCAGGTGCAGAGTGGATAACCCTTGTCCCCGAGGAGCTATCCACTTGGGTGATGCAGTGCCTGGCAAAGGTCTGGCACACCAGTCTGGCGCAGGATGAAAGCATTGCGGCTGCTGCCAGGATAGCAGGCATTGACGGTGAGTATGAGCTGTCTGTGGTCACAGACCAACTGCACATTTAAGGAATGGTAGCCCTTGCGGTTTCGGAAAACCTCTGCATTTCCATGCAGTGCCCGCAATGCCACATTGTTGCAGTCAATGGTGCCCTGCACCTTGCGGAATCCCGCTATCCTCGCAAAGCCACGTGCATGTTCATGCTGTTTGGCCTGGGTCATGGGGAAAGAGATGTAAACATAGAGATAGGAACAGGAGTAGGCCATTCGGCCCTTCGAGCCTGCTCCGCCATTCAATGAGATCATGGCTGATCTTCGTCTGAGATCATAGCTGATCTTACCAGTTCAGTACCCCGTCCCCGCCTTTTCTCCGTAACCCTTAATCCCCTTAGCCTTCAGAAATATATCCAATTCTCTCTTGAAAATATTTATTGAATTAGCCTTCACAGCCCTCTGTGGCAGGGAATTCCACAGGCTCACCACTCTTTGAGTGAAGAAATTCTTCCTCATCTCTGTTTTAAATGATTTGCCCGCTATTTTTAGACTGTGGCCCCTGGTTCTGTGCTCCCCGGCCATTGGAAACATTCTCTCTGAATTCAGCCTGTCCAGGCCTGCCATAATTTTCTATGTTTCGATGAGATCCCCTCTCAATCTTCTAAACTCCAGTGAGTACAAGCCCAAACTATTTAATCTCTCTTCGTAGGTCATTCCCGCCATTCCAGGTATCAGCCTGGTGAATCGCCGTTGCACTCTTTCCATGGCAAGAACATCCTTCCGCAGATGGGGCGACCAAAACTGTACACAATACTCCAGATGCGGTCTCACCAGCACCTTGTACAGCTGTAGTAAGGTATCCCTATTCCTATACTCGAACCCCCTTGATATGAAGGCCAACATACCATTTGCCTTCTTAATCGCCTGTTGCACCTGCATGCTCTCCTTCAGTGACTGGTGCACAAGAACACCCAGGTCCCTCTGCACTTCCCCATCTCCCAATCTATTGCCATTTAGATAATAATCTACCCTCCTGTTTTTACCCCCAAAGTGGATAACCTCGCATTTATCCACATTATAGTGCATCTGCCACGTATCCGCCCATTCCCCCAACCTGTCCAAATCGCACTGTAGCCTCCTGACATCCTCATCAGAGCCCACCCCTCCTCCTAGTTTAGTGTCGTCAGCGAATTTGGAAATATTGCATCCAATTCCCTGATCCAGATCATTTATATATATTGTGAACAGCTGGGGTCCCAGGACAGATCCTTGCGGCACCCCGCTGGTCACTGCCTGCCACTCCGAAAACGAGCCGTTTATTCCAACTCTCTGTTTTCTATCCGCCAGCCAGTTCTCTATCCACGTTAATACTTTGCCCCCAATCCCATGAGCCTTAATTTTGCATGATAATCTTTTGTGTGGAACCTTATCGAAGGCTTTCTGGAAGTCAAGGTACACCACATCCACTGGCTCTCCCCCATCTATTTTACCAGTTACTTCCTCAAAAAATTCCAGCAGATTAGTCAAACACGATTTACCCTTTGTAAATCCATGTTGACTCTGTCCGATCCTTTCCCCATTTGTCAAGTGCTCCGCTATTTTATCCTTAATAATGGACTCTAGCATTTTGCCCACAACCGATGTAAGGCTTACTGGTCTATAATTCCCTGCTTTCTCTCTACCCCCCTTTTTAAATACTGGCGTCTCCTTTTATACAGGGCATTTGTCACCTCCCGGATACATCAATGGACCGCAAACTGGGAGATATTGGCGATGTCACCAGTAGATGCTTGAAAGGAGCCTCTGGCATAAAAATTCAGAGCCACTGTCACCTTCACTGCCACCGACAGAGATGTCCTGGTCCTCAGTTGAGGCTGCAGATCTGGCTGCAGCAGGTGGCAGGGCTCAGTGACCACCTCCTTGCTGAAGCGCAGCCTGCACAAACACTGCTCCTCAGACAAATGAATGTCGGAGAATTACTCCCAGAATACCCTGGGAGGGTAAGGTCTCCTGTGCAGAGGCCTGTTGGCCCTCCTCCCTCTGGCCATGTTTGCCATTCTCTCCCTGCATCTCTGATGCCTCCGATTCTGCAGGTGCAGGACAACGCCCCGAATCAGTGCAGCCCCCATAGTCTCTTCTAAATCGAAGCAAGGAAGGTCAAATCAAAATGAACCTGCAAAGTGCTGCTCAGTACCCCAAACTCCTTCACACAGCGTTGACTCTCTCCAGAAGTCTCTCTCTCTCTCGCTCAGAATGCGTGCTCCAAAAATGTCACCGACAAAAAAACGCAGGAAGAGGCCGCCTTTAAATAGCGCCCCCCCAGTCCCTTCCCGACTGCAAAACGTTCCCCTTTACCTGTCGTTGCTAGCGGCAG
This sequence comes from Somniosus microcephalus, assembly GCF_052327205.1. Classification (NCBI taxonomy): domain Eukaryota; kingdom Metazoa; phylum Chordata; class Chondrichthyes; order Squaliformes; family Somniosidae; genus Somniosus; species Somniosus microcephalus. The sequence continues at coordinate 58,272,683 of NC_140987.1, read as the reverse complement.
GCGGAAAGGCAGGGGGCACCACTCAATATCCGGTCCGAGGCGCTACCGGGGCGTTGCACACCTGACTGACGTCACGATCTGCGGGCGCAGGAGATCGTGGCAGTAGTGTTTAGCGCCGCCGCAAAATGTCTGGTCAATTTCGCAAGCGGCGCAAACATTGCTGCGCCCGGGTACTAGTTGCTTTGCGCCCCGTTAGCGCCCTCTTAGGGCGCTAACCGAAGGCGCTAATCAACCAAATTTTTCCCCCCATAAATATAAGATAGTCACTAATAAATCCAGTAAGGAATTCAGGAGAAACTTCTTTACCCAGAGAGTGGTTAGAATGTGGAACTCACTACCACAAGGAGTAATTGAGGCAAATAGCATAGATACATTTAAGGGGAAGCTAGATAAGCATGAGGAAGAAAGGAATAGAAGGTTGTGCTGATAGGGTTAGATGAAGAGGGGTGGGAGGAGGCTCGTGTGGAGCATAAACACCAGCATAGACCAGTTGAGCCGAATGGCCTGTTTCTGTGCTGTACATTCTATATAATAAGAGACTGAGGGGAAGATTGAATCTTCAGCCAGACCTAAAAGGCAGGATTTTCATCTGCCTGTTGGCCTTTTTTGGGGATGAAAGATCTGACGAGGACCTGCAGTGCTCGCTCATCGCTCATTTTTTAGGCAGATATCTTTTCCACTGGAAGTGAGGTTGGACGTTAGAAGCACCTGCCGATGGTGGGCACATTCAAGTACATGATCATGACAAAGTGACATCTACATCAGATTTTCCATCATTTATTGCCTCAGCAATCATGGTCACCATCACCCTTAAATCTAATGCTCCCAGCTCCTTATAGACTAGCACAATGGACTGTTGCAGTTTTAGCCAATTTGCTGTGTTCAGATGTATCACACAGTTGACTGTTGCATTATTCATCAGGGCTAACTCCTTTCATCTCCTTTCCCATTTGACAGCAACAGCAGCATAACAGGCCTGTCCGATTTCACCTCATTGCTGGATTTACCAAAATGCCATCTGGACTCCTTGGCAAAATGTTACAGCAAACACGAATGGAAAGCGGTTCTATTCCATAAATGTGCAGCTGATCAATGACAAACAAGACTGTCTTTTGGAGGTCAATACCTGCTTCCCAGACAGGATTCACCTTGCTTTCATTATAAGATATTCATCTGTGCCAGGTTTACTTGAAGGTAGTCTGGCAGGATGGCTGCTCAGAAACCAAGACTAACATCTTCAGCCTCTTGAAACAGGCACAGACAGAGGCAGACAAAGATGAGGCACATACAGCTGCCAGGTTCATTATAAAGCACCGCTTCAAGTGTCTGGACAGATCACCAGGAGTACCTTACAGTGCAGCTATTCCCAGGGTCTCCAAGATTATCATCGTCTGCTGTATAATCTAGACGGAGGGGCATCAGGAGGAGGAGGACACTTTGGAAAGACAAGAGCAGGATGCCAACATTGGCCATGAGGATATAACTGCAGAAACAGAGGCCCCGATTTTAATTTCACGATGTGCTGGTAGCGGGGGCGCGGGGGCGGGGGCGGGGAGCGGGGGGGGGCAGCGGTCCGAGAGCACTGCTGGAAACCTAGAAGTAAGTGCAGCACATCCGCCAGTGGCTCCTGAAAATCAGTCATCTCGGTAGCATAGTGGTTATGTTACTGGACTAATCAATCCAAAGGTATGGGTTATTGATCTGCAAGATGTAAGTTCAAATCCCACCACAGCAGCTGGTAATTATGTTAATTAAATAAATCTGGAATTAAAAGCTAGTATCACTAATGGTGACCATAAAGCTGCTGGATTGTTTTAAAAACCCTCTGTTTCACTAATGTCCTTTAGGGAAAGAAAACTGCTGTCCTTACACCTGGTCTTCTGGCCTATATGTGACTCCAGATCCACGGCAATGTTAGTTGACTCTTAACTGCTCTCTGAAATGGCCTAGCAAGCCACTCAGTTGTATAAGGCAGCTCACCACCACCTTCTCAAGGGCAATTAGGGATGGGCAATAAATGCTGCCTTGCCAATGATGCCCACATCCTGTGATTGAATTTTAAAAAAATTATAATTTTAATTGCGGGATTCCTGTCCAATCAGCAGCAGCGGGCGTGATGTGGACCTGCATGATGCGATCTCTACTCCAGTATTTAAAGTGTAAGGCTCGCAAAATTCTACAGATTCCCCTCAAACCAAGAAGAGAAGAGATTTTGGATTGTTTAAAACAATATTGGGCCAAAAGGGACTTAAAGTCAAAACCCCAGGAAGATTTGGCTATTTTAAAAGGCATGTCCAGGCTTGTGGAAGGCTGCAACAAAGGAACTGGGTTGGGCACTGTAGGACAAACAGTTTGAGTATTAGAAAAGGCCAGATTGTCTGGGAATGTTCTGGACCATCCCAGCCATTCTACATAAAGACAATAGGCCTACAGAAGGACAGTTCCCGCCAAAACCTAGAGGGCCATCAAGAACATGAATAATACAATACATGCCACTAATCAACAAAAGAGACCATGGCCCCAGCAGGAGAAGACAATCGAACAACAGTTTAAACCACTCAGAAAGATTTCCAAAACCACTTCACACACTTAAACTGGTGAGCAAGAGCAGATGGTGGAGACAAGGACAGCAGTGGAGAGTTCGTGTCGGAGGGGGAAGCCACTCCAAGCTCTGTTCAGCTGGACACAGATGCTGTACCCCGGGGACCATCAATGAAGAGAAGAATCATTGAGCAGCAGCAATGTGCGATGCACTGACAGGCCTTCAAATTAGAATCACCACGATTGCAGAGAGATTGGAGGAGTCCACCTCAAGCATGAAGGGGGTGATGTCACAGGATACTGAAATTATGTCTTCTTCCATGGATAGAGTGCACAGCACCATGGACCGTCGGACACACCAATCAAATGAGCCCATGCACACCTTGAACACCATTGTGCAGACTCTGGATGCCACCTTAAATAGGTTGACAGATACCTTCACCTTTTCCTTACAGTGCCTCACTGATCTGCACCAAAGTGTTTTCCAGCACAGTGGTAGCAATGAAGTGTGGCTGGGCCATGAGAGGGATGATGGTGAAAGGGGTCATGGAAGTAGGGGCTCCACTCAAAGCGCTTCCACTTCTCACCCCTCAGTCAGTAGCCCACATGCTGCCTCATCTTCAATGGCTGAATCTGCCTCTGCACAGGTGCAGGTGGAGCAGTCTTCAGCTGGGCCCTAACAGGCCCAGAGGACGTTGGCAAGAGCACCTCAGTAGTCAGAGCAGGGAGCTGAGCAGCCTGCTTCTATCTCTGCTGAAGCCATCACAGAAAAAGGAAGAGTAAGGCTTTGTAGTTGCACAAGGGTATGCACATGGATGCCTGAGAAAATATTGTTTTGATAAGTTACTGTGCTTTATTTAGCTCACATAAATGTTATTCATTCTCACCACTTTCCCGCCTTGTCCATTCTTGGGTGTTGGGTGGTAAGTGGCCTTCTAACTTGTTTGATGATGAATGGAAAGACATTAATTGATGGGACCAATGGGGGGGGGGGAGATGTTCAAGGGATGGTTGGGTGGTTGCAGGATTGCTTTGTGTCATTTGCACTGGAGGAGGGGGGAAGAGTGACCATTACATTTTCTGGTGACATGGGTCCACTGGTGCAAACTAAGTGAACCTTGCATCCCGGGCAGCAATGTGAGCAGCTGGGGGTGCATTGCTCTCGCCACCTTCCTCCTCCTCCTCTTCTTCTTCCTCTTCTCCCTCAAATCATCCAAGGAGGATCTGAGCTCTTCACTTTTTTCCTCCTGCAGGCCCAAGCCGCGCTGTTGCAAAATGTTGTGCAGAGCACAGCAAACCATGACCATTCTGGAGATCCTGGCTGGTGCGTACTGAAGGGCACCTCTGATCTGTCCAGGCACCTGAAGTGCATCTTCAGCATGCCGATGGCTTGTTCAATCACACATCTGGTGGTGATATGCCATTCATTGTAGCACGGTGGGCTTCAGTGGTCGAGTTTCTGATGGGTGTCATGAGACAAGTTTGCAGTTCGTATCCCTTCTCACCTAGCAGCCACCACATAAGTCTGCTTCCAGACTTCCAAAGAGATTAGGGAGCTTGGACTGTCGCATACAAGCACAATGAAAGCATCATGCCATCTTGCACACACCTACATAAACATCTTTTTGTGGTTGCACACCAACTGCACGTTGACGGAGTGGGAGCCCTTGCAGTTGATGAATACTCCTAGTTGATCTGGGGGTGCCCGGATTGCCACATGTGTGCAGTCGATGGCGCCCTACACCTGTGGGAAGCCAGCCAGAGCTGTCATTCCGAGCACCCGCTCATTCTGACTGGTATCATCGGTGGCAAAGTTGACATAATTGCCGGTCCCGGCAAACAATCCATCAGTCCACCTGTCTTATGCATTTGTGGGCAGTCGACTGGGAGATCCTGGATATGTCTCAGGCAGAGCCCTGGAAGGATCCGGAGGCAAAAAGGTTGAGGGCGGTGGTGACTTTGACAGCCATTGGTAACGTGTGGCCACCAGGTCTATCAGGCAGCAGGTCTGTTTCTAGGAGGCTGCAGATATCTGACACCACCTGACGTGAAAACTCAAAGGAAAACAGTAAACAATGCATGCAGGGTGGAACTAGGCCAATATCCATTAATAATCACTATCCAAAAAAGAGCCGCCAAATTTTGGAATCACCTTCAAATGAGCAACCCCCAATGCTATCACTACGACGCCCTGAAATGCCAAGAGCTGACCATAAAGAAGAATACCCTCAGTCAGCTAGTCCTGGGACTCAGCGAAGTAACTACTAACAATACTAACAATAACCAGTCCCAGGACAGTGACAGGGTAACACAAAGAATTCGACCCAACACAATCGTCGCTAAGCAAAAGGAAAAATATCTGACATATTGGGCAGAAACAACAAAAACCCAAAGCAAACTCAATTGCTACTTGGCCCTAAACAGACAATACAACATAGCTGATTACCTGACCATGGTAAAGGATAACAAACTGAGAAGAACCTTGACAAGGTACAGACTTAGCGAACATAGCCTAGCGATCGAAAAAGGCAGACACAGGCAGACCAGGCTGCCAAGAGAAGACAGGATATGCTCTCACTGCAGTCAGGGAGTAGTGGAGACAGAGATGCACTTCCTCACAACCTGTGAAAAATATCAGGGCATCAGGGAGAATTTCTACCAAAAATTCTCACAAATATGCCCTGAATTCAGAAATCTGAATGACAACCAAAAACTCCCATACCTACTGGGAGAGGAGAGAAGCTGTGTAACACTGGCGGCACACTATGTTACAGCTTGCCATGAACAGAGGGACAACCAGTAAACTAAGAAAAGAGTATATATAAAAAATGCGAATGTATATTTATACACTCAGGGATATACCTGTTTATACAATGTATGAATAGAACTGCGTTTATGTGTTCAACCATAAATGTATTTTGATGCTTTGGCAACATAAGATGTACCTTATCATGCCAATAAAGCGATTTGAATTTGAATTTGAATTTGAAAACAGTGAGTCAATAACACTCTAATTGAGCGATTTGCATATGGAAATTGACAAGCTGCCTCTCCCGAGGGGGTTGTGCACACACAGCCAAACGCACTCCAGTTAAATACGGAAGTCGGAGTGTTGGAGCTGGCTTCCCGACGTGCTGTCAATTTCGCCGATTTTAACACCCCACCCGCACCCAGACCCATGCACTCCTGCAGATTAAAATTCAGCCCATAATTGCAACTGGGAAGACTGGTGCATCAGGTACTCACCTAAGATACATACAGCTAAGTACCTGAGCTGCTCCTTTAAGGAACCCCCTGCCCATGTCTAACCAAGAAAGTGCTTTAAAGCACCTTCTGCATCACCATCCTCAACTAACAGCAATGGTAGTCTTTTAATGTGCTGCAATCTTCTTTTACACAATCAATAAGAAACTCTTTGGACAAAGTTCAAATACAGTGCAACCAATTTATTCCTCTACTTTGTATCATGTGTCAGTGATATTAGTATCTGTTGCAATAGTGCTTCCTCTTAGTGCTGTTATCATGTGAGATTTCTAACCCTTAATCTGGGACTTCTAAGTGAATTCCCAGTGCACATGTACTGGCTGGACTTGAGTAGGAGCCATTGTGATTCATATGGCACCTTGCTCCTCCTCAGGCGTGCTCTTCTTGCTCAAGCTCAGCGTCTGTGGAGTGGAGGTAGCTGGCCTCCACTGATCATGGTCATTGAGCGCTGCATTTTATGCTCCCTTCACTGCCCCAGGCTTCTCCCCGTCCCAGCCTAAGATGTGCTAGCACTGGCCTATGCATTGGATTAATTTAAATTCCCTGACCCCAGATACTCTGGTGGGGTCAGGTTCTCAGTCTGCCTGTGGCGGGCAGATGAAGGATATTGGAAGCTTTGTGCAAGAATAGTTGGTCTCCTCCAATTGCAAGTTGTCATGTTGTTTTGTCTTGCTTTCCCTGTGAAACTTAAAGGTTAGAAATTTGAGCAGGCTTGCATAGGAACCTGAAGGGTGCCATATCTTGTTAAGGTGGATCAGAGCTTCCCCAATTCCAGCTTTCCTAGTGTTCTTAAAGAAATAACTAGAATAGGGATGTTTTGAAACTTGGTAAAAGATGTCAACCCTAATTTTGGACCTGATTGGAGGATCACTTGGTACTGAGGGAAATTGTGCTGAATATTCAGCCTCCCTGCAAACGCTTTACATAAGACATAAGAACATAAGACGTAGGAGCAGGAGTAGGTCATTTGGCCCCTCAAGCCTGCTCCGCCATTCAATAAGATCATGGCTGATCTGATCTTGGCCTCAACTCCACTTCCCTGCCTGCTCCCCATAACCCTTGATTCCCTTATCGTTCAAAAATCTGTCTATCTCCACCTTAAATATATTCAATGACCCAGCCTCCACAGCTCTCTGGGGAAGAGAATTCCAAAGATTCACGACCCTCTGAGAGAAGAAATTCCTCCTCATTTCCGATTTAAAAGGGTGCCCTCTTATTCTGAAATTATACCCCCTAGTTCTAGATTCCTCCATGAGGGGAAACATCCTCTCTGCATCGACCCTGTCAAGCCCCTTCAGAATCTTATGTTTCAATAAGATCACCTCTCATTCTTCTAAACTTCAATGAGTATAGGCCCAACCTGCTCAACCTTTCTTCATAAGACAACCCCTTCATCTCCGGAATCAACCTCGTGAACCTTCTCTGAACTGCCTCCAATGAACATACCTCCTTTGCATGTTATTTGCTCCATATCTCCCTTTAATGAACCCTTTCCAATTGGTCAGATTGGGGAAGAAATTCTCCGAGAAATGGTTTGCCAGTAGTTTGGATAATTCTGCAGTAGATGGCAATGAGACGAATAGGCATGTAATCGCTGTGTCTAAATGGATGCATAAAAGCTTGCTGCGGAGTCTCAAATATATTGGGTGAACTCAGTCTTATTAAAAAGTGAGGTCACAGCAGATTTTCCAATTTGATGTTTCTGGCCAATTTTAAAAGAGCAGACTTTACCCTTCATGTCACTCCAACGATTGCTCTCATATTGGAAGGAAAGGAAAACCCATACAAGAAAGACTCATGGGGAAATACAAATATTGGAGGAACAAAATTGGTGTGTTACTAGGGGCTGGGGGGGAGGGGGGGGCTGAAATCTAGGGATATGTTCCTCTGGAAAATGTTAAATTTTTACATTAAATATGTAATTGAATGTAATTAAATTCTGGTTAATTATAAACTCTTCTATACTTCAAATTTGTTAGATTTTAATCCACTAAAAGGAAAAACAATGTGATGTTTGGAATTTCAACAGACCAACCAGTTCTCCAAATGTTAGCTCAACCATCACTCTCCCACATCCCACTCCTCTGCCCCGGTTTACCGAGACTCTGTACCCCACCCAACTCCCCATCCTTTCAGAAAGATGCTGGGGCCAATTTTCCTTTGTTAGCATGCCGTTAGCACTTGGATCTGGATGGTAAGTAGAGGCCCACGACACTGCCCCCCTGTCTGCTCCATTTATGCTGCTGCCCCTGTCGTGACGTTGGCTAGAATTTCAGTTTTGGCCAAATCACGAGTGGTGGCAGCAACGTGACATCCAGGTGTGGAAATTATGTACGTGGACCCTGTCATGAATTTTATCATTCATGAAGAAATGACTCATGAAATAACACTGGGCGGCCAGCTGGTGGCGCCGTCTAAGGAGTATAAATACTCGGGCGTGGGCCCAGCTTGCCCAGGACGTTTTTGTAACCAGGAACTAGTGATGTAACTAGAATCTCATGGTTGTGAAACAGTTGATTAAAGCCTTGTTTTATACTCAACCAAGTGCTTAGTGAGTTTTCTTATGTCACACCCCTAGGTCTTTCTGTTCATCCACACACCCATGTCTGTTAATGCTCCAGACTCCCAGTGACCGCTCATCCCAGCTCTATAAAAGAAACATTAGTGCACTTTTGGTGAGTTTCAGAGGACGATCAATTCCTGAAACAACTCAAATAAAAACACAAAACGCTGGAAATACTCAGCAGGTCAGGCAACAGCTGTGGAGACAGAAACAGAGTTAACGCTTTGTGTCGGTGACCTTTCATTAGAACTGGAAAAAGCTAGAGATATAACAAGTTTTAAGCAAGTACAGGGGCAGGGAAAAGGTGGGAGCAGGTGGAGGGTGGGTGGGGCGAAGGGGAGGAAAGAACAAATGGAAGGCCTGTGATAGGGTGGAAGGCAGGAGTGATTAAATGACAAAAGGGATGATAGGGCAAGGCAAAAGTGGGTGATAATGGAACAAGAAAAGAAACAAAAGATGAGTCGAGAGGAGCTGTAAATGGCAACAGCAGAATCATTATCAACAGCTGCTGTCCGAAAAAATGGGAGCTGTGGTTATGACCTGAAACTGTTGAACTCTATGTTGAATCCGGAAGGCTGTAAAGTGCCTTATTGACAAATGAGGTGCAGTTCCTCAAGCTTACGTTCAGCTTCATTAGTACAGTGTTGGAGGCCGAGGACAAAGAGGTCAGAGTGGGAGTGGGACGGGGAATTAAAATGACAGACAACCGGCAGCTCAGGGTCACGCTTACGGACTGAACGGAGGTGTTCTGCAAAGTACGCTTGGTCTCCCCAATATAGAGAAGACCGCATCATGAGCAGCGAATACTAAACTGCATGAAGTACAAGTAAATCGCTGTTTCACCCAAACAGGTGGCTTGTATTTTTAATTCTCTGCCCACTCCGATTTCTCTGTCCTCGGCCTCCACAGATGCTGCCTGACCTGCTGAGTATTTGCAGCACTTTCTGGTTTTTTATTTCAGATTTCCAGCATCTGCAGTATTTTGCTCCTGAGACAACCAGTTGTTGCCTGCTCCATAAACTCAGGTTTTGAGGCATCCTACTCACTAATCAGGAAACTGTTTTTTGCTTAAGCACGATAGGTAATGCAATGAGGTCACCACTTGTTCCATTGCATATTTCCGCTTTCACACCTGGTCAAACTGTGTGCAAGGTCTTTCACCTCCACAGCACTGCCAATTGAATACAGAGCAGGTCAGTCAGCACCATAGTACATCAGGTACACCCAAAACATCATAAACTGACATCGGTAGTGGGGAAAATGCTAGAGTCCATTATAAAAGATGTAATAGCAGAGCACTTGGAAAACAGTGACAGGATCGGACAAAGTCAACATGGAATTACAAAAGGTAATTTTTTGGAATTTTTTGAGGATGTAACTGGTAGAATAGATAAGGGAGAACCAGTGGATGTGGTATATTTGGACTTTCAGAGGGCTTTTGTTAAGGTCCCGCATAAGACATTAGCGTGTAAAGTTAACGCACATAGGATTGGGGGTAAGGTACTGACTTGGATAGAGAACTGGTTGGCAGACAGGAAGCAAAGAGTTGGAATAAACGGGTCTTTCTCCAAGTGGCAGGCAGTGACTAGTGGGGTACCGCAGGGATTGGTGCTAGGACCCCAGCTATTCACAATATATATTAATGATCTAGACGAGGGAACTAGATGTAATCTCTCCAAGTTTGCAGACGACACAAAGCTGGGTGGGCGTGTGTGCTGTGAGGAGGATGCTGAGAAACTCCAGTATGATTTGGACAGGTTGGGTGATTGGGCAGATGCATGGCAGATGCAGTATAATGTGGATAAATGCGAGGTTATCCACTTTGGTGGCAAAAGCAGGAAGGCAGATTATTATCAGAACGGCAATAGATTGGGAGAAGGGGAAGTGCAACGAGACCTGGGTGTCCTTGTGCACCAGTCGCTGAAGGTAAGCATGCTGGTGCAGCAGGCGGTTAAGAAGGCAAATGGTATGTTGGCCTTCATAGCGAGAGGATTCGAGTGCAGGAGCAAGGATGTCTTGCTGCAGTGTACAGGGCCTTGGTGAGACCACACCTTGAGTATTGTGTGCAGATTTGGTCGCCTTATCTGAGGAAGGATGTTCTTGCCATGGAGAGAGTGCAGCGAAGATTCACCAGACTGATACCTGGGATGGCAGGAATGACGTATGAGGAGAGATTGGGTCGATTGGGCTTATATTCACTGGAGTTTAGAAGAATGAGAGGGGATCTCATTGAAACTTATAAAGTTCTAACAGGACTAGACAGACTAGATGCAGGAAGGATGTTCCCGATGGCGGGGGAGTCCAGAACCAGGGTGTAGTGTATGTGCCTTTAAGAGCCCCATGTGTACTGTAATGCCGGTAATGGCCACTCGGGCTATATAAGCTTGTATATTGTGTTGTATCAGTTAGTCCCCCTCCAGACTTTGTTTAGTAAACACCTGTGAAACCAACTCCTGTCTTCAGTGTCTCTATCAACACACGGACACAACAGTGGCGACGAATTGGAAACGGACTTACCTGCAATTCGGCAGCACCTCAAGGACATCGATTCCTCTGGCGTCCAAAGTTGAAAAGAAATCAAGAAAAAGAAAAAGCTGTGGTTCCACCAGCTAGCCAAGCTGGTGGCAGGTACTGCATTAATCCTTCCTGGGCGTCGGGCTGGGGCTCCAGCGGCTGGCTCTGCAGCTAGGCCAAGCAGCGAAAGCGGAGGCAAGCAGTAACAGACGGGGAGGGAGCACTCGGGAGACGGCCGGCGCTGCAAGCAGGTCGGCATTCAGACCTAGAGAGAGAGTCCGGCGGGAACGAGTCTCCAACTGTAAATAAATAAATAAAAAGAGCGGAAACCGCGGGAAACAGCGTTGTCATCGGCAGCAGCGGCGGGGAAGCGCGGGAAGCGCCATATCTTTTCTGCAGAAAAGAAAGAAAAGCACGGGAAGCACCATTTTTTTTCTAGGATGCCTAAGTCTGGCAATATTGATGCTTTTGATAACAAGATAGAGGATTGGACCACATATGTGGAAAGAGTGGAGGTATATTGCACCGCAAATGGAATAGAAGATGAAAAAAAAGCTTCAGTACTTCTAAATCTAATGGGCGCAAAGACATACAAGCTGTTACGAAACTTAATCACTCCAGCCGAACCGATGGACAAGAATTTTAAGGAGATTGTTGACCCTACACTGCCAATTCGGGGCAGGACTGGCAGATTCTCTACGAGGCAAATTCGTCTGCGGTCTCCTAAGTGAAGGAACACAAAAAAGGCTACTTTCTGAGAAAGATTTGACACTGGACAAGGCTTTCAGTGCAAGAGGAGCTGCAGAGATACAGCAAAAGCCACAGGACTTTGGCACCCATGAAATGACACGGGGTTTCGAGAGATGTTATCGCTGCGGCAGATCCACCCATGACCAGAGGGACTGCTGGTTCAAGGACAAAGCATGCAGGCAATGCGGAAAGATGGGACACATTACACGTGTATGCCGATCTGGAAACAAAAAATCCACTAACAGAAAAAAAATCAATAAGGAAAAGCACAGAAAGGTACAAATAATGACGGACAGTAGCTCCGAAGACCAGAAGAGCGATCGCGACTCCGGAAACAAGAGACTAAGCTGTCTCAAATTACATAATGTAATTGCCAAAGAAGATTACCAGACCATTTGGGTTACCCTCACAATAGCAGGGTCCCCAGTTAAAATGGAGCTAGATACAGGATCAGCTCTGACCATCATAAATCGACGGGATTATGAGCGGCTATTTCCGCATATACCTTTAAAAGGCACATCCATTATCTTGAAAACATATACGGGACAGAAGGTATACCCCAAAGGAAAAATAAGGGTGCCTGTTGTATACAACGGCAAGGAAATACAGAAGTTGTATTTATACGTTCTACAAGATGGTGGTCCACCGCTGTTGGGACGTGAATGGATCAGGAAAATACATTTAGACTGGCACTCCATTCAGGCACTGACGGTGACCAGTAAGGAAAAAAATGATGATGACGTCATACCTGAACGATTAAAAGACATCTTGGCCAACGCCAAGGAAGTGTTTCAAGAGAAACTAGGAACCTTGAAAGGCATCACCGCCTCAATAAAAGTGGAAGATGCGGCAATTGCCAAGTTTTTTAAGGCAAGACCGGTGCCATACGCAATTTGTCCAGCAGTCGAGGCAGAGCTGGAGAATTTGGAAAAGGCAGGCGTATTATCCAAAATAGATTGGAGCGAGTGGGCAACACCCATCGTCCCGGTCATGAAGAAAACGTTGAATACTGATAAATCTGAAGAACAGAGAAAAATTCGCATCTGTGGAGACTTCAAGGTGACTGTAAACCCGGTCCTTCACACGGTACAGTATCCTCTTCCGAGGATAGAAGGTATTTTCGCCTCACTATCCGGAGGGAAACGTTTCACCAAAATTGACTTGGCACAGGCATATCTACAGATGGAGGTTGAAGAGGCCTCTAAAAAGTATCTCACGATAAATACACACAAAGGCCTGTACCAGTACAATCGACTGGTTTTCAGAGTAGCATCCGCTCCAGCTATCTGGCAAAGAGTTATGGAGCAAGTCCTCCAAGGGATTCCGGGGACTCAATGCTACCTAGACGACATCCTTGTAACAGGAGAAAACGACAACGAGCACCTTGCCAATTTGGAGCAGGTGCTCACTAGGCTGAGAGAACGGGGCCTACGAGCAAATCGCCCCAAGTGCGAATTTTTCCAGAATCAAATATCATATTGTGGCCACATAATTAATAAGGAAGGGTTGCATAAGTCACCTGAAAAAATTGAAGCGGTCATAAAAGCCCCAGCACCTGAAAATGTTTCACAATTAAGGTCGTTCCTGGGATTAATAAATTACTATCATAAATTTTTACCGAACTTACCAACTCTTCTACACCCTCTTAATGAACTGCTACAAACAGGAGTAATTTGGAAATGGAGTGAAGACTGTAAACGTGCCTTCCATAAATGCAAAGACTTAATCAAGTCCAAAGAAGTTTTGGCTCATTACAACCCATCACTGCCAATCAGACTGGTGTGCGATGCATCCCCTCATGGCGTAGGAGCAGTATTATCGCATAAATTCCCTGATGGCTCGGAACGGCCGATAGCTTTTGCGTCACGCTCATTGAACTCAGCTGAGCGTAACTATGCCCAAATCAACAGGGAAGCACTCAGCCTGGTATGGGGAGTGAAGAAATTGAACCATTACCTACACGGACAAAAATTTACCTTGTTGACTGACCATCAGCCACTCATCTCCATATTCAACCCTAAAAAGGGTGTTCCCATTATGACAGCGCAAAGGCTACAGAGGTGGTCCCTTTTTCTAGGGGCACACCAATACAACATAGTATACAAAGGATCAAAACAGCATGGGAATGCTGACGGGTTATTGCGCCTACCGTTGCCAACGGTAGAAGAAGCACCTACCGTAGACCTAGTGGAGATTTTCCACTCTGCCATAGTCGAATGGCTACCAGTAACAAATTCTGCCATTGAAAGGGAAACTAGAAATGACCCGACTCTCTCATGAGTCTACGATTTAACAGTGAAGGGATGGCCAGCACATGGCGAACCACTGTTGCCAGCATTCTCGCAAACAAGAGAACAGCTGTCAGTGTGCCGAGGAACCTTGATGTGTGGATCCAGAGTGGTGATTCCACCCAAACTCCAGGATAAGTTCTAAAGGAGCTTCACGAGGGGCATCTGGGTGGAGTGAAAATGAAGAACCTAGCCAGGGCGTTTGTATGGTGGCCAGGTATCGATGGAGACATCGAAGAAATGACCAAGAGCTGCCTAGGATGCCAGAAGGTCCAAAACACTCCACCACAAGCCCCTCTACATCCATGGGAGTAGCCCTCATCCCCCTGGCAAAGGGTACACATCGACTTTGCTGGTCCATTTATGGGCTCAATGTTCTTAATCGCGGTTGATGCACACTCCAAGTGGCCGGAGGTAATAAAGATGTCCTCCACCACCACGGAAAAAACCATCACAGTATTAAGGACCATATTTACCAGGAATGGGCTGCCGGAACAGATCTGTTCTGATAATGGACCGCAATTTGTGTCCGAAGAATTCAGGAAGTTCTTAAAAAACAATGGGGTTAAGCACTACACGTCTGCCCCATACCATCCCGCCACCAATGGATTGGCTGAAAGGTTTGTCCAGACCTTCAAGAAGGCCATAAAGGCCATGGGTAATGAAGACATAAAACTTCAGCACAAGGTGGATAACTTCTTGTTCGCATACAGGAATGCAACACATATGGTTACAAACCAATCTCCCGCCATGATGTTCTTCAATAGAAACCTAAGATGCCGGCTGGATTTGATCAAGCCAAACATCAGAAGGGACGTGGAGAACCGGCAATTTCAAGGCATGAATGAAAGGCCAACTAGAACCTTCCAGATAGGTCAACAAGTTTTGGCCCGGGACTACCGTACCGAGAAATGGCAGCCTGGAACTATCTGCACATGACTAGGACTGCTGATGTATACCGTAGACATCGGAGAAAGCATAATAAGGCGCCATGCTGACCAAATCATAGAGTCATCCGAAAAGGGACAACCTACACCACAACTCTATACGCCTAATGATGAAGTAGAGATACCCATATCTACCTCCGATCCGGTGATACTGGAACCCGATGAACACGACACTGGCATTCAAGCCGAATCAGCCTTGCCAAAAGAACCTACTACACCACCAGAAACTACTACACCACCGAGGCGTTATCCGGACTGAGTCAGGAAGCCTCCAGAGAGACTGACTTATAATTAATTAACTGCCGCAATGTGTAGATTATTTTTCTTGTAACATGTAATTAATGATTACTTAAAATATTATGTACTGGTTGGCTAAAAGGGGAGGAATTGTAGTGTATGTGCCTTTAAGAGCCCCATGTGTACTGTAATGCTGGTAATGGCCACTCGGGCTATATAAGCCTGTATATTGTGTTGTATCAGTTAGTTCCCCTCCAGACTTTGTTTAGTAAACACCTGTGAAACCAGCTCCTGTCTTCAGTGTCTCTATCAACACACGGACACAACACAGGGGTCACAGTCTAAGGATAAGGGGTAAGCCATCTAGGACTGAGATGAGGGGGAATTTCTTCACCCAGAGAGTGGTGAACCTGTGGAATTCTCTACCACAGAAGGCAGTTGAGGCCAATTCATTAAATATATTCAAGAAGGAGTTAGATATATTTCTTAAGGCTAAAGGGATCAAGGGATATGGGGAGAAAGCAGGGACAGGGCACTGAATTGGGATGATCAGCCATGATCTCATTAAATGGCGGAGCAGGCTGGAGGGGCCGAATGGCCTACTCCTGCTCCTATCTTCTATGTTTCTATGTAACTGTCTTTTTCATTTACAAATGCTGTTCATTAGGTGCCATAAATACAAGATAGTCACTAATAAATCCAACAAGGAATTCGGAAGAAACTTCTTCACCCAGCGAGTGGTTAGAATGTGGAACTTGCTACCACAAGGAGTGGTTGAGGCGAATAGCATCGATGCCTTTAAGCGGAAGCTAGGTAAGTACATGAGGGAGAAAGGAATAGAAGGATCTGCTGATAGGGTGAGATGAAGTAAGGTGTGGAGCATAAACATCGGCATAGGCCAGTTGGGCCGAATGGCCTGTTTCTATGCTGTTAATTCTCTGTAATTTCCAGCATTATTTCAGATTTACAGCTTTTTACATTTTATTATAATGCCCTTTTGAATGTTTGACTCCATAGTCGTGCAACTCAAATTTAATGTGCTGTAATTTAGAGCTTCAATTCGGCAAGTTTTCACTAGTTCAGAGAAAGATTTCACATTGTAGTGAAAAAAATTTCACCTGCAGTTGCTGCAGCACTGGACATTTTCAGCTTCATGCCTCCTGAGTGCCCAGAATTTACTGTTCTAGTTATTCACACTGACAGAGCAGGTCTAAAATACTTCTGCTGGTAAATGCATCTTGTCAGGAGAGCCTGAAGGATTACAAACTTTCTGTTAATGCCAGAAACTGCAGGCATCTTTGCAACTGACAGGTGCATATTTCAAGTCGAAAAACCCCAAACAGCTCGGTGGTAATGTGGTTATTAGACCTGTACGCTAATACGCTTACAAAAATAGTGAAGTTCCTAACTGTTTCAGCTTCGTATATTCTTCGTGACTACTGCCCACTGCAAAATATTTTTTTTTTAATATATATATTTGCTTGCTCTAAGGCTGTGCAATTACCTCATTTCTTACCGTGAAAGTAAATATTGCGGTACTATTTTTATAATCTTTTTTTCAACAGATTTTCAACCATGAAAGAGAGCTCTGTGCACAATATGTTACTCTCAGGCTGCAGGGTGCTGCCACCGATAGGATGCGTCTCACTGTGAATGACATAATGTGCTAAAAGAAGACGATGATGTAATGCAAATGTCAAAAGAGGCGTCCTTTTCCAAGCCAGGCTGCAGCGTATAAAATATTCTGCTAGCTCAGAAAGTAGGTTATGCACAGAATAAAAAAAATAAAAAAATCACCTCCATTACCTTGACTCGGGAGAATTTTCTCCTTCAAAAGCAAGGCATTCAAATGGAAGGGGATTTGTGGAATTTACTAGTAATTAGTGGCTACATTCTAGATGTAGAGCTTCAGATGTGTGAGTCAGAACTTAAATTTGGTAAATTCCCCCGGACCCTGCCTTTGCTTGATCTAAGCTCCTTGCCAAGGAATGACTTCAGCCCGATTGTCCACTGGCAGGAGGGTCGGTAACCGGAGGTCACAGATTTAAGGGAATTGGCAAAAGAGCCAGAGGTGAGATGAGGAGAATTTTTTTTTGCTGCAGCGAGTTATGATGATCTGGAATGCACTGCCTGAAAGGGTGGTGGAAGCAGATTCAATAGGAACTTTCAAAAAGGGAATTGGATAAATACGTGAAGGGGAGATAATTGCAGGGCTATGGGGAAAGAGCAGGGGACTGGGACTCATTGGATAGCTCTACCAAAGAGCCGGCACAGGCACGATGGGCCGAATGGCCTCCTTCTGTGCTGTAAAATTCTATGATTAGCAAGTAACACCATGCACAGGGTACCAAACTGTGTCAGGCCTTCAATGTGAGTGCCATACACTCAGTAGTATATTGCGTATTGTACCATGATCTGAGAGCATGTCAATTTTGTAAACTTAATTACAAAAAACTTCAGAAGTCAGAGAAGTTTTTTGAACAATAAATGAAGTAGCATCATTTGCATTAAAATCCAAACACTCTCACTTGAGCGTTATTCCTGTAATTACATTTGAAAGTTTCTTTTATATCGGCGGCTCCAACTGTGGGTCACTGATTGACAAGCCAAATGATCACAATTTCTACTCGCGGCCTTTGCTGAGCGCTGAACACTGGGGTGGATTTTCCTCTTCTATCTTGCATGAAATCGGTCAGAAATGCAGCAAATTCAGGCTTTGAGGCCTACTAGCATATTTCTGCCCAGATCGGGATTTCTCTCCCTCCACCTCTTCTTCTTCTTCTTAGGCAGTCCCTCGGAACCGAGGATGACTTGCTTCCACATTAAAAATGAGTTCTCAGGTGACTAATGAGTCCAGTGTGGGACCTACAGTCTCTGTCACAAGTGGGGCAGACGGTGGTTGAAGGGGCGGGTGGGTGGGGTGCTTGGGTTGACGTGCGCTCCTTGCGCTGCCTGCGCTTGGCTTCCGCTTGCTCCCAGCGAAGAGACTCGAGGTGTTCCTCCACTTTGTGCGGTCTTGGGCCAGGGATTCCCAGGTGTCGGTGGGGATGTTGCATTTTTTCAAGCCTCTATTTGGACGGTCACCACCGCCAGCCAAACCTCTCCAGAATACTTTTACAAGTCTGCAGAAAATTGTAGAGTGTCCCAAATTTACGAGTCTTCTTAAATTCATTATTTTGCCACATTCTGTGTGTAAATGAGTTGAACCATTCAGGAGCACCAAATGGCTGCCTGTTCCCTTTTAGAGCAATTTAGGGCAGAACCAAATGAACTCCCTTCGCTGCACTATAATAAGTTCACCTAACCTCAATCCAATCTACACATCATCCGGTCTTCTAACTGCTGATTTTTTCACTGCAGGCCTTGTTTGAGATGATGGTTTTGATGTTGGGACAGAGATGGGAAGACATGGGAACGCCTTCCATAATGTAGGGCGTCAATCGCTTTAGGGCTCTCAATATACCTTTGCCACTCCCTTGTTCACTGACCTGAATCCAAAGATCAATCTTATTCTAGCTGATTCCTTGAGGGGACAAACCTTGGTGATTCGCTCAACTAGTCCTCCTGGATGACAGAATAAACCTGATGTACTTATGTTGGTAGACATATCTTGTCAGATGAGTCTGAAGAATTACAAAATTCTTGTTGGTGCTTGAAACTTCAGGCATCTTTACGACTAATAACTGCATACTTCAAGTAAAAGCACCAGCTCAATCATATGTGCTTAACTGGTTGAACCTGCCCAAAAAACGTGTAAATTCTGTAACTGGAATCTGGGGTACAACATGGGACTGGATAAGAAAGTAATTTTAAAAAAAAAGGTAAAAGAGCTTATCCCCCCGGTCCTGAGCACCAAAGAACATGCTTTCAATTGGTGCAGAGGGAGTGAAGAATTGGGAGGGGGGGCTCCCAATTTATTTCAAGGATCAATTCCTTGTTCTTCTATTATTCGTGAATTGAAATGCTTGTGCCCATTTCATGCTTGAGCTTCACCAAGGCCACAGATTTGATACAAAAGTATGAACATCACTCTCAATTCCCCGGGGCTTTGTGCTGCGTATAATTTTTTTTCTTTTCGCCAGTTCTGTTTCTCTCTCTCCACAGATGCTGCCTGACTTGTTGAGTATTTCCAGCACTTTCTGTTTTTATTTCAGATTTCCAGCATCCGCAATACTTTGCTTTAGTTTCCTTTTTTCTTTCTTTGCCCGTTTTGAATGGATGCGAGGAAAGCTCTTAAATAGCCCTTCGGTAATCTTAAACTGATTTCGGATTGTTTGCCTTAATCTGTGTCTGCTGAAACCGCAGGGAGAAACAAAATGGAAGCATGGCCATATATGGGTGAAACTGGTTACAGTGCCACTGATTGGCTGAGGGTGAATGATGCAATGGTCATGTCGATACCACTCATGTGGAGTTGGGGGGTATAGAAAGAATTGCCTTAAGGGGTAAGGGCAGTACAGGAGAAAAGAATAAAGGATCAGACAGCTTCAACACATTCTCCAAAGGATTGGGGCAATATCCATCTTTTGTACTTATTTCCTTATTATTGTGTGTAACTAGTTGTACTTGATTATTAAAATGATGACTGATTGCCACCTTATTTGTTTTCTTGTCGAACTGATCTACTACTTGAAAGGTTTTTTGCCTGTAATGTTTACAGTGCCTTTATAGTTCAGTGTTCTTGGTGAGATATATTTCCATAGTTCTGAAATTTTTAATGTGAATATTAACATTTGGGAAAAAATTCTGGTGGCCAATTTTGCTCACAGTCAAGGTGTAAGGTACAGTGAAAGCCTTGCCACACACATCTTCCAAGGGATTTGGGTTGAACACAGGGAGTGACCCATCAATTTCACTGTAGAGATGACACAAGATAAAAGCAGTGAAATCGGCAGGCCAGCCCTTGGCACACCTACTTGCCAATTACACAGGGCAAATGCCTTAGCTTGCTCCAGGTCTGCAGGACAGAGCTTGGCCATCTGCAGCAAGGACTCCTACAACAAGCCAGCAACACAGGGATAGCATTAGCTCACAAGGTCACCACTGCTCTCAATCTCTATGCCTATCGTCAATCCCATCTAGCACGACAATATCAGAGACATCAAAGCAAAAGTGTCTGAAACATTGGTCAGCAAGGTAAGGATTCTGATCTCCTTTTCTACTGAACACATTGACATTGGTGCATTTTCAAAGTGCAGGGATCATTGACTGCTGCAATGTGTCCAACCTGAAGTCCTGGGGGGATGTGAGTGTGGAAAGACTTGTATTGTACATTGCATTATGACTATTCCCTGCTGAAGTATGGGTATGCATTAGATGTAATGAAAGAGTAGTAAGCTTGTAAGAAGACTGGGTTTGGGTGAGCAGTAAATGTGGAACACTTTCTGGCACGTGTCATCTGCCTGGATCCCTTAAGGTGTGCTGTCTTCTGCATCAGTTTCCAGGTACTACAGATACTGTGGACAAATATTTTAAACCTATTTTCAGTCTTTCACCCATGCCTCTGTCACCTCCATATTCGCTTATTCCAATGGTCTTCTGGTTGGCTTCCCATCCTCCCCCTTCTGTAAACTGCAGCTCACCTAAAATTCTGCTGCCTGTATCCTGCGCTGCACCAGGTCCTGCTCACCACCACCCCTTCTTACTGACCTACAATGGCTCCTGAGAAGCTACTGCCTAAACTGTTGAGTCAAATAATGTCAAATAAAATTCTTTAGGGCTAGTAAATTAACAACAGTGTCTTGCTTGATCCTTGACCTTCCTTGTACCCATAATCTTACAAATATAAGTTGTTGTTTCTAAATGATAGACATTTCTTCTGTCCCCGTGAGGCCAGTTACCTTTCAGTGGCCAGAACTCTTTTAAGGCTGCATGGTCCCAATTCCATGGCCTGCCTGTGGAATGCTCCATAGGAAAGCCCCAAGCTGCACAGGGAGCTCATTCAAATTATAGGTAAAAAGCAAGTACAAATTTACATAAAGACTTCACTCACTGGTAATTGGGCAGAAAAATGGCAACTTAACTTTAACACCGATAAATGAAAAGTACAGCACTTATGTTTAAAAAAAAGGTGAGCAAAATAAAAAATGAATGGAAGTGAATTAGCCCAGGGAAACACTGGGAGTAAAAGTAGACTCATCGCTTTCAATATCCAGACAATGTAACAAAGCAATTTAAAAAGCTAATTGAATGCCTGGATATATAACTAGAACAATAGAATACAAAGTTCAGAAATCTTGGGGGAGGCCTTTTGGGGTGGATCTGGGGCGGGGCTGAACTTCTGCCCACCTATGTTCCTAGCCCATATCCTAGAGTCATATTGCAGTGTGCACCTGCACCACTCACATTCCCATGTGGATGTGGGCCTGCGGTCACTTAGAAACGGCAGAAGAATATAAACCAAATACGCCTAGATTGTCATTAGGCCAGTTTCTATAATGCAATTGATTGCTCTGCGATGGATCGCATTGCTGAAACCAATCTTATAAAATTTAATTGCCCACATGAGGTCCTTAGTAGCACTGGACACAGAGTGTTGCTATGACACAAATGATGGGAAATATGTCACTTGCCCAAATGTGGATGGGTGCATTACGTGCCATCCCTACATCCGGTGGGATTCTTGATGGGTGAAAAAAGGAGTGGGGACCCAGTATAACTGGGTTATGCCCCTTAATTCCACCGCTGCCAGCCTAGGTGACCGCATTTTTCCATTTCTAGGCCACTGGAATTTTGGGGCTCAAGCCTATAAAAATTCTGCTAAGGCTTTACAATGGACTGGATAAGTCCACACTTGGAATACCATGTTCAATTTTGATCACCACACCACAAAGGATATGCTTGCAGTAGAATGAGTACAAAGGAGGTCAACAAGACTGACCCCAAGCCTGGAACAAAGGCAATAAAGGAGACCTTGTTGAAATTCATGAAAGGATAGAACCTCTGCAGACCCCATCGAGGGGGCTGAAATGTGGTGGCATGCAATATTTTCCTGCTGCTTTGCCATGACGCAGACCTGATCCCAAATTCGGGGGATGGGATTATTTGAATATTGGGAATGGGCCCTATTCTTGTAGCAGCGCAACAGAGGTTCCTGTCTGGCTGAGGAGGTAGAACTTGGAGCAGTACCCTACCCTACCCTAGAAGTGACATCCAAGGCCTGAATTGGACAGAAAGAAAATGGCCTGCTAATTTTTTAAGCTATCTCTCAGGGCTTGCTAAAGACAACTGGTACGCTGGGATCAATTACCTTTGTTTTCTGCTTTGATGGAGCCTTCAGTAGACACACAATGGAACCTATGCTGCTGGGCCTATTGAGGCGAGCTGGGCAGAATTCCTGGAATAACCTGCGAACGCCCCCAGTGACACTCTGAAATTCACTCCGCAGAGTTTCAGGCAGGGTGGGTGTAAGAAGCGCCCGCCGCTCTGGAGCACAATTTGCGGGGCAAATTTAGATGGGTGCAAACATGGCAGAAGCAAGTTCCACATGTTCAGGCCTTCCTCTGCCATGGGAGTCATGCACCAGTTCTGCCTTCCTCCTCACCCCCCCCCAGCCCCCCCCCCCCGTCCCCACCCTCGGATCACGGAATTGCAGGTTACAATATTAAACGATTTAGATAAGGTTATTACTTCAAAGTCAGCCAACAAATTAGCTGGGAAAAAAAGGAATAAATGAGAAAAAAAATTGATTTTAGTGCAAGAACAAAATGATGAGGCTGATAATGAGAAAAATGATTTCCTGTAGACATACTGGGGTCGATTTTAACTCGAGTGGGATCGGTGCATGGGAGTGGGGGGCCGAAGCTGGCGGTGCACCCAGAAGATCGGAACAAAGCGAGGCTCGGGCGTTAACAATTGGCCGGGCCTCATTATCACGTTGCAGCACAAACTCCCGTCTGAAGCCGGTGGGAATGAGGAGGTGGCCACTGTCAGTAAGTGAACGGGTTTGGGGGGGGGTGGGGGTGCCGGTGGGTGTTAGCTTTTGATGGCGACTCTGGGACTGTTGGCAATCTCCATATTTGTAGGTTAAATTTGTGTGGAGTCCAGATGACATCATGAGACCCCAACATTATAATATTTATGACGCCTCCCACCTGCCGGTAGCAGGAGCCTCGGCCAACGGTTGAAGATAAAATGATGCTGGGCTCTTATAAATAGGTCGGAACAGAGCAACATCAGGCCAGTAAGTCAACTCGCTCAATTTTAACTCTTCTCACCATTCCCAAATGTCGGAGGGGTGGGGTGGGTGTAGTGGGGCGGGGTGTTAAAGACAACCCCATTATTTGAGAGTCACAAGGAAAGCTGTTGGGTTGTTTCTGTTTTGAAAAGTTGAAGATAAGAGACGGGGGCGGGGGAAAACGTGGTTGACGATGTGAGAGAGTGGGCAGATGTCACATCAGAGGGTGATCGCAATCACGTGTGGGGAGACTGAAAAGTGTGGCGTGCACTATTCACCAACCCCTTGAAGGAGACGGCAGGAAAGATAAGCAGAAATTATTCAAAAGCAATTAAAAAAAAGAGATATTAGGAAAAGCGCCTTTAGTAAAAGAGTGCTAAGTATTTACAATAACCTGTCTAGCTGGGTAGGAGGGCAGAACATTGTTCAAAACACAGTTGGATACTGTGTTGCGAGAGATAGGTTAAGAGAAGGAAGAGCTTCAATAGCCTGCATAGCTTTTTTTTGCCTCTGACTCATGTTGTTTAACTGTCTCAGGTACACCTTCCTTTCGAATATTGCCAACTGCTAATTAGCTTTCACTTGTTCTCAGGGCTGTTTTTAAGTTTCTAAAGAGTGAAAGTAAATGTTGCAGCTTTATTTTTATCTTTTTTAACGTCCTTCCACCATGAAAGAGCGCTCTGTGCACGATATGTTACACCCGGACTGCAAGTACAGCCACAGATAGGATGACTTTCACTGTGAATGACATAATGCGCTAAAAGAAGACGATGATGTAATGCAAAAAAGACGTCCTTTTCCAAGTCGGGCTGCAGTGTATAAAATATTCTGCTAGCTCAGAAGTAGGTTATGCATTAAAAAAAAAATCACCTTAATTAGCAACTTTGTATCTTCACTGGGAGAATGATCTCGTTCAACGAAAACTATTCAAATAGAAGAGAATTCAGATGTAGAGTTTTCCATGTGTGATTCCAGATTAAAATTTCTTCACTCAGAGGGTGGTGAACCTGTGGAATTCTCTACCACAGAAGGCTGTGGAGACCAAGTCACTGAATATATTTAAGAAGGAGATAGATAGATTTCTAGACACAAAAGGCATCAAGGGGTATGGGCAGAGAGCAGGAATATGGTATTGAGATAGAGGATCAGCCATGATCATATTGAATGGCGGAGCAGGCTCGAAGGGCCGAATGGCCGACTCCTGCTCCTATTTTTCTACGTTTCCATGGTTCTATGTAAAGCGCTTTGGAATATTCTGAGGTCATGAAAGGTGCTATATAAATGCAAGTCTTTCCTCTCTTGAAGGATTGACTTATCTAGGTATAACAGACCTCTGGCACCTCACCCATGTGGTGATTCTTTTTGTGTGAGTCTTGACGCTGTGCATCAGTAAGCTACTTGAATGCGGGGGCATCACATTTGATTGAATCCCGTGTCTCCTCAGCCAAGGGGCACTGTGGCCAAATCTAAGATCTTTGCTGCCACCCAGATTGCGATCAGCTGACTCTGCACAGACTAGGGTTTGAACCTGCGACCTTCCTGGTCTGTATGGCTCAATACCACACTCGACAGTGGATCATAGAGATGAGAGTATATTTTTCAACTGGCTTCACCTGATTTCTGATGTCAGCTGTGGCTCACTGGGTAGCACTCTCACCTCAGAGTCAGAGGATTGTGGGTTCATAGTCCCACCCCAGAGGCTTAAGCACATAAATCTAGGCTGACACTCCAGTGCAGTGCTGAGGGTGTGCTGCACTGTCAGAGGTGCCGTCTTTCGGATGAGATGTTAAACTGAGGCCCCGCCTACCCTCTCAGGTGGATGTAAAAGATCCCATGGCACTATTCCGAAGAAGAGCAGCTGAGTTATCCCCAGTGTCCTGGCCAATATTTATCTCTCAATCAACATCACTAAAAACAGATTGGGGGAAAAATTCGGTATCGCCCCCATTTGGGGCGCCGTTATCGGCCGTGCGCAAAGTTCAGCACCTGGCGCTAATTATCATCTCCGACAGCAAACTTGGCTTTTATCGCCCCTGGAGGTAATTGGAGCGCTAAATCAGGCGCTTCACACCTGTCTTAAGGCGCAAACGCCGAGGAGTGAGGCGCTACCTCAGAGCGCTGGCGAAGCAAGGAAGGGCAATCAAAATAAACCTGCAAAGTGCTGCTCAGTACTTAAAACTCCTTCACACAGCGTTGAATCTCTCTAGAAGTCTCTCTCTCTCTCTCTCTCTCAGAATGCGTGGTGCAAAAATGTCACCGACAAAAAAAGGCAGGAAGCGATTGCCTTTAAATAGCGTTCCCCTAGTCCCTTTCTGACAGCATAACGCTCCCCTCAACCTGTCGTTGCTAGTGGCAGGCGGTAAGGCAGGGGGCGCTACTCAATATCCAGTCCGGGGCGCTAACAGGGCGTTGCGCACTCAACTGACATCACAATCTGCCAGCGCAGGAGATCGTGGCGGTAGTGTTTAGCGCCGCCGCAAAATGTCTAGTTAATTTCGCGAGCGGCACAAACATCGCTGCACCCGAGCGCTAGTTGCTTTGCGCCCCAATTGGCGCCCTCTTAAAGCGCTAATGGGAGGTGCAAACAACTGAATTTTTCCCCCTCTATCTGGCCATTATTACATTGCTGTTTGTGGGACCTTGCTGTGCCCAAATTGGCTGCCACATTTCCTACACTACAACAGTGACTACATTCCAAAAGTACTTCATTGGCTGTAAAGCGCTTTGAGACATCCGGTGGTCGTGAAAGGTGCTATTTAAATGCAAGTCTTTCTTTCTTAAATCAGAGAAACTTGATTGAAAAATTGTGCAGAAGTCCGTAACGAGGTACTTCCACCCACTTTTCATGTGCACTACAAACAAACAAAGGGGAGGAAGCTGTAATTTTCAAATGAACTAGCAATTATATCATATCCCAAAAGTTGTGTGTGGGAAGCGCTCTTCATCTACATGTATATAATGAGTGTCAAGGATTGCTAAGGAAATGGCTGTATACAGAAGTTCATTTAAATGCTCTAGTATGAAGAGACAGGGAACAATATTCAGTCCATTTCTGCACCGTTTCTCTTGATTTTTCGGGAAACGCTGACACTTGTGTTTTCAGGAAGATCGGCAGACAGGTGCACGCACTTCGCACACATGGACCTTCCAGTTTCCAAGGGAGGCTGTGACAGCGGACCTGACGGCCTGACTAATCGATGTGCTGGATGGTTCTTTCACAACATGCCAACTATGTCATATTTTCACTGGTACTACACAAAGGAATTTATGCCGGGGTGACCTTGAGCCAGCATAACCTGATTGGACGCACCGGCACCCAGCTACCAACCATATAAGCAGACCTTGATGTACAGGCCTGGTGACAACAGTGAGGAAATGCCTTCACAGGTCACGAGTCAGCAGTGAGCCAGATGTGCCATCTGATGCAAGGACTCCTGGGAGCAGACGGTACATACACCATCGGGCTGCACTGCAGTGACTGTAATGGTCAGCTGCAGCCTCAAACTGCCTCGAACTCCATTCAGGCATGCTGCAACGCTGACCTATATGGATGGTGACGAGGAGTGACAATTTCACCTCATCTGGCGCCACCTCCACTTCAGCAGCCATTAAATAGGGGGTTGGATGCTGGTTGCTCCATTACTTGCCTTTAGACTCTGATTCATAGCTCCACATCGGGTTTCCTGCCACTCCATTCTTGTCTGTCACTTCTTTCCCATCGCCCTTTTCAGTATTGGCAAAGGCTGCCAATGGTTTGAAATAGCTTTTGCGTCGATCCAAAGGCTCTAACTGGGTCTAGCGCTGGGACCATGTTAGTCGGGGGGGGGGGTGGTGGGAAATCTGGGGCAGGAGGGTAAAAGTGCAGTTTCTTAAAGAGGCATTAGCGCTTCCTGTGGGAGATAGTTTTGGTCAAACCTCTTTGTGTGCATGCTGGTGGATGAGTCAGGAGACTGAGAGTGTGCAGGGAGAACAGTTGCCTTCTCTGACAGAGAACTGGAAGTCATGCTGAGAGAAATACTAAAGAGAAGGCTTGCCAATTTGGAGCACAAGAGGCGCCCTGCTCAAAAGGCATCTGTCAGGGCTGTGAAGCAGGAGGTGGCAGAACAGGTCAATGTAGTGTCCACTGTTAGGTCTTCCTCCTAGATGAGGGAGAAGTTCAACACGTTGACGAAGTTTGCAAAGGTAAGTGTCTGCTGATGTTATTTGGTGTGTTCTGGTATGGCAGGGCACCCACATATACTTTCACCTCAACCAGCTGCATACTCACGTGGAGTGCGTCCTCATCTATATGAACCACTTTGGTCTCTCTAACACTAGTACAAGGCGACCCTTTTTTGATGAATTTCACATCTTTAACATTCTCAAAAAACTCCTCCTTGATCCACTGTACACCCCACTGTAAGACCAATGGAGATACGCCAAGACATGTTTGCATGCTGCATGTTCTTGTACTATTATTTTGGGAAGAGCAGTTTGCCAATTAGGAAGCACCGTGGCAGGGCCCATTAAACAGTCAGCACTTCACCGATCTCTTCATGACTGCAGGTAAAGGAGACACGTAACAGAAGGGCAGGGTTGGCAACTGGAGGGAATACGTCCAATCTCAAACCCTGAAGCAGCCTGGAGGAGTTCTCTCTGGATATTGTGCTGATTGGAGAGGGGAACGTTGGTGGCCAACCAGCTCCTGTAGGCTACGACCCCTTCTTGCAGCTCTTTCTATCCTCAATGAATCTTGAAAGAAAGACTTTCATTTATATAGCGTCTTTCACAACCACTGGACATCTCAAGGCGCTTTACAGCCAATGAAGTATTTTTGAAGTGGAGTCACTGTTGTAATGTGGGAAACGCAGCAGCCAATTTGTGCACAGCAAGGTCCCACAAACAGCAATGTGATAATGACCAGATAATCTGTTTTTGTTGTGTTGGTTGAGGGATAATATATTGGGCAGGGCACCGGGGATAACTCCCCTGCCCTTCTTCGAAAGGAGTGCTCCTTCTGGCTCCACCATAAAACTCCGGGCTGCTGTAGGTCACCACCGCTCCCCGCCCCAGATCTCCTGCCTCCCCTCCAGTGCCGCCATCCCCATTGACTGATCTTCATCTTCTGTGTGACCAGAGCAGTGTCTTTTAGGGGTACTCCCTCAGCATATTCTGCCAGAGGCATGGAGGCAGATCGCAGGGCTGGTGGCCCCAGCATGCTGGTTGAGTCCTGATGATACAAAACGACCAATTTCACGTGATCCTCTGGCTCATTAGATTCGACGGAGCAGTTTCCATTTTCTTGCTGGGTTCACACCTGAAGTCAGGTGCGAACCATTTTGTGAGCCGTTGAGTATTTTAAGACTATAAAAAGGACCTTGCAAAGAATGATGGCTAGTGTGGAAGAATGCACTGTGCAGTGATGTTTCACCACCTCATAGAACTGCAGTCCACCTTGGAGTGCAAGGCACCTCCAGAGATGTCTGCAGTGCATTTCCCTCCGCTCCCCCTCCCCACCTCACCGCCTTACCCAAGGTCCTAAGTAAGGCCGTGCACTCTTAAGGAGCAGCTGGGGAAATGATCAGGATAGCACCTTGACGCAGGAGTTCTGTGAGTTCTTTGCAGTCCTGTGATCTACCTCCATGCTGCTGGTATATGTTAAGGGAGTACACAGAAGCAGGGGCATGGCAAGAGTAGATGGATGAAGTGGTTGTCTCTCTGGGGAACACCGTGCATGCTATCCAGCTAGCTTGCTCAAATGACTCATTAACAGTTTCCCTTTGGACACCATGTAAGATTTTCAGGTTTCAGTGATCCACACACAGACAGACTGATTGCACATGACAACTTGAGGAAGTGCCCAGCTTTATTTACAAGGAAATCTAATTGATCAGTGTAAAGTCCGCGCCTCAATGATACACGGACTTCGGGAGAACAGTTCAACAGGTACTTTACTGAACAAGAGGCAACTTGAAACTGAAACTACAGAAGCCTGCTAGGGCCTTTTATACAGGGGTGGTCACTGCCAGTACTGCAGTCTAAACCAGTTATTCCCTTAAAGGTACATACACAACAATTCCTCCCCTTTTAGATAAACAGTACATAACATTCATTTAACAACTAAATAATAACGAATTACAATTACAATTTTCTCAGTAATATATACATCAACTGAAATAGTCATTTGTAAGTTCAGTCTTTGAGGAGACTTCCTGATCCGGACTGGATAGCGCCTTTCTCGAGTATCCTGTTCTGGCGGTGAAGTCAATTCTGGCTCATTGTCATTGGTTGGTTCGTCAGCTTCCAATACCCCTGCTTCTGAGGTAGACACAATCTGTACTTCGGGCTCATTACCAGGTGCACATGCTTGTGGTACAGGTTTGGCTTGTTCCTGTGACTCTAGAATCTGGTCAGCATGGCGTCTCACGATGCTCTCTCCAACGTCCACTGTGTACATTAGTGGTCCCTGCTGTGTGCATATCGTTCCTGGCTGCCATTTTTCTGTTCGGTAGTCGTGGGCCAAGACTGGTTGCCCTATCTTGAAGCTCCTGGTTGGCTTCTCATTTATGTGCTGGAACTGCTTATCCTCAACATCTCGTCTCATGTTTGGTTTGAGCAAATCCAAGCGACATCTTAGTCTCCGGTTGAAAAACAGTACGGCTGGAGTTTGGTTGGTTACTGCATGTGTCGCATTCCGGTAAGCAAACAGGAAGTTATCCACCTTGTGTTGCAGTGGTATGTCATCATTATACATTGCCTTTATGGCCTTTTTAAAGGTCTGAACAAACCTCTCAGCCAATCCATTTGTGGCTGGATGATATGGGGCAGATGTGTAATGTTTCACCCCATTATTCTTCAGGAACCTCCAGAAGTCCTCAGACACAAACTGTGGGCCATTGTCGGAACAGATCTGTTCTGGCAACCCATTCCTGGCGAAGATGGTCCTTAGGACTGCAATAGTTTTCTCCATGGTGGTGGAGGACATTTTAATGACCTCTGGCCATTTCGAATGGGCGTCCACAGCGATTAGAAACATTGGCCTAGAAATTGGGTATAGCCCCGCTTGAGGCGTTAGAACTGGCGCTGCGCAAAGTTTGTAGCCAGACGAAACTTATCACCGCCTGGCGCAATATTGGGTTGCATCGCCCCTAAAGGGGATTGAGGGGCGAATTCAGGTGTTACACGGGACTCCTAAGGCGCTAAACTTCCGGCGCAACCCAATATCGGAGCGGACGGGCGCAGCGCAGGTGCTTTCAATTACTGATGACCACGAGACTTCCAGGCACCGACCAGCTCTTAAAGGGGTGGGTCAGTCAGCTTCAGCATCCACTCTCTTCGCCTTGCAGGCCTCAGAATCGGCGCAGGCCCTTCTCTGGCGCTAAAAACTTGGACCAGATGGAGAAGGTGAGACAGAGAGCAGAGCGCTTCACCAATGAGGCTCTGGAGCAATTGGTGGCCGCAGTGGAGCGCCGGCGAGATGTTCTCTAGCCAGACAATGGCATGAGGCCGAATCATAAGGACTACCGACGAGCTCGGAGGGATGTATGCCAGAGGGTCAACTCCAGCAGCATGGTGACCAGGAGCCCTGTCCAATGCAGAAAGAAATTCAACGACCTCACTCGGGTCGTGAGGGTGAGTGTTGTTTCTGCAAACTTCTGCATCCCTTCATTTGCACCTGACTTTATGGCTACAGGGTGGGCTGTGCCCCATTGGCCATCTGCCAGCAAGCACCCATGGCCCTTTCTGGGCACACACATGCACATTTGACTCAAGGCGTCATGTAAGGGCTCTTGCACCATGGCGGGCATGAGATGCTCACTCAGGGCATCATGTAAGGGCTCTTCCACCATGGGGGGCATGAGATGATCACTCAGGGCATCATGTAACATAACTTCCCCTCCTTTCCCCTGCAGTCCAAGCTGGGAAGGATTGGCAAAGACCAGCTTCACACCAGTGGAGGACCTCCACAAGTGGTCACTCTCACGGATCTCGAGGAGAGAGTCCACCAGATTCTTGGAGGACGTCTGAGTGGTCCTCTAACCACTGCAGCTGCCGACCCCATTGTCGACAGCGATGGTAAGGTTCTCACCTTTTACAACTGTCTCCTTCCACTTGTTCCCCCCGCCAGCATGCTTTCTCACTGTGGACCCATGTCATAGCCTTGCTGCAATCTGGCATCCCTTGCTGCCAAGCTGTCCTTTTGCTAAAGCCACTCTTCCACCTCCCTGCTTTCAGATGCTGCATCACCAGCTCGGGAGCCGGGCCCTCAAGCTGCCAGTGCCAGTGCCTCTGAAGGCTCAATGAGAAAATTACTGTCCAACAGAAGGTCTGCAACTCTCTCCAGCAACGATCAGAATGGCCAGCCCAAATGGCTGCAGCTTTTATACTAGTGCTGTCCCCTTTAAATAGCACCCCCTGAGTCCGAGAAGGGCCTGGGAACGCTCCATCCAACTGTCACTAATAGCGCCAGGCGAAAAGGTTGCGGGCGCCACCGAATATCCGGTCCGGGGCGCCAAAAAGGTGTTGCACACTGAAATGACGTCATGATTTGCCTGCGCCCGCGGGCGAGTGAAAAGAGTTAGCGCCAGCGCTAAAAGGATACTCAATACGGGAGGTGGCGCTATATTCACTGCGCCCGCCTGAAAATTGGGTAACGCCCCAATTCTCGGGCTCTTTAGGCGCTAATCGCTGGCGCTACCAACCGAATTTCTAGGCCATTGAGTCCACAAATGGACCAGCGAAATCAATGTGTACCCGTTGCCATGGAGACGAGGGCCACTCCCATGGATGTAGCGGGCCCTGTGGTGGAGCGTTTTGGACCTTCTGGCATCCTGTGCATCTCTTGGTCATATCCTCGATTTCTTTATCGATTCCCGGCCACCACACAAACGCCCTGGCTAGGCTCTTCATTTTTACCCCTCCCAGATGACCCTCGTGAAGCTCATTGAGTACTCTATCTCTCAACTTGGGTGGAATTACCACTCGGGATCCACACATCAAGGTTCCCCGGCACACTGACAGCTGTTCCCTCCTTGGCGAGAATGCTGGCAACAGTGAGTCGCCATATGCTGGCCATCCCTTCACCGTCAAATTATAGACCTGAGAAAGTGTCGGGTCATTTCGGGTTTCCTTCTCAATACTTGCGTTTGTAACAGGCAAACATTCGACTATGGTCGCATGGAATATCTCCACCGGGTCCACTGCAGGTGCTTCTTCCGCCGTAGGCAACGGTAGGCGCGACAGCCCATCAGCGTTTCCATGTTGTTTCGTACCTTTGTACTCTATGTCATACTGATGTGCCCCTAGAAAAAGTGACCATCTTTGCAGCCGTTGCGCCGTCATCACCGGAATGCCCTTCTTTCGGTTAAAAATTGAGACCAGGGGTTGATGATCAGTCAGTAGGGTGAATTTCTGCCCGTGCAGATAGTGATTGAACTTCTTCACCCCCCACACCAGGCTGAGGGCCTCCCTGTCAATCTGGGCGTAGTTACGCTCGGCTGAGGTTAACGAGCGCGATGCAAAGGCTATTGGCCTCTCTGAACCGTCACGGAATTTGTGTGACAGCACCGCTCCAATGCCGTAAGGTGACGCATCACATGCCAACCGAATCGGTAGTGTTGGGTTGTAGTGGGCCAATACTTCTTTTGAAGTGATTTGGCATTTACATTCCTGAAAGGCACGCTTACACTCATCACTCCATTTCCATGTTACACCAGTTTGAAGGAGGGCGTTCAGTGGGTGCAGAATTGTAGATAAATTCGGCAAGAACTTATGGTAGTAGTTCACCAACCCGAGGAACGACCTCAGTTGCGACACATTTTCTGGTGCTGGAGCCTTGACTACAGCCTCAATCTTGTCCGGCGACTCATGCAACCCTTCCTCATCAATCATGTGGCCACAATACAAGATTTGTCTCCTGAAGAACTCGCATTTGGGATGGTTGGCTCGTAGCCCATATTCCTGCAATCTCGTGAGCACCTGTTCCAGGTTGGCAAGGTGTTCATTGTCATTTTCGCCCGTAACCAGGATGTCGTCCAAATAACACTGGGTCCCCGGGATCCCTTGCAGGACTTGTTCCATTGCCCTCTGCCACATAGCCGGGGCCGATGCTACCCCAAATACCAGTCGATTGTACTGGTAAAGGCCTTTGTGAGTGTTTATCGTGAGGTATTTCCTGGATGCTTCTTCCACCTGCATTTGTAGATACGCTTGAGCCAGGTCAATCTTTGTAAAACGTTTCCCTCCAGATAGTGAGGCGAAAATATCTTCTATCCGCAGAAGCGGATACTGTACTGTGTGCAGGACTGGTTCACAGTCACCTTGAAGTCCCCACAGATGCGAACCTTCCTTGGCTCCCCAGGCGTGCTGCTCAATGCTTTCTTCCTTACAGGAACGATGGGTGTGGCCCACTCGCTCCAGTTCACCTTAGACAGCACCCCCGAATGCTCCAGACTCTCCAGTTCAGCTTCCACAGCTGGGCGTATCGCGTATGGCACCGGTCTGGCCTTGAAAAATTTTGGGTTTGCGTTATCCTCAATCTTTATGGTTGTCTTTACTCCTTTTAGAGTCCCAAGTCCTTGTTGGAACAGCTCTTCCGCGTCAGATAGAATTTGTGACAGATGTCCAGGTGCGACGTCATCATCTTTTTTGTCAGTCACAGTTAGTGCCAGAATGGAATGCCAATCCAATTGTAGTCTTCGGATCCATTCACGTCCCAATAATGGTGGTCCTCCATCTCGTAGTATATACATGTATAGTTTCTGTGTTTCCTTTCCGTTATATTCAACTGGCACCCTTATTTTTCCTCTGGGGTAGACCTTTTCCCCGTGTATGTCTTCAATACAATGGATGTGTCCTTTAAGGGTATGTGTGAGAATAGCCGCTCATAGTCTCGTCGATTCATGACAGTTAGGGCTGATCCTGTGTCTAATTCCATCTTCACTGGGGACCCTGCTATCATGAGGGTGACCCAAATGGTTCGGTGATCTTCTTTTGCGATCACGTTGTGTAATTTTAAACAACTTAGTCGCCTGCTCCTGGAGTCCTTATCACTCTCCTGATCTTCGGAACTACTATCTGTCAGTTTCTTTACTTTCCTGTACTGTTCCTTAGTAGTTCTTGTCATGTTGGTCTTCTTTCCCGACCTGCAGACTCTTGCTATATGTCCCATTTTCCCGCATTGCCTGCATATTTTGTCTTTAAACCAGCAGTCCTTCTGCTCATGGGTTGTTCTGCCGCAGCGATAGCACTTTTCGGCTCCATACGCCATTTCGTTAGCGCTGTATTCTTGTGGTTTCTGTTGTAATTCTGCAGCTCCCCGTGCTGCTGCTTCGTAGGATACTGCCACGCTGAAAGCCTGTTCTAGCGTCAGGTCCTTTTTTGAAAGTAGTCGTTTCTGGGTTCCTTCACTCTGGAGCCCGCAGACAAACTTATCCCGTAAGGTGTCTGCCACTCCTGCTCCGAACTGGCAGTGCTTCGATAACTTGCGTAGTTCCGTAAGATAGTCAGCATTGCTCTCATCTTTGTGCTGGTTTCTTTTATGGAACTTGAATCTTTCTGCTATCAGCAGTGGTGCAGGGCTTAGGTGTTCCTGTAAGATATGAACAATCTCCTCAAAAGTTTTCTCCATTGGTTTAGCTGGGGTAATTAAATTCCGCAATAGGCCGTACGTATTCGCACCCATCAGATTTAATAATACCGATGCCCTCTTTCCATCGGCCACCTCATTTGCCTTGCAGTACACTTCGATTCTTTCTACATACGTGGTCCAGTCTTCTACCTCGTTGTCGAAAGCAGTGATACTGCCACTTTTCGGCATCTTGGGCGATTTAAAATGGCGCCTCCCGCGCTTTTGCTTCTTCCCCAATGGAATAAAATGGTGCCTCACGCACTTTTGCTTCTTCCCCAATGGGATAAAATGGCGCCTCCCGCGCTTTTGCTTCTTCCCCTTACTGCCACGCTGCTCCTAGCGTTCTACGGGGTAATGGCGGCGACCCGCAGCTTCGGCGTGTCTCGCTTTCCTTCCCCCCCCATTTGGTTTCTCTCCGCTGTCCTGTTCTCGAGCACCGACCATGCCCTGTGCGCTCCACCCTCTCTCTCTTGTTTTCTTTTCCCGGCGACGCTGCGCAGCCCGATTTGTAGAGCCGTTCGATCGAGCTTGAGCCCGCCGCAGTCCGGAAAGGTCAGCGCGCTACCTGCTACCAGCATGATTCGCTGGAACCACAGTCTCTCCCGCAATTCTCCAAACACCGATGGATTCTTTGGGCGGTTGCCCTCAGTCGATGCCCGTTGCTCAGACTACGACCTTCCAGGACCTTCCTTTCAGGCGAGATCCCCGTGAGATGATGCCACACTGCAGGTGAGTTCGAACTTACTCGTCGCCACTGTAAAGTCCGCGCCTCAATGATACACGGACTTCGGGAGAACAGTTCAACAGGTACTTTACTGAACAAGAGGCAGCTTGAAACTGAAACTACAGAAGCCTGCTAGGGCCTTTTATACAGGGGTGGTCACTGCCGGTACTGCAGTCTAAACCAGTTATTCCCTTAAAGGTACATACACAACAATCAGGACACAGGTAAGACTAATGAATCTCAAAGACAGATTCACGCAGGTAGATCTATTGCATACTTTTCTATGTAAATGCAAGTTCTGACCTTTTACATGATGCAAGCATACATCATCACTAACACTGCCAAGTCTATTGGGTTAATTTGATATGAGACAATTCCAGCCCATTGCCTGTGTTTTATCTACATTACAAGATTAATTCATTAATTACAAAGT
Organism: Somniosus microcephalus; assembly: GCF_052327205.1. NCBI lineage: Eukaryota > Metazoa > Chordata > Chondrichthyes > Squaliformes > Somniosidae > Somniosus > Somniosus microcephalus. The sequence goes on along the minus strand of NC_140987.1, from coordinate 58,236,638 downwards.
GTTTCCTACATTACAACAGTGACTACACTTCAAAAGTACTTCATTGGCTGTAAAACTTTGAGACATCCTGAGGTCATAAACGGCACTATAGAAATGCAAGTCTTGCTTTCTTCATCTGCCTTGAAACACAGACAAGTTTCCCCTTCTGTAGAAAATTCCCTCTTAGTTATTCAGATCTCAGGGATACATAATAACATGCAGATCCTAATGGCAGTGCTGCTTATTAGGGATGGTTAAGGAGACCTTCATTGTGCTTGAGGGCAGTCTATAAACATTAAAAGCCATTTGTAGCTTGGCAATAAAACCCAAGCCTGAGATTTGAGAAGTACAGCTTCTTTAGGAACAAAAAGAGGCTTCTCCACAGGCTTCGAGCAGGCCCCTCACAGTATTGTCTCCCACACATCCACTTGTCTCTAGGTCTTTTTAACTCGTGACTCACTCTGGGTTGGAATAACCTTCTGAGTGTGATTCATCTCCTCCTGTATATCACTTTCATGCATAAATTAACAGCGAGACAGAACACACTTTGTATTTTTGCATATTTCTTTAGAGATTTCTTTCTATTCCCATCATGAGGCAAATAGGAATACAGTATAATGGTCTCAGCACTAGACCTTGTGTTAGATTTTTCCTGCTTCCTGGTTAGTTCTTAGTGAATAAATAGGGAATTTCTCTTCTAACCTAAAAATCACATAAAAGGCAGTAATGTTATAGGTAAAGATGAACAAGGTAATAGTTATTAACCAGTTAAAGGTGATTTTTTTAGCAACTTTACAATGTCTTTGGCAATGCCCACATCCAGATAAAATTCACGACCACCCTGCAATGTTTCCTACGGCAGCATTAATTGGCCGTTAGAAAAATAACGCAGAGCAGGTAGGTGCAGGGCCATGTCACTTTTAAAATGGGGTCATTTTCCACACTCTGTGCCTCCAAGTTTGCAGACGACACTAAGTTAGGAGGCACAGTAAATTGTGCAGATGAGATCAGGAAGTTATAAAGGGACACAGAAAGTGAGTGGGCAAAACTGTGGCAAAGTGCGAGGTCGTCCACTTTGGATCTTAGAATGACAAGTGGTGAGAAAGTAGGAACTGTGTAGGAGCAAAGGGGATGTACTCAAATTACTAAAAGCTAGTGGGTAGGTGCAAAAAGTAATCCAAAAGGCTAATGGAATGTTGGTCTTTATCTCAAGGGAGCTGGAGTGCAAAGGGGAGGAAGTTATGCTTCAGTTGTACAGAGCCTTGGTCAGAATGCATCTGGAGTAGTGCGTTCAGTTTTGGGCTCCGCACCTCAGGAAGGATATATTGGCCTTGAAGTGGGTGCAGCGCAGATTCACCAGAATTATACCAGGCTTAAAGGGTTAAATTATGATGACAGGTTGCATAAACTTGGCTTGTATTCCTTCGAGTTTAGAAGGTTCAGGGATGGTCGGCAGCATAGTGGTAATGTCACTGGGCTAGTAATCCAGCAGCCTTGCACTAATGATCCTAGAGATGTGTGTTCAAATCCTACCACAGCAGCTGGGGAATTCAAATTCAGTTAATTAAATAAATTGGGAATTAAAAAAAAAGCTAGTATCAGTAATGGTAACGATGAAACTATTGGTTTGTTGTAATGTCCTTCAGGGAAGGAAATCTGCTGTCCTTACCTGGTCTGGCCTATATGTAACTCCAGACCCACAGCAATGTGGTTGACTCTTAACTGCCCTCTGAAATGGCCTAGCAAGTCACTCAGTTGTAACTAACTGCTATGAACACCACATGGGCTCACCACCCCCTTCTCAAGGGCAACTAGGGATGGGCAATAAATGCTGGCCTTGCCAGCGACACCCAGATCCCATAAGCAAAAAAAAAATCTAATTGAGGTGTTTAAAATGACAAAATGGTTCAAAAGACTAGATGGAGAGAAACTATTTCCTCTGGTGGGTGGATCCAGAACAAGAGGGCACAATCCTAAAATTAGAGCTGGGCCATTCAGGAGTGAAGTCAGGAACTCTTGCCCCCACCCCAAAAGGCTGTGGATGCTGGATCAATCGACATTTTCAACACTGAGATTGAATTTTCAATACTCGAGGGGCTGAACGGCCGACTCCTGTTCTTATGTTTCCTCACTGGAAGGCCTGCAGGCCCCACAGCACAATGCCTGAAAATTTGTTATAAGTGGAAAAACTCTTTTGGGACCATTTGTGGAAAAGTACATTCTACAAACAGACTGTTGGAGACATTGACCCAAACTTTATTTGTTCTTTAAAACCGTCTTGTGAGACAGAAAAAAAGACTCCTAAGTATTTTTGTTTCAGAAATAATGAACTGTGGGCTGCATCTTGGTAATGTGGAAAAATAATTTTAAAGGAATTGATTTTGCTATAAACTATTATACAAAGAGCAGGAAGCACTGAATTATCATCACATTATTAACCCCTTCACCAGCATAAATGTTTAACTAAAATGCCACCAGGAGGACATTAATCTATCTACAGGTACTCAGGGTTTGACTACTATTCCCTCTCTTTGAGCAATCAATAAAACCTAACAAATGAGTAAGCCATTCTTTAAAGAACCTATTAAACTGATGCAGTCCAATAGGGCTTGTGCTAGAAATCTTTTAAAAATTCTGTAAGATAATAATAAAGCCATGATCTGAGTTCTGAGGCTGAAGTAAAGAAATAAGTAATTGCATTTAGACCGCATCCTATGTACTTTGAAATATCTCAAAAGTGCTTCACATTCAATTAATTACTCGTGGAATGCAATGCTTGTTGTTACATGGTTAAGAAGTGCTAAACTGATTATTCCAAGTGGATTAATGTCTGCATTAGAATAGCTGACAGAGTAATGTCACATAAATGCGTCATGAGTTAATTGGCTAATATCGCCAACAGGCATTTATAGGCTTCAATGAAATTGTGGCAAATGGTGGGGGAGAGTCACAGCTCCCCCACTGTCCTCTCGCTCCACTGCAGGTTGTGCATTAGTAAAGTAAATCTAACATATAACTTAGCTTCATCACACTCAGAACATGACTAAAGAGTTTATTAGTTAAGACAATAGAGGGGGGTTAAGTCAAAATCTGTGACAAAATATCTTCCTTTAGAACAGCAAAGACGGTAAATAGTTTAACAGTGGGTAATGTTGATAAAACCAAAAGTCACCTTCACAACTGATTGTGGGTAATGAATATATAGTGACTTCAGCTTTACAAAGAAAACAATATAATGGTAATGCAATACATTCGGATTTGCAGTCAACATTGTTAACTTGATGTTAACTCCAGAACTAGCTGCGCCTCTAGCCAAGCTGTTCCAGTACAGCTACAACACTGGCATCTATCCGACAATGTGGAAAACTGCCCAGGTATGTCCTGTCCACAAAAAGCAGGACAAATCCAACCCGGCCAATTACCGTCCCATCAGTCTACTCTCAATCATCAGCAAAGTCATGGAAGGTGTCATCGAAAATGCTATCTAGCGGCACTTACTCACCAATAACCTGCTCACTGATACCCAGTTTGGGTTCCGCCAAGACCACTCGGCACCCGACCTCATTACAGCCTTGGTCCAAACATGGACGAAGGAGCTGAATTCCAGAGGTGAGGTGAGAGTGACTGCCCTTGGCATCAAGGCAGCATTTGACTGAGTCTGGCATCAAGGAGCCCGAATAAAACTGAAGTCAATGGGAATCAGGGGGAAAATTCTCCACTGGCTGGAGTCATACCTAGCACAAAGGAAGATGGTTGTGGTGGCTGAAGGTCAATCATCACAGCCCCAGGACATCACTGCAGGAGTTCCTCAGGGCAGTGTCCTAGGCCCAACCATCTTCAGCTGCTTCATCAACGACCTTCCCTCCAACATAAGGTCAGAAATGGGGATGTTCACTGATGACTGCACAGTGTTCAGTGCCATTCGCAACTCCACAGATAATGAAGCAGTTCATGCCCGCATGCAACAAGACCTGGACGATGTTCAGGCTTGGGCTGATAAGTGGCAGGTAACATTTGTGCCACAGAAGTGCCAGGCAATGACTATCTCCAACAAGCGAGAGTCTAACCGCCTCCCCTTGACATTCAATGGCATTACCGTCGCCAAATCCCCCACTATCAACATCCTGGGGGGTCACGATTAACCAGAAACTTAACTGGACCAGCCACATAAATACTGTGGCAGCAAGAGCAGGTCAGAGGCTATGTATTCTGCGGCGAGTGTCTCACCTCCTGACTCCCCAAAGCCTTTCCACCATCTACAAGGCACAAGTAAGGAGTATAATGGAATACTCTCCACTTGCCTGGATGAGTGCAGCTCCAACAACACTCAAGAAGCTCGACACCATCCAGGACAAAGCAGCCCGCTTGATTGGCACCCCATCCACCACCTTAAACATTCACTCCCTGCACCAAGGCGTACCGTGGCTGCAGTGTGTACCATCTACAAGATGCACTGCAGCAACTCGCCAAGGCTTCTTCGGCAACACTTCCCAAACCCGCGACCTCTTCCACCTAGAAGGACAAGGGCAGCAAGCGCATGGGAACACCACCACCTCCAAGTTCCCCTCCAAGTCACACACCATCCTGACTTAGAAGTATATCGCCGATCCTTCATCGTCGCTGGGTCAAAATCCTGGAACTCCCGACCTAACAGCACTCTGGGAGTACCTTCACCATTCGGACTGCAGCGGTTCAAGAAGTCGGCTCACCACCACCTTCTCAAGGGCAACTAGGGATTGCCAGCGATGCCCTGATCCCATAAACGAATTAAAAAAAAAAAAAAAATGTAATGCCAAGCCCAAGAAAGTGATACTCAACACTTCTTTTCCTTTACTTCCCCCCATATCCGTCCTCTTCCAGCTTATTCTCCTCCTCTCCTGAAGGTGCTGACTCTTTCTGGGAAACAGTTAAACGAGCAGTGCTCTGGTACCTCAACCAAGTGACCATCTTTATGAGTGAACCTTGCCCAATTGTGGTGGACAGGTTATTCGATTGTGGCCGACATCTTGTTCACATATGGTATTCATATATGTGCAGGGGTCACCAAATGCTGATCAAGAGTGGCAAGGAACCCTGACTGAGGCTCTCTCTCTTTAATTTGGGTACTGAGGCAAAGCCCTAACTGCTGCCACAGCTGAGGTGAGCCAACTCAGCACTAAAGAAAGGAAGCAAGACATGTATTTCTATAACACTTTACAGCCAATTAAGTACTTTTGAAGTGTAGTCACTGTTGTAATGTAGGAAACGTGGCAGTCAATTGCACACAGCAAGCTCCCACAAACGACAATGTGATAATGCCCAGATAATCTGTTTTTTAGTGATGTTGATTGAGGGATAAATATTGGCCAGGACACCGGGGAGAACTCCTCTGCTCTTCTTCGAAATAGTGCCATGGGATCTTTTACGTCCACCTGAGAGAGCAGACAGGGCCTCGGTTCAACGTCTCATCCGAAAGACGGGTCTAACTAGGATGTGCATAATCGGGGTTTCTGCCTCACTTCTGGCAATGTAACGCTGGCGGAGTGAGAACAGCTCCAAAGAATTTCCTGGCCCAAATGATACATTTACCCAATTGAGCCATTGTGGAAGCTAGAACCTAAAGGGGGAAAAATTCAGTATCGCCCCGTTTGGGGCGCCATTATCGGCCATGCACAAAGTTTAGCGCCTGGCGCTAATTATCGCCTCCGACAGCAAACTTGGCTTTTATCGCCCCTGGAGGTGATTGGAGCACTAAATCAGGCGCGTCACATCTGTCTTAAGGCGCAAAGGCCAAGGAGCGAGGCGCTAACTCACAGCGCTGGCGAAGCTCATGTGATTTCAGTCAGCAATGGAACACAGACACACTGGCACCGGCCAATTATTAAAGGGGAGTTCTGATGAATGGTCATCGACCTGAAACGTTAACTCTGTTTCTCTCTTCACAGATGCTGCTTGACCTGCTGAGTTTCTCCAGCATTTCCTGTTTTTATCTTAAAGGGGAGTGTCGATCTTGCTCTCCATCCACATCCTGCTCATTGCAGCCTTGAATCTCGGCCTGGAGAGACCTGTACATCAAATCTGCTGGAAAGAAAAATGGAGAGACCCAGGGAAAGAGCTCAGAGTGCAGCCCCCACTGTCTCTTCTAAATAGATACAAGGAAGGGCAAATCAAAATGAACCTGCAAAATGCTGCTCAGTACCCAAAACTCCTTCACACAGTGTTGAATCTCTCCAGAAGTCTCTCTCTCTCAGAATGCGTGGTGCAAAAATGCCACCAACAAAAAAAGGCAGGAAGCGGTCGCCTTTAAATAGCGCTCCCCCAGTCCCTTCCTGACTGCAAAACGCTCCCCACAACCTGTCGTTGCTAGCGGCAAGTGGTAAGGCAGGGGGCGCCACTCAATATCCGGTCCGGGGTGCTACCGGGGCGTTGCGCCCTCGACTGACGCCACGATCTGTCGGCGCAGGAGATCGTGGTGGTAGTGTTTAGTGCCACCGCAAATTATCTAGTTAATTTCGCGAGTGGTGCAAACATCGCTGCGCCCGGGCGCTAGTTGCTTTTTCGCCCCATTAGCGCCCTCTTAAGGCGCTAACAGGAGGTGCAAACAACTGAATTTTTCCCCAAAAGTGTTTAATAAGAATCATGATAACACTTGTGTGTCTCCTAAAGCATGGAAATAACAATGATGGGACCGATTTCTAAATCTCAGTACTATTTAATGTTCTTGCCAATGAATATAAATCATATATTATAGTTTATTTCTCTTCTTGCTGGGAATGCTTACTGCGCCCATTAAAAATGGGTGATACTCAGAAGGCATGTTTTAAAAAGAAAGATTTGCATTTATATAGCACCTTTCATGACCTCAGGATGTCCGAAAACACTGCAGCCAATGAAGTACTTTTGAAGTGTAGGCACTGTTGTAAGGTTTTACTCTTAAAGACACGTGGCATGGCGACCAAAGGTACCATCTTCAGCCTTGGCTCATGACTCACTTTAGACAGCCACAACCAGATGTGCACAGCGATATAAAGAGGTATCAATCATTGCATCTTTTAAAGGACACTTGATAAACATTTGAAGCAGAGAAAGATAAGGGGTTATAGAGAAAAAGCAGGCACAAATAGTCCTGTCAACATGTTCACAATACAGTGGCCTAATACACTGTCCCCACCGTTGTCCGATGCCCAGCTCAACTACTATAGATAGAAATCCTGTATGTGCTTCTACCTCATCCTACTCCATCAGAAATGAACTCTCTCAATAAACAACAATTTGCATTTATATAGCACCTTTAACGTAGGAAAACATCCCAAGGCACTACACAGAAGCGTAATGAGACAAAAATTGATCACAAGCCAAAGAAGGAGCTATTAGGAGGGGAGATTAAAAGCTTGGTCAATGAGGAATAACGCTGAAATAAAGTGCAACTACAAGTGAACTATATGTGTGAGATTAATGTTTCTCAGCCCAGTACTTCCTCTTGGTGACAGTGTATGGTTTGTGTCTTCTAGAACCTAACGTCATGCTGCTTCTAATCACTTCCCCAGTGGGAAAGTGTGATGGCTGATTGTCATGTGACAGGTTTCAGTGGGAGCCTCGTGGGATGGAGGTGGCTCTGTATGTCCTTGTGCCGGGTCATGAGATGAATATGCAACTCCTGATGGCATTTCTAATGCTGTGGTGGCTGCCAGATGCTGCATACTTTCTGGCACATCTCAAAGTGGAGACAATGACACCTAGATGCCACTCTACACCCAGGTTATATGCAAGTTAAAGAATATACAACATGTCCCTACCATTTCTTAGAAGTGTGCTTTGTAAATGTTGGGAAAGACTTTCGAATTGGCATCAAATAGGTGTGATATCAGTGCTGTGCCCACAGTGCATCCCCAATGCAGCAGTTGGGAGACCTGACCCTGAAAGTGAGCCTTGACTGCTAGTAACATTCGCACCACACAAGTGCCAGGCAATGATCACATCCAACATGAAAAGGCCCAACCGCCTCCCTTTCATCTTCAACAGCACCGCCATCATCATCATCAGGCCTCCCATTGTCCACATATTGGGGTCAAAATTGATCAGAAACTTAACTGGTTTAGTTGTGGCTACAAGAGCAGGGCAGAGACTGGGTATTTTGTGATGATTGGCTCACCTCTTGGCTTCTTAAAGCCTCTCCAGCATTTACAAGGCTCAAATTAGGAGTGTGATGGAATACCCACCACTTGCCTCAATAGGGACAGCTGCAACAACACTCAAGAAGTTTGTCACCATCCAGGACAGGGCAGTTAGCTTGATTGGCAACCTTACCACTGGAATCAATATTCACTCCCTCCACCACCGATGCACTGTGGCTGCACCATGTACCATAACAGGATGCACTGTAACAACTCGGCAAACTTACTTCAGTGGTATTTCCCAGCCTCACAACCTCTACCACCGAGGGGGACAAGATCTTTGGAACACCATCACCTCCAAGATCCCCTCCACGTAACACATCATTCTGACTTAGGCACAGATCACGGTTCCTTCATTGTCACTGGGCCAATACCCTGGAATTCCCTACCTAACACCATCATGGAAGCACCTTCAGCACAAGGACAGCAGCAGAGATTAAGGAGCAGGCCTATCACCATTTATTCAGGGCAACGAGCTGTGGGCAGAAATACAGCTTTTTCCAGCATCATTCACATGCCGGGAAAAAAATTGGGTAGTAAAACCAGCTACCCGGACGTAGGCGAGGATATTCTTTTGGCCGTCTCCTCACATCATCATTGCACACAGGTGCAAGGAGAGGAAGGTTGCTATCAGCCCCAAAACAGGGCAACCTTCCTTTTCTGTGCTTGGCTGTGCCCCTTTAAATGGAAGTAGTAAATGTTTGCATCAGATATCCTGCCTCTGCCATGAGTAAACCCCCTGCACCAAGTCCAATCCGTGCAGCCTGCTCGCAGGTCAAAGGGTAATTAGCTGACCTCACAATATTGCACAAGGTCAGCATGATAGGGAATCTATGAAAATGTTGCTTGATCTGACCTGGCCCTGCCAGCTCCAAACTAAGACTAAACAATTGGTTTTATAGAGAATTTGATTTTAATTGGATGTAGTCTTACTCACTTGTGTAAAAATGCTTGAAAAACTAAAAGGTACAAAATAAATATCATTGATCTGTGTTAGTGCATTAGACAGTATGAAGCCTATTTTCTAGAATTCCTTAGATTCTAGAACGGTCCCCATGGATTGGAAGTAGCAAATGTAACCCCACTGTTCAAGAAAGAGGGAGAGAGAAAACAGGGAACTACAGGCCAGTTAGCCTCACATCAGTAGTAGGGAAAATGCTAGAACCTATTATTAAGGATTTGGTAACAGGGCACAATATGATTAGGCAGAGTCAACACAGTTATATGAAAGGGAAGGTCATTGACCTGAAACGTTAACACCGTTTCTCTCTCCACAGATGCTGCCTGACCTGTTGATTACTTCCAGCATTTTCTGTTTTTATTTCAGATTTCCAGCATCCACAGTATTTTGCTTTTTTAAATGAAAGGGAAATCGTGTTTGACAAATCTATTAAGAGTTTTTTGAGGGTGTAACTAGTATAATAATAATAATAATAATAATCAACTTTATTGTCATTGTTAGTGCACAAGTGCAGTACAACGAAATGTATTCTCCCCGTGTTTGCGTGGGTTTTCTCCGGGTGCTCCGGTTTCCTCCCACAGTCCAAAGATGTGCGGGTTAGGTTGATTGGCTATGATAAAATTGACGTTTAGTGTTAGGGGGATTAAATACATGGGGTTATGGGGATAGAGTGGGATATGTGTTGGTGTAGGGGTTACGGGGATCGGGTGGGATATGTGTCGGTGCAGGCTCGATGGGCCGAAATGGCCTCTATCTGCACTGTGGGGTTTCTGTGATTCTGTGATTCTGTGATTTATAAGGTAGCCAAATCTAGTGGGAGGATAGAGGATTGGGAAAACTTTAAAAGACAGCAAAAAATAACAAAAAGATTGATTAAGAAAGGGAAGATAGATTATGAAAGTAAATTAGCAAAAAATATAAAAACAGATAGTAAGAGTTTTTATAGATATATAAAAAGAAAAAGGGTGGCTAAAGTAAATGTTGGTCCCTTAGAGGATGAGACTGGGAAATTAATGGTGGGAAATATGGAGATGGCAAAAACACTGAATGAATATTTTACATCAGTCTTTACAGTAGAAGACACTAAGAATATCCCAACACTGGACAAACAGGGGGCTAAAGGGGGGAAGGAGCTAAACACGATCAAAATCACTAAGGAAGTGGTACTCGGTAAAATAATGGGACTCAAGGCAGATAAATCACCTGGACCTGATGGCTTACATCCTAGGGTCTTGAGGGTAGTGGCGGTAGGGATTGTGGATGCATTGGTAATAATTTTCCAAAACTCCCTGGACTCGGCAAAGGTCCCGGCAGACTGGAAAACTGCTAATGTAACACCCTTATTTAAAAAGGGCAGTAGACAGAAGGCTGGAAACTATAGACCGGTTAGCCTAACATCTGTGGTAGGTAAAATTTTGGAGTCCATTATTAAGGAGACAGTAACAGGACATTTGGATAATCATAATTTAATAGGACAAAGTCAGCATGGTTTTATGAAGGGGAAGTCATGTTTGACAAATTTGCTGGAGTTCTTTGAGGAAGTAACGTATAGGGTGGATAAAGGGGAACCAGTGGACGTAGTGTATTTAGACTTCCAAAAGGCATTTGACAAGGTGCCACACAGAAGATTATTGCTTAAGATATAAAATCACGGGATTGGGGGTAATATTCTGGCATGGATAGAGGATTGGCTATCTAACAGAAGGCAGAGAGTTGGGATAAATGGTTCATTCTCAGACTGGCAATCAGTAACTAGTGGTGTTCCGCAGGGGTCAGTGCTGGGTCCCCAACTCTTTACAATCTATATTAACGATTTGGAGGAGGGGACCGAGTGTAACATATCAAAGTTTGCAGATGATACTAAGATGGGAGGGAAAGTAGTGAGTGAGGAGGACATAAAAAACCTGCAAGGGGACATCGACAGGCTGATAAGTGGGCAGAGATTTGGCAGATGGAATACAATACTGGAAAGTGTGAGGTTATGCACTTTGGCAGGAAAAATCGTAGAGCAAGTTATTATCTTAATGGCAAGAAACTGGAAAGTACTGAAGTACAAAGGGATCTGGGGGTCCTGGTGCACGAAACTCAAAAGGTTAGTATGCAGGTGCAGCAAGTGATTAAGAAGGCCAATGGAATGTTGGCTTTCATTGCTAGGGGGATAGAATATAAAAATAGGGAGGTATTGCTTCAGTTGTACAAGGTATTGGTGAGACCGCACCTGGAATACTGCGTACAGTTTTGGTGTCCATACTTAAGAAAGGACATACTTGCTCTCGAGTCAGTACAAAGAAGGTTCACTCGGTTAATCCCGGGGATGAGGGGATGGACATATGAGGAGAGGTTGAGTAGATTGGGACTCTACTCATTGGAGTTCAGAAGAATGAGAGGCGATCTTATTGAAACATATAAGATTGTGAAGGGGTTGGATCGGGTGGATGCGGGGAAGATGTTCCCGATGATGGGTGAAACTAGAACTAGGGGGCATAGTCTTAGAATAAGGGGCTGCTCTTTCAAAACTGAGATGAGGAGGAACTACTTCACTCAGAGGGTGGTAGGTCCATGGAATATGCTGCCCCAAAAAGCTGTAGAAGCTACATCATTACATAAATTTAAAACAGAAATAGACAGTTTCCTAGAAGTAAAGGGAATTAAGGGTTACGGGGAGCGGGCAGGAATTTGGACATGAGTCTAGGTTCGGATAGGTCATGGCCCTGTGGGTAGCGGAGCGGGCCCAGGGGCCATGTAGCCTGATCCTGCTGCTATTTCGTGTGTCTAATTCTGTTAGATTCAGGAGATGGTTCTGTGATAGTGCATTGGCGGTTAGGATCAGATCAGCCATGATCTTATTGAATGGCGGAGCAGGCTCGAGGGGCCGATTGGCCTACTCCTGCTCCTATTTCTTATGTTCTTATGTTCTTATGACATTTAAACATTCAACATACATTTGGCTTGTAATACATTAACATAAACATAACCATTATAAAGTGCATTGGCAGATGTGCAGGCTTTAGAGTTTATTTGTGGAGTTCAGTAGGATGACAGCCCTGGGAAAGAAGCTGTTCCTAAATCTGGTCATACGGGTGCGAAAGCATCTGTAGCGTCTCCCAGATGGCAGGAGGGTGAACAGACTGTGGCTGGGGTGGGTAGGGTCTTTGATGATGGTCCGTGACCTCCGTAAACAGCGTTTCTGGTATATGTGCTCTATGGTCGGTAGCCGGGTGCCGGTAATGCGTTGGGCAGTTTTGACTACCCGCTGCAGGGCTTTCCGGTCATAGTAGCTACAGCTGCCATACCATACTGTGATACAGTTCGTCAGGATGCTCTCTATTGTGCAGCGGTAAAAGTTAGAGAGGATCAGGGGTGACAGGTTACATCCCTTCAGCCTCCTTAGGAAATATAGGCGCTGCTGGGCCTTCTTCACCAGAGAGGAGGTATTGAGGGACCAGGAGAGGTCTTCCGTGATGTGGACTCCGAGGAACTTAAAGCTGTCCACCCTTTCCACCACAGCCCCATGGATGTGAATGGGGGGGTGACTTCCGCCTTTAGACTTCCTGAAGTCCACAATGATTTCTTTGGTTTTCTTGATGTTAAGGGCCAGGTTGTTGTCGGCGCACCACTTCACGAGATGCTGGACCTCCTCCCTGTAGGCTGACTCATCGTTGTTGGTGATCTGGCCTACCACCGTGGTGTCATCCGCAAAGTTTGAGTAGATAAGGGGGAACCAGCGGATGTGGTATATTTGGATTTTCAGAAGGCATTCAATATGGTACCGCACAAGAGGTTGTTACACAAGATTAGGGCTCATGGGATTGGGTGTATGGATGGAAGATTGGTTAGCAGACAGAAAACAGAGAGTAGGAATAAACGGATCAACTTCGGGATGGCAAGGTGTAACTAGTGGAGTGCCACAAGGATTAGTGCTTGGGCCTCATCTACACCAATGACTTAAATGAGGGGACCGAGTGCAATATATCCAAGTTTGCTGACAATACATAGCTAGGTGGGAAAGTAAGCTATGAGGAGGACATAAAGAGGCTGCAATGGGATAGAGACCAGTTAAGTGATTGGGCAAAAAGGTAGCAGATAGAGTATAATGTGCGGAAGTGTGAAATTATCCACTTTGGTAGGAAGAATGGAAAACCAGAATATTTTTAAAAGGTGAAAGCTAAGAGAGAGAGAGACGAGTAAATGTTGGTATGCAGAGGGATTTGGGGATCCTTGTACACGAATCACAGAAAGTTAACATGCAGGTACAGCAAGCAATTAAGAAGGCAAATAATATGTTAGCCTTTATTGCAAGGGGGTTGGAGTGTAAGAGTAAGGAAATCTTGCTGCAATTATGTAGGGCTTTGGTGAGACCACACCTGGGGTACTGTGTACAGTTTTGGTCTTTTTACCTAAGGAAGGATAGACTTGCCTTAGAGGGGGTGCAACGAAGGTTCACCAGATTGATTCCTGGGAGGAGAGGGTTGTCCTTTGAGGAGAGATTGAGTAGAATGGGCCTGTATTCTCTGGAGGGCTCTCCTGGGATCACCTTACGCGCCCCCCGCCCGACCACAATCGCCCCTCAGGCTCTGCCTATGAGGAGCAAGCCATTTTCCAGCCTTCCCAACCGGCAAGCTGGTTTGGTGCGCACAGCTTGCCGGCTAGATGCAAATGAGCCCTGGGCCTCAAAATGGCTCAGGCCTCACAGATGTAACAAAGACCTCAAAAGGAAACTCTGAATTTGGTGAAAAGTCGATGCAAGCCTCTATTGTTATATAACCTTCCCTTCAGCAAACTCCAGCTAGCTCCATATGGCAACATTTTATAGCTTTAGGGAGAAGATTTTAAACCAGTGTAGTGCACAAATTTGGATCAACTTTCCCGGCTCCTCCCCTCTGCTCCCGAGCCATCTAGCCAGCAAGCTGTGCTCACCAAACCAGCTCGCTGGTTGGGGAAGGCCGGAAAATGGCTTGCGCTTCGTAGTCAGCTGTGGCTCAGTTGGTACCACACTCGTCTCTGAGTCAGAAGGTTGCGAGTTCATAGTCCCACTCCAGGGACTTGAGCACATAAATCTAGGCTGACACTCCACTGTAGTACTGAGGGAGTGCTGCACTGTCAAAGGTGCTGTCTTTCGGATGAGACGTTAAACCGAGGCCCTGTCTGCCCTCTAAGGTGGACGTGATCCCATGACACTATTTCGAAGAAGAGCAGGGGAGTTATCCCTGGTGCCCTGCCCAATATATTATTCCTCAATCCACATAACAAACAGATCATTTGGTCATTATCCACTTCAAAAGTACTTCAATGGCTGTAAAGCACTTTGAGACATCCAGTGATTGTGAAAGGCGCTATATAAATGCAAGTCTTTCTTTCTAAACCAGGCTATTAAATGGGCTGGTCATTCTTGCACCTGGCAGCAGCAAACGAGGGGAGGAACGTGGCGTGCAGCTGGCCACTGGCCGCAAGGCCTCCTGGCTACTGGGGGCTCCCTCCACCTCCCCCAAAGGGTGGGACAAGGCCGCAGCTTCTGGCAGCATGGGACCGACCAGTGCCAGTGATGCATTTGATCCGGGGTGGCATTTGCACCAGATTGCCTCATGCCAATGGATGCCCTCCTACTAAGCACGAGGATCACAACCTGGGTGAATTCAGGGCCAGTGTGGATATTTCAAAATACAGACAGGATCAAACCCCTTTAAGCAATAGAAAATTCTACTGAAATTTAGCCATCTTAACCAAGCAAAAAGATAAATGTCTAAACATATAAAATATCACGGTTCTCGTGATTTGAAACAAAACAGATCTCCAATCTGTTTACGGTCATAACACTGTGCTTTAGTCTATTCCACCTGAAGACAAGTTTCCTGGTCTGTGCTGCCATTTTTATACATTTCCCACCACCAGTGCAACAAGTCACTTTATTTGCCTAGGCCAATCAATGTCACCAAATAGAAACAGTTTTAACTGGTCATTTATCTCGCCTCCATTTTGTGGGACATTGCCGTGCACAATTTGACTGCCACGTTTGCAATGCGTTGGTTGCAGAGTGCTTTGAGATGTCCTTAAGATGTGACCAAGTGCTATATTTCCACTCATTCAGTAAGGTCAGATCTGGTGCAACTGAAAAACAACTCATCAGTAACCTCAAGCCTGTCAAAAGTGTCTTTGTGCATGACAATTCTGAAAATAGGTCCTCTTATCTCTTTCACTTAAAGCTGCTCCGAACGGAGTTTTGTTAATAATAGCTGGAACTATCTCCCACGGTTGCTCTGTCATTCTTTGTGGCTGCAGCGATTCATCCAATATCAGAAAGAATACCCACGCAGCATTCGTGTTTTATTTTAAAACGTGGTAGACAGGCAGAGGTGGAATAACGGCAGTGTGCTGGTCTATGATGCATGTTTGTGACAACAGCAATGTCTTTCAGGGAGGTGTAGAGCAAAAATCTTTTTTTTCTAAATTAAGTGTTTCATAAGTGGGAAGAAAGGAAACACTGGGAGGCCTGGCTGCAGAGTCGAGAGCAGTGGCAGAAAGGAAAAGCCGAGTGTTGTCAACATACATACTGAACATGCTTAGAGATAATATCACAGAGAGGTGGTTTGTAGATGAAAATTAGAAGGGGGCTAAGGATGGATCCTTGGGAAACTCCAGTGGTAACTTTGTACATATGGGAAGAAAAGCCATTGCAAAAAGGTGTGCTCGCTACATGGGAATGAAACCATGAGAGAATGGCACTGTGGTGGGCTGAATGGCCTACTCCTGTTCCTATGCTTATAGAGAAGAAGTAGTGGAGGAGGATGGAGAGGCTGACCATGATTAACGCTGCAGAGAGGTTGAGGATGAATAATGTGCCATGGGTACAGTTACATAGAAGGTCATTGGTGGGTTCAGTGGGGTGGACAGAGTGGAAACTGTGCTGCAGAGATTTGAACAAGGAGTTGCAAGAAGGCGGAAGCAACATTGGGTGGCAATGACATAGTTGACAATCTTAGAGAAGAAGGGAGGTTAGACATAGGCCAGTAGTTTGAAGAGACAGAGGGATAAATATTGGGAACTTTGAGGAGAATGTGATAGCAGCAGTTGTAGGAGAAGGGACAATCACTGTGGAAGGAGAGAGCCTGGCAAGAAAGTGTTCAGATATGGAAATCATTCAACGTGGGAGGACAAATTAATAATGCTGTAGGGATCCTAGCGTTTATAAATAGGGACATCGAGAACAAACACTAAGGTGTAATGCTAAACTTACACAAATCATTGGTTAGGCTGATGGAGACAATTTTCCTCTCTGATGTGCCTGGGGAATGCTCAGTTCCCAGGCTGAAAGGAGAAGAAAGGGAGACAACATTGCCAGGATTTCCCCAAGGAGGGCAGAATGCCTGTGCCATGATAATGAGGTGGGAGTGGCGTTCCCAGTTCTCCTGCCTCATGTTCCTCCATAATGGTGGAAGGGCACCCAGCCTACTCCGATTGGAGCAGGCAGCAAATGTTAAAGGACAGCAGCCAGAAGGGCCTAAATCCGGTGGCCATTCCGCTACTTTAGGCCTCTCAGGCGTCTGTATTTACATCCCTGTTTCCCAGCCAAGACCCTGCCCTTATCATGGACTCTAGAGGGCCACTTTTACAAATGCGTATACTGGTGGGGAACTTTGCACACCAGCCATGCATATCGGGCGATGGTGGGCACCCTGGCCATGCTTTTCTGCTCATTAATTTTGAAACTCTCATTAGATACCACATAACCTTCTCTGTTCCGGTGAAAAAAATGCCCCTATTCTTTGTCTTCCTTCATGTGTCCTGGTATCACGAGAGTGATTCTTGTCGTGGTTCTATGGTACAGATTCTGTGATTCGGCATGTCCAACAGGAGCAGCAATCACAGGCAGGGCATCTTGGGGAATTTCAGGCGTGCAGCCTGTGCTTTTCAATCCATCATGAACAGAAAATTATACAGCGCCTTTTACGACCCCAGGACATCCCAAATCCTTTACAACCAACCAAGTACTTTTGAAGTGTAGTCACTGTTGTAATGTAGAAAACAGCCCTACAATTTTCTGGCCCTCATAATCTGGAATGCATACCATCTGAACTTGGTGTCTTTTCTATTTTTAGTTCCAGTGATTTTTTAATACATTCCTATAGAATACATATATACTATAGAAATATTGGCTCTTCGACATTCTCCGCAGTTCCTCCCACAGTCCCACTTTCATCTTCCACTGTAAAAACTAAGATGGAATATCTATTAAGCATCTCTATTATTACCTTACTTTCAAGTATAAAAGAGCCTCTTTATCTCCAAGTGTTCCCATCATTCTTTAACTATTCTTTTTCTTCTTATATGCTATAAAAGCCCTTGCTATTTCCATTTCTTTCATATTCCATCTTTTCAACCAATTAATGGAGATTAGGTCCCCTTTCAGCCACTGAAGTAAGTAAATTCCATTTACTGTATTACCTTAATCTTTGACTTCTTTTGTTGATATCTTGGATAGATTTTGTCTTTGTACGATAGTGTAAAACGGGTACTATCGAGTCGGCAGCCCATTTTACATCTCTCCTGAAATGTATTTCCATTGATTCACTATCACCCATTTTGCACTATTGCACAGAGTCAAAATCTATCCCTTTATTTTCAACATGAACCTCATTAGGGGGGGGAAATTCAGTTGGTTTGCGCCTCCTGTTAGCGCCTTAAGAGGGCGCTAATGGGGTGCAAAGCAACTAGCGCCCGGGCGCGGCGATGTTTGCGCCGCTCGCGGAATTGACCAGACATTTTGCGATGGCGCTAAACACTACCGCCACGACCTCCTGCATCCACAGATCGTGACGTCAGTCAAGCGTGCAACACCCCGGTAGCGCCCCGGAACGGATATTGAGTGGCGCCCCCGCCTTACTGCCTGCTGCTAGCAACGACAGGTTGAGGGGAGCGTTTTGCAGTTGGGAAGGAACTGGGGGAGCGCTATTTAAAGGCAACCGCTTCCTGCCTTTTTTTGTCGGCAACATTTTTGCATCATGCATTCTGAGTGAGAGAGCGAGACTTCTGGAGATATTCAACGCTGTGTTGAGGAGTTTTGGGTACTGAGCAACACTTTGCAGGTTCATTTTGATTTGATCTGCCTTGCATCGATTTAGAAGAGACTATGGGGGCTGCACTCTGAGCTCTTTCCCTGGGTCTCTCCATTGTTCTTTCCAGCAGATTTGATGTACAGGTCTCTCCAGGCCGCGAGTCAAGGCTGCAATGAGCAGGGTGTGGATGGAGAGCAAGATCGACCCTCCCCTTTAAGAACTGGCCGGTGCCAGTGTGTCTGTGTTCCATTGCTGACTGACATAACATGAACTTCGCCAGCGCTCCTCGGTAGCGCCTTGCTCCTCGGCGTTAGCGCCTTAAGAGAGGTGTGTAGCGCCTGATTTAGCGCTCCAATCACCTCCGGGGCGATAGAAGCCAAGTTTGCAGTCGGAGGCGATACTTAGCGCCAGGCGCTAAACTTTGCGCCGGGCCGATAATTGCGCCCCAAACGGGGCGATACCAAATTTCTACCCCCTAGATATGTTCACTGAAGGCTAGGTACAAGTTCCAATTGATATATAGGGCATAATCATCTCTTCTGCTTTACATGGCTGTCATTCTCCAGTTACTTACTGTAATTCTTTACTTTCACTTTCCTTTTCTCATTCAGCTATTCTACCACCAAGGAGAGACTGCTCTGGTTGAAGTGAATAATGAAATCAAAACTTATTCTTTGCAATTTGGTTTCAAATTTTGTCACACATATGGCGGAGAGGAAATCTCCTCCATGGTTTCCAATAGTATATTGTTGGTAATTGTCCTAATAATTCAGGAATGAGACAGGAATCTCAACTATTAATGAGATGGTTTTAAACAACTTTACATATAGCAGTGTTCAGCAGCTCACTGTGAACTTCCATCTTGCAGACTAACTCATTTCTGTCTGGATCGAATTAGTTGGTTCATTGTAACATTGACACAGCGGCACTTACTGGTGCTAAGGCAACATCTTTCAAGTCTCCGACTCAAAACTGATTACAATGGTAACACGAGGAAATTATCACAGGAGACTGTATGGATGAGGAATTTAACCGCTTGTGAAAGAAAGACCCCGAAACCATTCTGGATTCTGATCTGGTTGCGATGAACCAGTCAATCACTGGTTTTAAAGAAATTTAGCAGGTGGAGATCAGCCTGATTTACCAAGGCTCTGCTGATGGAGAAGAGCCTTGATGGTAGTGAGCATGGGGTGGAAAAGTGGGCACCCAACCTCACATCAGCTGCTTAATGATGGCTGGTCCTCAGCTGTCCTGGTCTTCTCCCTTTGGTTGCGCACAGCCTGAGTTTTTAAGCAGAAGACAGTAAAGAAAATGATAGGAACTCCCTGAGCATGCCAGTGTGCAATGTTCTCCCTTTTGGGGCCAAGACTGTGCAAATGAACTAGCTAGCATAGTGTTTCTGCAGGGGATACTGTATGCAAATATAATCAGGCATGGCAGTGCGTAGTGGTTATGTTACTGGGCTAGTAATCCAGAGGCCTGGACTAATAATCTCTAGAGGTGGTGAGTTCACAATCCCACCATGGCAGTTTGAGAATTTGAGTTTGGTTTAAAAAAAAAGTCATGGTTGGATTGTTGTAAATGCCCTTTAGAGATGCTGGGGGAAAAATTCAGTATCGCCCCATATGGGGCGCCATTATCGGCCGTGCGCAAAGTTTATCGCCTGGCGCTAATTATCGCCTCCGAAGGGAAATTTGGCTTTTATCGCCCCTGGAGGTGACTGGAGCGCTAAATCAGGCGCTTCACACCTGTCTTAAGGCACAAATGCCGAGGAGCGAGGCGCTACCTCAGAGCGCTGGTGAAGCAAGGAAGAGCAAATCAAAATGAACCTGCAAAGTGCTGCTTAGTACCCAAAACTCATTCACACAGCGTTGAATCTCTCCAGAAGTCTCTCTCTCTCTTTCTCAGAATGCGTGGTGCAAAAATGTCACCAACAAAAAAAGGCAGGAAGCGGTCGCCTTTAAATAGCGCTCCCCCCAGTCCCTTTCTGACTGCAAAACGCTCTCCTCAACCTGTTGTTGCTAGCGGCAGGCGGTAAGGCAGGGGGTGCCACTCAATATCCGGTCCGGGGGCGCTAACGGGGCGTTGCGCACTCGACTGACGTGTTGAGGAGTTTTGGGTACTGAGCAACACTTTGCAGGTTCATTTTGATTTGATCTGCCTTGCATCGATTTAGAAGAGACTATGGGGGCTGCACTCTGAGCTCTTTCCCTGGGTCTCTCCATTGTTCTTTCCAGCAGATTTGATGTACAGGTCTCTCCAGGCCGCGAGTCAAGGCTGCAATGAGCAGGGTGTGGATGGAGAGCAAGATCGACCCTCCCCTTTAAGAACTGGCCGGTGCCAGTGTGTCTGTGTTCCATTGCTGACTGACATAACATGAACTTCGCCAGCGCTCCTCGGTAGCGCCTTGCTCCTCGGCGTTAGCGCCTTAAGAGAGGTGTGTAGCGCCTGATTTAGCGCTCCAATCACCTCCGGGGCGATAGAAGCCAAGTTTGCAGTCGGAGGCGATACTTAGCGCCAGGCGCTAAACTTTGCGCCGGGCCGATAATTGCGCCCCAAACGGGGCGATACCAAATTTCTACCCCCTAGATATGTTCACTGAAGGCTAGGTACAAGTTCCAATTGATATATAGGGCATAATCATCTCTTCTGCTTTACATGGCTGTCATTCTCCAGTTACTTACTGTAATTCTTTACTTTCACTTTCCTTTTCTCATTCAGCTATTCTACCACCAAGGAGAGACTGCTCTGGTTGAAGTGAATAATGAAATCAAAACTTATTCTTTGCAATTTGGTTTCAAATTTTGTCACACATATGGCGGAGAGGAAATCTCCTCCATGGTTTCCAATAGTATATTGTTGGTAATTGTCCTAATAATTCAGGAATGAGACAGGAATCTCAACTATTAATGAGATGGTTTTAAACAACTTTACATATAGCAGTGTTCAGCAGCTCACTGTGAACTTCCATCTTGCAGACTAACTCATTTCTGTCTGGATCGAATTAGTTGGTTCATTGTAACATTGACACAGCGGCACTTACTGGTGCTAAGGCAACATCTTTCAAGTCTCCGACTCAAAACTGATTACAATGGTAACACGAGGAAATTATCACAGGAGACTGTATGGATGAGGAATTTAACCGCTTGTGAAAGAAAGACCCCGAAACCATTCTGGATTCTGATCTGGTTGCGATGAACCAGTCAATCACTGGTTTTAAAGAAATTTAGCAGGTGGAGATCAGCCTGATTTACCAAGGCTCTGCTGATGGAGAAGAGCCTTGATGGTAGTGAGCATGGGGTGGAAAATTGGGCACCCAACCTCACATCAGCTGCTTAATGATGGCTGGTCCTCAGCTGTCCTGGTCTTCTCCCTTTGGTTGCGCACAGCCTGAGTTTTTAAGCAGAAGACAGTAAAGAAAATGATAGGAACTCCCTGAGCATGCCAGTGTGCAATGTTCTCCCTTTTGGGGCCAAGACTGTGCAAATGAACTAGCTAGCATAGTGTTTCTGCAGGGGATACTGTATGCAAGATCATGGTGGTAGTGTTTAGCGCCACCGCAAAATGTCTAGTTAATTTCGCGAGCGGTGCAAATGTCACCGCGCCCGGGCGCTAGTTGCTTTGCGTCCCATTAGCGCCCTCTTAAGGTGCTAACGGGAGGTGCAAGCAACTGAATTTTCCCCCCGCTGTCTTTACCCAATCTGGGCTATATATGACTCCAAAATCTGAAGTGGCTTAGCAAGCCACTCCACTCAGTTGTATCAAAAAAATTGCTCAGCTCAAGAAGGCGGCCCACCTCCACCTTCTCAGGGCAACTATGTATGGGCAATAAATGCCACTGGATCTTACTGCTATGTGCAAGGTAATACTGCGCCTCACTGCAATTGTGTCCTCTATCTTGTGTTGTAAGCAAGAGTGCAGTGAAAAGGGGTAAATGTTCCCCTCGAAGGTGCAGAAGAAAAACATTTCCATTTGGGCCGCACCACTCATGGCCGAAACGCAAGCATGTGTATAAGGGGGAGTATACATACCTTGGCACTAGAAAACTTCATTTTCTTTAGTCCCAGCTAGGTATGATGAATCGGAGAGATTGCATTCACTCTCTTGCCCAACCCCCTGTATGCAACTTGTACCTCCGTCCTCACAGGGTGCAGAGCTGAATTAAGAATTATTCCAAACCAAGAACTTTTGGGGCTCCTCCACAGCCCCCCTTCTTCCCTGATCCAATAAAAACTACCTAACTGCCCTCTGGTGCTGGGACTCACAGGTGCTGACGGGCGGCTTCTTGTTCCAATGGGATCGGGGATAGGGAGGCTGAACTCCTTGGGTAGTAACAGGCAGGCTGCCTATTGGACATGGCCACTACTTGGTGGCAGCCCCATATTTGGCTGGGGCCCCTAGGCACAGATCCTGTAGGCCCGTGCATTAATGCGCCCCTGACACAGGGTGGTTATTGGCTCCAAAAAGAGATACCCACCTATGCTGCACCTCCATCATCAGTAAAAGGGGGTAGTTTTTTTTTACCACATTTCTCTTTCCAGCCATTTTTATCAGGAGCAACAATTTTCACAAAATTGCCAACAGCAGTCCTTTAAGAGCAGGCACCTGGCTGGGCTTTCTGAATTAATAGTGCCTCTGGCCCAATTCTCTGTGCATGTTTTCCATGCACGAGAAGCCCATTAAAAGTGAGGGGAGTGGCCTGCCTCACAACATTTGGAGGTTAATGAGTATCAGAGAGACCAAGCATGATTTTTCCAAATTTCGTAGAGACATGCCAAAGGACTGGGGAGTGGCAAATGGTACACCTCTGTTCAAAACAAGGGAAAAGGGATAAGCAAGGTACCTATTGTCTGGTTGGACTTACGTCAGTAGTAGAAGAGTTAATAGAGACCATCATTAGAGATAAAGTAAAAGCCTACATAGAAGGGCATGGGATAGACCAATCAGAGACAGTCAACATGGATTTGTGAGGAGTAGGTTGTGCTTGATTAAGCTGATAGAATTCTTTGAGAAAGTAACAGCGTATAGATGGGGGGTGTGGGGGGGGGGGGGAATGCAGTAGATGTAGTGTTTAGGGATTTCCATAAGCATTTGATAAACTGCTATGTAGGAAATTGGTTAACAAAATTAGGCCCAGTGGCATAAAATGTACAGAGACATAAAAGGGAAAGTGGGTATGTGGCGAGTTGAATGGAAGACAGGAATGGTTATGGTAAATGGATATTTCTTAGACTGGCAGGTGGGGTTGATAGGGTGCCCCAGTGATCAATACTGGAACCACTTTTGCACTCCGTATATGTAAATGATCGAAACACAGCGACCAGAGGAATTATGATCCCCATGTTGAATAGGATAGGGCAGGAGGGCAGGCAGCAGCTCAAATAAAAATAAGTGGGATTTACAATGATGGGTGAAAGGAAGAGTGATGCACTGCAGCATATATAAGGGGTCATTTGCATCAGCACAGAATGGAGGCGCAAAGGCCAGGAAATCCGAGGGGAGACGGGAGGTGGGAATCCATATCTCCAGATCCCACACAAATCAAAGCACTTCCAGCTGGCACTACATTCTGTGTGGGAGCACTATTCTAAAGCTGAAATTGATGGAAATTGTATTTGAATGAGGCTGTGTGGGGTTTCCACAATCTTTTCACAGGGAATGTGCTGTACGCACATCTCATCCACATAAAATGGGCAAGCAAGACGAGGCATGTTCTGGGTTTGTTGTTATAACTTGAAGGATAAGATTTTTGGATTGGTAGATTCTAAGCGTTGCATTTTCCTTTCCAGTCTCCATTGTTGCATTTCTGATTGCTGCATTTTTGGTTGCATTTTTGTTTGTAAGATTAAGGTGATCTAGCAAGCCCCAGGAGGTGCCTAACCACTAAATGTTATCCAGAAATAACTTGCAAACATACGAAAAAGGACAGGAAAAGACCATATGACCCATCAAAGCTGTCCCATCCCAACATGGAACAATCTACATACAACATTACCACTCTCTGCCCCAGCACAGTCACGGAAGATCCTGGAAGAGGCAAAAAAAGAGAAAGAAACCTTAGGCTAATTTAGGAAAAACTCTGGGAAATTAGCTGACCCCAGAAGTCAATTGAACAAGCTTCTGGACACCACCAGCCCTGGGGAGGTGGCTATGGAGGCGGGACTGCCAGGAAAATGGCAGCATTTGGGGGCGGGTGGCAAACCCGCCCCAACCCGCCTCCATGCCATCTTCCCAGGAGGCGGGTAGCTGTCAACAGGTAGTTAACAGGATTATCCCCTTTTTGTCCTCACAAGTGTGGGCTTCCCGAAGGCTCCAAAACCCACCAGGTCAGCTCAGCGAGTACTGGGTCTGCGGGGGTCGGGGGGTGCAAAAGTGTGGTGTGAAGGTAAGTGATGGGTGCAAGTGTGGAGAGGTGATTTTGTGAGGTAAGTGCTAAGTGTTTTTAAAGTGTACTTTCCTTTGTTTCTTCCTGCAGGCTTCAGTCGGTTTCTATGCGGAGAGTCTCGCACCTCTGTATTGTAGATGACAGATGGCTGTTGCATTCTCAGATGCAACAAACACCTCATTTCTGTAAAAGAAAGAAGGTTGATGAGGTCTTGTATGCAAGACCTCATCAAACTGCAGAGATTGTCACTGTTTGACAGCTTCACAGAGCTGTCAAGGATTACAATTCAATGGTCAAAAATCTTTGACAGATGACACGTCATACGTTGGCGTGCTCTGCAACCGGCTTTCCCTTGATTGGCTGCTAAAACCGCTGGGCGGGCTTAACAAGGTCAATCAAGGGAAAATAGCGCATGTTGGCCACAAATCGATGGAGGCATCGACCCGACAAGCAGCAGTCCCACCTCCAACGCGCCCCCAGTCACAAAATTGCCACACACCTCCGTTCAGTCCGTAAGGGTGACCCCGAGCTTCCGGTCGCCGCTTTGGGAAAAAGAGGTGATGAGTGTGGATTCGCCGCTCCATTCCCACTCGGACCTCACTGTCCTTGACCTCTTGTATTGTTCCACGGAAGTTCAACGTAAACTCGAGGAACAGCACCTCATCTTCCGATTAGGCACTCTGCAGCCTTCCAGACTCAATATCGAGTTCAACAATTTCAGATCATAACCTCGGCCCCTATTACACATTTTTTCTTGTAATTTTTCCACTCCTTCCCCCCCCCTTTCCTTTTGTTTCTCTCTCACACCTGGCAGCTATATCTCTTGCCCTGCCAGTACACTTTACACCTAATCTCAGCCTATTACCATCTCGTCTAGCTCTTTTACTTCTTTTGTTTCTTTCACTTCTTTTGTCCGATCGCAGCCCTGCCTTCGATCTATTTTCTTTTCTTTCCAGTTTTGAAGAAGGGTTCGACCCGAAACGTCAACTCAAATTTCTCTCCATGGATGTTGCCTGACCTGCTGAGTTTTTCCAGCATTTTCTGTTGTTATTTCTGATATCATTAGTCCCAGTTAACCCTAAAAACTGGTGGACAGTTACATGGAGGTAGATGGAGTCAAGATACAGATCAGCCATGATCTAATCGAATGGCGGAACAGGCTCGAGGGGCTGAATGGCCTACTTCTGTTCCTATCTAACCCACCTACCTTTTATAACTCAAAATATCTTCCACTTGCAGGAATCCATCCTGCTCCCTTTTGAAGGCCTAAAGCGAATCCACACTCATCACCTCTTTTTCCCAAAGTCCACCTATTGCCTTCTTGAAGGACTGTAATAAATTAATCTTCACTGCCTCTTCTGCAACATAGTGAACAGAATGGGACCTAATGTTGAACCTTGGGGCATCCCACTTGGCACCGGAATCCATTGGGAGGCTAGTCTATGTAAAAGCCACCCTTTTGCTTACGGTCTTTTAGCCAATTTTTAATTCTTCTTCCTATTTCTTCCCCCACAAC
This sequence comes from Somniosus microcephalus, assembly GCF_052327205.1. Classification (NCBI taxonomy): domain Eukaryota; kingdom Metazoa; phylum Chordata; class Chondrichthyes; order Squaliformes; family Somniosidae; genus Somniosus; species Somniosus microcephalus. The sequence continues at coordinate 58,210,594 of NC_140987.1, read as the reverse complement.
TCACAATGTAATTTTCTTGCAATGCTGCGTAGTCTCACCTAACAAACTCCTTTCTCATCTGCACCCAAGTCCTCTGGCGTTTGACACAGCATCGACCCCTTCCACGCACCCCCCCATTCCTGCGCAGTCCGAAGAGGGTACTCTTCAGTGCCAAACAGGGGCAACCCCTCCTTTCACCCACTTCCTGAAAGAACAGCTGATTCAGTGAACAAAGGTATTCATAGTGCACTCTACACCTTCTAAGCTCATGGTCTACAGATCAGCAGTGATACCCGCCCTGCTGTATGCCTCAGAGACATGGACCATGTACAGCAGGCACCTCAAAGCACTGGAGAGGTACCACCAACGTTGCCTCCGCAAGCTCCTGCAAATCCATTGGCAGGATAGGCGCACCAATGTCAGTGTTCTTGCTCAGGCCAACATCCCCAGCACCAAAGTTTTGACCACGCTCAATCAGCTCCGATGGACTGGTCACATTGTCCGCATGCCCGATACGAGACTCCCAAAACAAGCACTCTACTCGGAGCTCCGGCACGGCAAGAGAGCCCCAGGTGGGCAGAGGAAACGCTTCAAGGACACCCTCAAAGCCTCCTTGAAAAAGTGTAACATCCCCATCGACACCTGGGAACCCCTGGTCCAACACCGTACAAAGTGGAGGAGAAGCATCCGGGAAGGCGCCTGTAGTGTATGTACTTTGAAGAAGGAACTATATTCTGCAGCCCCTGTATACTGCAGTACCAGTAGTGACCACCCCGGTATATAAGCCTGTGTAGTAACTTTGTATAGTAGTTCCAGTTTTGTCTCCATTCAGTAAACACCTGTTATAACCAACTCCTGCAGTCCGTGTCTCAATTACACACGGACGTTACACTGGCGACGAACTTACCTACAGTTCTGCACCACCTCACGGGGATCCATCCCTGAAGCGAAGTTGTTAGAGGTCGAGGCCAGAAGGAAGAAATCCAAAAAGAAAAAAAAAACAAACAGAAGAAACGGGCGTCGACCGTGGGCAGCCGCCCTCTGATTCATCGAATTTGAAGATTTGCAGGAGAGGCTGTCGAGAGCTGGGCTTGGTTATCCAGTCTATGGTGTTCCAGCTAATCGGGCTGGTGGCAGGTAGTACACTGATCCTTCCTGGGCTGCAGCGGGCTGGAGCTCGATCGGGTGGCTTTTCAACGGGGCCGAGCAGCGTTGTCGGGAAGAGGAGAGAGAGAGAGAGGGTGGAGCACACAGGGCGCGGCCGGTGCTACGAAGCCGGGCAGTGTACAGACCCGAGAAGAGGGAGGAAAGTGCCCCATAGGGTCTGCTCTGACGACGGGAACAGTAATTAAAATAAAAGAAATTAGAAGCGCAGAAAGCCGCGAGGAGCTGCAATTTGCCACGGGGACCGCGGAGAGCGGCGTTGGCAGCAGCGCGGGGGGGAAGTGCGCGAAGACCATAGGGCGTCGCCATCAAGGCATAAAAACGTCAGCAACAGCGCTAGCAGCAGCGGAAAAGACAGAAAGCGCGGGAGGCGCCATTTTGTTCAATCGGGGAAGAAGGCAAAGCGCGGGAGGCACCATCTTAGATCTCCAAGATGCCGAAGACTGGCAATATCACTGCCTTCGATAATGCAATAGAAGACTGGACCACGTATGGGGAAAGAGTCGAAGTATATTGCAAGGCAAATGAAGTAGCCGATGAGAAAAAGGCATTGGTACTACTAAACTTAATGGGCGCAAGAACGTATGGCCTATTGCGGAACTTGATCACTCCAGTCAAACCGATGGAGAAGAGTGTTAACGAAATTGTTCATATCCTACAGGAACACCTAAATCCTACACCGCTGCTGATAGCAGAAAGATTTAAATTCCACAAGAGAAATCAGCATAAAGATGAGAGCAATGCTGATTACCTTACAGAACTACGCAAGCTATCAAAGCACTGCCAGTTCAGAGCAGGACTGGCAGATACCCTACGGGACAAATTTATCTGTGGACTCCTGAGTGAAGGAACCCAGAAGAGGTTACTCTCAGAGAAAGAGCTGACGCTAGATAAGGCTTTCAGCGTGGCAGTATCGTATGAAGCAGCAGCAAGGGGAGCTGCGGAAATACAGCAAAAGCCACAGGAATATAGCACCCATGAAATGACACGGGGATTTGAAAAATGTTATCGCTGCGGCAGAACAACCCATGACCAGAAGGACTGCTGGTCCAAGGACAAAACATGCAGGCAATGCGGAAAGATGGGACACATTGCACGAGTTTGCAGGTCCGGGAAGAAGACTAACGACAACAAAAAGACTACTAAGGAAAAGTACAGGAAAGTACAAAAGGTGACGGACAGTAGTTCCGAAGACCAGAAGAGCGATAGTGAATCCGGGAACAAGAGACTAAGCTGTCTCAAACTACACAACGTAATCACAAAAGAGGATCACCGAACCATTTGGGTCACCCTCACGATAGTAGGGTCCCAAGTCAAAATGGAATTGGATACAGGATCAGCCCTGACCGTCATGAATCGACGAGACTACGAGCGGCTATTCTCACACATACCCTTGAAAGACACATCCATTGTCTTGAAGACATATACGGGGCAGAAAGTATACCCCAGAGGGAAAATAAGGGTGCCTGTCGAATACAACGGCAAGGAAATACAGAAATTGTATCTGTACATACTGCAAGATGGTGGACCAGCATTATTGGGACGTGAATGGATCAGAAAGATAAGTTTAGACTGGCACTCCATTCAGGCACTGACGGTGGCTGGTAAAAAGGATGACGACGTCACACCTGGACGATTGTCAAAAATCTTGGCTAACGCTAAAGAGGTATTTCAACAAGAACTGGGAACTCTTAAAGGCATAGCCGCCTCGATAAAAATAGAAGAGAATGTTATTCCCAAGTTTTTCAAAGCAAGACCGGTACCGTATGCAATTCGCCCAGCCGTCGAGGCAGAGCTGGAGAATTTGGAGAATGCAGGCGTGCTAACTAAGGTAGACTGGAGCGAGTGGGCGACACCCATCGTTCCTGTCATGAAGAAAACGTTAAACAATAAGTCTGAGGAGCCAAGGAAGGTTCGCATCTGTGGGGACTTCAAGGTGACTGTGAACCCAGTCCTTCACACAGTACAGTATCCTCTTCCAAGGATAGAAGATATTTTCGCCTCACTATCTGGAGGGAAACGTTTTACAAAAATTGACCTAACGCAAACATATTTGCAGATGGAGGTTGAAGAATCCTCTAGGAAATATCTCACAATAAACACTCACAAAGGTCTTTACCAGTATAATCGACTGGTATTCGGAGTTGCATCAGCTCTGGCTATATGGCAAAGAGCGATGGAACAAGTCCTGCAAGGGATCCCGGGGACTCAGTGTTACTTGGACGACATCCTAGTGACAGGTGAAAATGACAGTAAAGAAAATGACAGTGAACACCTTGCCAACCTAGAGCAGGTGCTCACTAGACTAAGAGAAAATGGGCTATGAGCCAATCGCCCCAAGTGTGAGTTTTTTAAGAAGCAAATATCGTACTGTGGCCACGTGATTGATGAAGAGGGGTTACATAAGTCCCCTGACAAAATTGAAGCGGTAGTTAAGGCTCCAGCGCCTGAAAATGTGTCGCAACTGAGGTCATTCCTCGGATTGGTGAATTACTACCATAAGTTTTTGCCGAATTTGTCCACAATTCTGTACCCACTGAACGCCCTGCTACAAACTGGAGTAGCATGGAAATGGAGCGATGAATGTAAACGGGCCTTTCAGAAGTGTAAAGGCCTGATCACTTCAAGAGAAGTATTGGCTCACTACAACCCATCACTACCGATAAGACTGGCGTGTGATGCGTCTCCCTACGGCGTTGGAGTGGTACTGTCACATAAATCCTTTGATGGTTCAGAGAGGCCGATAGCTTTTGCGTCACGCTCGTTAACTGCAGCCGAGCGTAACTACGCCCAGATTGACAGAGAGGCCCTCAGCCTGGTGTGGGGGGTGAAGAAGTTCAATCACTACCTGCACGGACAGAAATTTACTCTACTAACTGATCATCAACCTCTTGTCTCCATTTTCAACCCTAAGAAGGGCGTCCCGATAATAACAGCACAACGGCTACAGAGGTGGTCCCTTTTCCTAGGGGCACACCAATATGACATCGAGTACAAAGGAACTAAACAGCATGGGAATGCGGATGGATTGTCGCGCCTACCGTTGCCGACGGTGGAAGAAGCACCTGCAGTGGATCCTGTGGAGATATTCCACTCGACCATAGTCGAATGTCTACCTGTGACGAATGCAAACATAGAAAAGGAAACACGAAATGACCCGACACTCTCCAGGGTCTATGATTTAACGGTGAAGGGATGGCCAGCACATGGCGAACCACTGTTGCCAGCATTCTCGCCGAGAAGAGAACAGCTGTCAGTGTGCCGAGGAACCTTGATGTGTGGATCCAGAGTAGTAATTCCACCCAAATTGAAGGATAGAGTGCTCAATGAGCTTCATGAGGGTCATCTGGGAGGGGTAAAAATGAAGAACTTAGCCAGAGTGTTTGTGTGGTGGCCGGGAATCGATAGAGAATTCGAAGAGATGACCAAGAGCTGTACAGGATGCCAGAAGGTCCAAAACGCCCCACCACAAGCCCCTCTACATCCATGGGAGTGGCCCTCATCTCCATGGCAAAGGGTACACATTGATTTTGCTGGTCCATTTATGGACTCGATGTTTTTAATTGCGGTGGATGCACATTCAAAGTGGCCAGAGGTAATAAAAATGTCCTCAACCACCACAGAAAAAACCATCACAGTCTTACGAACCATATTCGCCAGAAATGGGCTGCCTGAACAGATTTGCTCCGACAATGGACCACAGTTTGTGTCTGAAGAGTTCCGGAGGTTCTTAAAGAACAATGGTGTTAAGCATTACACATCTGCCCCATAACATCCAGCCACCAATGGATTGGCTGAGAGGTTCGTTCAAACATTCAAGAGGGCTATCAAGGCAATGTGTAATGAAGGCATACCCCTACAACACAAGGTGGATAACTTCTTGTTTGCATACCAGAATGCGACACATGCGGTTACCAACCAAACTCCAGCCATGATGTTCTTCAATCGAAGACTAAGATGCCGCTTGGATTTGGTTAAGCCAAACATCAGAAGAGATGTGGAGAACAGGCAGTTTCAGAATATGAATGAAAGGCCAACCAGGAGTTTTAAGATAGGTCAACCAGTTTTGGCTTGGGACTACCGCACAGAGAAATGGCAGCCAGGAACGATCTGCACACGGCAAGGACCTTTAATGTATACCATGGACGTTGGAGAGAGCATTGTAAGATGCCATGCTGACCAGATTCTAGAGTCACTGGAAAACGTCAAATCCACACCACGATCCGATATACCTGGTGATGAAACCGAAGTACCAATTGCATCTACCTCAGAATCGGTGATATTGGAAGCAGACGAACCAAACAACGACGTTGATCCCGAATCAACTTTGCCAGAAGAACCTGATACCCCAAAGAGGCGTTATCCGGACAGAATCAGGAAGCTTCCTCAAAGACTGAATTTATAATTGCTTAACTTCAGCTAATGTATACAGCAACTGTAATTGTAAATATGTTATTTAATTATTAATCAAATGTTATGTACTGTTTAGCTAAAAGGGGAGGAATTGTAGTGTATGTACTTTGAAGAAGGAACTATATTCTGCAGCCCCTGTATACTGCAGTACCAGTAGTGACCACCCCGGTATATAAGCCTGTGCAGTAACTTTGTATAGTAGTTCCAGTTTTGTCTCCATTCAGTAAACACCTGTTATAACCAACTCCTGCAGTCCGTGTCTCAATTACACACGGACATTACAGCGCCGAACCCTCTAGTCTCTTCGCTGGGAGCAAGCGGAAGCCAAGCGCAGGCAGCGCAAGGAGCGCACGTCAACCCAAGAACCCCCCCCTTCAACCACCGTCTGCCCCACCTGTGACAGAGACTGTAGGTCCCGCATTGGACTCAGTCACCTGCAAACTCATTTTTAATGTGGAAGCAAGTCATCCTCGGTTCCGAGGGACTGCCTAAGAGAAGACACCATCCTCCAGCAATGGAAACGATCTGCTTTTACCTGCAGGAAGAAAGCAGCTCAATTCTAATTCACAGCTGCAGCCTCGTTGAAAACTGCAGCTGCACCATATTTCTTTAAACAAGCTCCTGTTGAGAGGCAAATCCAGGCAATAGCTAACATTGAATATATAATTAGGCAGACCGTGGAACATCCAACGGGCTTGACAGTCCCTGAAATGTGTGAGCAGTGCACCATATAGTGTGAATAAAGAGTGTGAATATGTCACATGTGAGAGGCTGGGGAAAGACACAGTTTAACACAAGTTTATTTTATTATATATAAGTGGGTCTTAACTTCAGAGGATTGACTTTCCTTTTTTCAGTAGCTGGGGAATGTGTCGCTATGAAGAGGAAAAGGAGGTGAAAACCCACTACGTCACCCCTCTAACTCTTCTATGTTGCTCCGGAATTTCCAGGGCTTTTCTCACTCGGGGCATATCCAGACTCTTTGCACACACCGCTATTGGTGCAAACTCAGGGAAATGAGGAGCATTCCCAGGCCTCCCACATCAACGTCCTGCATGTACATCTATGGGGAGCCTAAATGCCAAGGTGCCCCAAAAAGCTGGCGATAGGGCTTGTGCTGAGACCTTGCTCAGACTGAAGATGCCGAGGACCAAATGGAAGAGGAGCATCACAGCAAGTATGTCATTTTTTTCCTCTTCTCTCAACGGGGTCTTCGGGTGTTGGGGCTTTCCGGCTGCAGCTCTCCAGCAAGGCCATGTGCCAGGGATGTGCATGGGCTACAGTACTGGGCCATGCACAACAACATCAGGTACAATTAGGTATTAATAGGTGCAGCGCATGTGGGGAGCACTCCGCCCGTCTAGTGCCCAGGACAGGGGTGGTGTGGAAAATCGTCCTGCCAATCTTTGAGTAGGTACGGCAAGTTCTCAACAAGTTCCATATGACAAACTGATTGTTTTACATCCCCAAATAATGGGTGGCCACCATTGCTTATTTTAATTTATCTTCCAACGAATGAAATGCTATTGTTCAAAATACAGCGATGCAGCTATCAGCCCATTTGAGCAGAAGATCCGTAACATGACTAATGTAACAACACTTGATACTGGAGAAATCTACAGTCGGAGATTAAAAAGAGCCAACAACACATTACTCGAGGAATACTGGCAGTTTCAAAGCTGCCTGCAAGATTTGCTAACTGCTGTGATTCCAAAACCTCCTGCAAGTCAGCATGCGCCTACTCTAAAACTATGTCTGATTTGTCTTTCATTAAGAGCCAAGATACTCCATCGGGACCCATAAAGCTGCTGTAAAGGATATGGTTTCCTCCTATGTTTTCTTTCCCTGGCATCAGCAACTGCACACATCAGATGTTGTAACATTCTGTGCTTAATGTACTTGTATCCCATCACAGTTTCATCAGGTGCGGTTAGAGCCAAAGTAAAGTCTCCACCCCTTGCCAGCCATTGATCTAATTCCCAATATCCAAGTTTTTATTGGTTTTCAAACCGTGTAAAATTTGGGAAGCCACAAAGCCAAAGTCTGATCCTCATTCATATAGGTCGACCCAACAAATACTGAAAATCTCCCAATATATCACCTGCCAGGAGATCAAGACCAGGCTTACGGGGGACTATACATCCCACTACATTGGCTAGTGGTTTTTTAAACAATTGCTCTGTCTCTGTGGCTTCATCTATTCGCCTGCCAGCAATTATGACAGAAGGGAAATCTGAAGTTGGATGATTGTCTAGCCTATTGCTGGTGGGATTCATATTCTTGGTCCTGTCCAGCATTATGCAAATCAGTTGCGCCTGGGATTTTTTAGTCAGCACACATAAGTCCCTCCCCGGCCTGCTATCCTTTCAGTATCGGACCGGAGGTCTAGGAATCTCAGGCCCAGTAAAACTGATTGGGGTTGTATTACTTTGAAAGCATTCGGTCCAAAATTCGGTGAACTCTCTGGCACCATTCTGCTGTAATGATAGCTGGGGTGGGCTGCCAATAAAGCTGGGTCCCAACCTTGCATCAGGGAATCCGTGGGGTCTTGTAAGGAGCGGACCTTCCACCTGCCCCAAACAAGGTCAGTGGTGCAGGAGGGGCAGGGGTGGGGACTCCGACCACCATCCCTACCACCACCACCCCCTGCCCCGCCCCCCCCCTCCCCCTATTGTTGGTAAGATTTACTGGCACAGTATGCCACCTTAAACTTCAGCATATAATCTAGGCTGACACTCCAGTGCAGTACTGAGAGAATACTGCACTCTCAGTCTTTTGGATGAGACATTAAACTGAGGTCTGCCCTCTCAGGTGGGCATAGGAGATCCCATGATACTATTCGAAGAAGAGCAGGAAAATTCTGTCATCCTCCTGATCAATATTTATCCCTCAACCAACATCACGGTAACAGGTTATCTGACAGCAGAGGTCGTGAAAAGTGCTATATAAATGCAATTTTTTTTCCACAGACAGTCCAGAGTACAATGAGTGTGTTGGAGAACGGAAGCAGAATCTGCTTACTTTTTTTTTACAGCAAGTATGTTTTAGAAGTATTTTCAAAGTGTGATCTTCATATAAAAGCTCCTAGGTTTCACTTTCAAACTTGCTCCAAAACAGATGGAAAAAATCAGAGGGGTTTCCCACTGATGTCATCACTGATTGAGGTTATGTAAAGAAAGAAAGATCTTGCATTTATATAGCACCTTTCACCAGCTCAGGATGTTTCCAAAGCGCTTCACAGCCAGTGAAGCACTTTTGAAGTGTAGTCGCTGTTGCAATGTAATGCCTTTTATGCTGCCCACTGTTTCCCTTCTGCGTAGGGTCGTCGTCATCGTACGTGTCTTCACACTGTTCCCTTTGGGGAACTGTATGAAGTGGTGGAAGGATTTCTGGCCGCGATTAACGCTCCTTCCGTGACCGTAACCATCTTCATACCAGCCATTAGGGCGGTTAGTCCTATGGCGGGAGGGTTTTACGGGCTCCCACAACCCATACGAGGGGGGGGGCCACCCACACCCACGGACGCAAGTATCCCGCTGGATGTCAACCCAGAATTTAGAGCCAGAGCTCCGACTCCACTTGCCGGGACTGTCTGGAGCGGGGTTTGAAACCCTACGCCTTCTGGCCCAGCGGCGGGGATGCTACCGCTACGCCAAAGACCCACTCCCTGTGTAGGGTGACTGGCCTCTATACATTGCTCTCTGCCTTTTATTTTAAAGTAGGGTGCTGGGACCTGCTGCAGAAGGTAGAGACCCCGTTGCTCTATCATTGAAAATTTGGGGGACCAACTCCTTTAATCCAATGGCACATTGGGAAAATACATTTCTCTCGATGTATGATGCTGACAGTCTTCCAAACAGGGGTTGCTTATACGATGGAGCGAAGCTAACGGAAAAAGGCCAACGTGGCTCCCTTTGGCTGCATTCCTATAATGTAAAAGTTCCTTAATGTATTACCAACATCCCTTGCTGCACTCCTCCATTTTGATGGGCCATCATAATGCTTGTAGTGAGGTAAAACTCTACGACAGATTCACGAAACTGAAATTAAATTGTATTAAGGTTGTAGGCCCATTTTGTGATAATAACATAATAGAGGACATTATGTTTATCCAGTGGGAAGAACTTCCTGAATACTGCATAAATGATGAAGCCACAAGTGCGTTGTGATGTTAGATTCACTTTCCCTGTTTATACAAACAAGAATAAATAAAAATGATGTCTGGTAGCTTAGAATATGTCAATACACAGTAATACAATGGAGGCAGGCTTAGCACAGATTAAATGAATGAAAATTTATTGGTTCTAATGTTGTCATGATTGTGAATGCAGAGATAGTTTTAATCAATCAGGATAATCTTTAATACATTGATTGCAGTACAATTGCTTGAGTATCATTTGTTGCTTAGTGCAGGGTTTTCTGCAAAAATAGTTTGCATCTATATAAAGCCTTTGACATAGTACAATGGCCAAAAACATGTTGACTGGTGGTGGGAAAAGAGTTGGGGGAGGGTAAGTGGCCAAAGGAAACTTTTGAAAGAGAGGAGAGAGGTAACAAGATGGAAGGACAGCATTCCAGAGTGTGGGGCCAAGATAGCTGACTGCTCTGCCACCAAAGTTGGAATGAAGAGAAGGGGGAATAACAAGAGGTTAGATTTCAAAGCGTGGAGAGAAAACATTGGCATGCAGGGCTGCAAGAGATAGCAGAGGTAGGAAAGGATGAAGCCATGGAGGGATTTTTAAAAGGACTGGGATTTTGACTTCAACGCAGTGAGGAATGAAGAGCAAATAGAGATTGGCAAACACTGAGGAAATAGGGGAGCAAGACATACATGGGGTAGGAAGCAAGCAGCTGAGTTTTGGATTAGTTGTAGTTTATGTTGGATAGAACTTGAGAAGCTGGTGAGGAGAGGATTGGAAAAGTCAAGCTGAAGGTGACATGGTGGCATAGTGGTTAGCACTGTTGCCTCACAGCACCAGGGACCAGACGGGCGACTGTCTGTGTGGAGTTTGCACATTCTCCCCATGTTTGCGTGGGTTTCCTCCGGGTGCTCCGGTTTCCTCCCACAGTCCAAAGATGTGCGGGTTAGGTTGATTGGCTATGATAAATTGACCCTTAGTGTTAGGGGGATTAAATATGTGGGGTTACGGGGATAGGGTGGGATATGTGTTGGTGTAGGGGTTACGGGGATCGGGTGGGATATTTGTCGGTGCAGGCTCGATGGGCCGAAATGGCCTCTATCTGCACTGTGGGGTTTCTGTGATTTCTGTGAAAAGCATGAATGACAGATTCAGCAGCAGTAGAGAAGAAGTAAGGGCAGAGGCAGGAAATGCTTAACTGGCAGGAGAGTACAGGAGAATGTGCCAGGAGCAGCACCAGGCATACCTTAGACTATGGTACCAACTTAGTGAAGCTAAAAAACTGGGTTACCTGAATGCTAAACACCAAAGTAACATGCTATAGACAGAGCTGAGCAGTTTTGCAACCAATGCTTTGGAGCAAAACTCTCTAGCCCTATCATTTTCAATTGAGAATGATGGGGGACAACCAAGCAACTAACAGGAGGGAGCTCCATGAACATCCCCATACTCAACCATTGTGGAGCACAGCATGCAAGTACAGGAGTCAGCCAAAAGTGCCAAGCAGATGATAGTAATTGGCCTCCTCCTAAGGTCCCCACCATTAAAGATGCCAATGTCAAACCAATTTGGTTCACTTCATGTGATAGTAAGAGACAGCTGTATACACTGGATGCAGTTAAAGCTATGGACCCTGACAGCATCCTTTTCGTAATGGCGCAGACCTGTGCACCAGAACTGGCTGCCCCCAGCCAAGCTGTTCCAATACAACACTGACATTGACAGGATTGAAGGCCGATAAATCCTCAGGGCCTGATAATCTACATCCTAGGGTACTTAAGGAAGTGGCCCTAGAAATAGTAGATGCATTGCTGGTCATCTTCCAAAATTCGATAGACTCTGGAACAGTACCCATGGATTGGAGGGTAGCTAATGTTACCCCACTATTCAAAAAAGGTGGTAGAGAGAAAACGGGGAATTATAGACCGGTAAGCCTAAGATCAGTAGTGGGGAAAATGCTAGAGTCCATTATAAAAGATGTAATAGCAGAGCACTTGGAAAACAGTGACAGGATCGGACAAAGTCAACATGGATTTACAAAAGGTAAATCGTGCTTGACTGATCTACTGGAATTTTTTGAGGATGTAACTGGTAAAATAGATAAGGGAGCACCAGTGGATGTGGTGTATTTGGACTTTCAAAAGGCTTTCGATAAGGTCACGCATAAGAGATTAGCGTGTAAAGTTAAGGCACATGGGATTGGGGGCAAGGTATTGACTTAGATAGAGAACTGGTTGGCAGACAGAAAGCAAAGAGTTGGAATAAACGGGTCTTTTTCCGAGTGGCAGGCAGTGACTAGTGGGATACCGCAGGGATCGGTCCTAGGACCCCAGCTATTCACAATATATATAAATGATCTCGACGAGGGAACTAGATGTAATATCTCCAAGTTTGCAGACGACACAAAGCTGGGTGGGCGTGTGTGCTGTGAGGAGGATGCCGAGAAACTCCAGTATGATTTGGACAGGTTAGGTGATTGGGCAGAAGCATGGCAGATGCAATATAACGTGGATAAATGCAAGTTTATCCACTTTGGTGTCAAAAACAGGAAGGCAGATTATTATCTGAATGGCAATAGATTGGGAGAAGGGAAAGTGCAATGCGACCTGGGTGTCCTTGTGCACCAGTCGCTGAAGGTAAGCATGCAGGTGCAGCAGGCAGTTAAGAAGGCAAATGGCATGTTGGCCTTCATAGCGAGAGGGTTTGAGTACAGGAACAAAGATGTCTTGCTGCAGTTGTACAGGGCCTTGGTGAGACCACACCTTGAGTATTGTGTGCCATTTTAGTCGCCTTATCTGAGGAAGGATGTTCTTGCCAAGGAGGGAGTGCAGCGAAGATTCACCAGGCTGATACCTGGGATGGCAGGAATGACGAATGAGGAGAGATTGGGTCGATTGGGCTTATACTCGCTGGAGTTTAGAAGAATGAGAGGGGATCTCATTGAAACTTATAAAATTCTAACAGGACTAGACAGACTAGATGCTGGATGGATGTTCCCGATGGTTGGGGAGTCCAGAACCAGGGGTCACAGTCTAAGGATAAGGGGTAAGCCATTTAGGACAGAGATGAGGAGGAATTTCTTTACCCAGAGAGTGGTGAACCTGTGGAATTCTCTACCACAGAAGGCAGTAGAGGCCAATTCATTAAATATATTGAAGAAGGAGTTAGATATATTTCTTAAGGCTAAAGGGATGAAGTGATATGGAGAGAAGGCAGGGACAGGGTACTGAGTTTGGATGATCAGCCATGATCTCATTGAATGGCGGCGCAGGCTCGAGGGGCCGAATGGCCTACTCCTGCTCCTATCTTCTATGTTTCTATGTTTCTATGGCATCTACCAGACAAGTGGAACATTGCCCATGTATGTCCTAGCTACAAAAAGACATGGGCCCAAAAATTACAGTGCGTGATGTAGCTCCGGAGTATGCCGTGGACCTGTGAAAAGAATACGCACCTACCTGATGGGGGCCCTCCTTTGTAAACTTGCTCTCTGATGCTGCATACTGGAGGGCAGCGTAGTAGCCCACGGATCCCAGGGACGCAGCCTGTGTGGAAGCGTACCTGGGATCATGAGGGCCTGGCCCTTCAATCAGGAAACAGAATTAGATTTTACATAATTTCAGAAGGGAATCCCGTAATCAAATGTAATTACAATTACTTTACAGGATTGGAATTTAATTCCTTATTAGTTTCATTCCACCAACTTCATTACATCTTAGTTCTGTTAGTAAAAATTTAATTTTGCTGATAATAATTATTGACATCATTAAAACTCCAATTTTTGCAGACACAAGAAAAGCTCATGTGATACAATTAAACTATCTGATTTCTGAGATGAAAATGGTTAAAACTTGCCTGAAGTATCCCCTTACGCAAATGCAAACAGGCCCTGCCCCTGTTTGCAACAACCATAAAGTTTTCATGGGCAGTTGGTGGATAAATAGCCCAACTCTGCACCAGCAATTGGTTTTTCTTCGCCCGTGCGGTTGATCTGTCAACGCGTACGCAAGCGCATTCGGAAATCCCGAACTTGCAGGCCATTTCAAAGGCAGCATGATGGCATACTCTGAGTGTACGCCGTCATACCCACCGCAAATTCTGATCTATGATAAATCAAACCCAGCCAATTATCACCCTATCAGCCTGCTCCAACACTGACATCAGCAGTGTCATCAAGAGGCAATTATTCATCAATTACATGGTCACTGTTTAGTTTGAATTCTGCGAGCATCACTCAGCACCAGCAACTGAAATGAGATGATAAGGAAACACCTTGGGATCTCCTGAGGATGTGAAAGGTACTATATAAATGCAAGTTTTTTCTTTCTTCTACTATTTACCCTCTTAAATCCTTCATAATTTGAAACTTCTTTATTAGATGTGTAGCAGTTTCCCATTATCTAATGGATTGGTTTCGAGTGGCTACAATGGGAAGTGTGTTTTGATGCAGGAGTTGGGTATGTTGCAGCTGAAACTAATTCAGGTGAACCTTCTGTATTTGTGCGTGAAAAGGATTGACAGGTGAGTCTGGTTTGTTCTAATGTGGAAGGCAGCCAAGTTGAATGCCATTATTTTCCACCTAACATTCAATGCATCTATCATTCAGTAGGCTTATATATCTGCAGATACGATGCATACGTTACCCTTAACAGTGCAGGCTTTGTGTAGTGTCCGAGGATCAATAATACTCAGACTGCAGGAGAACAATAAAACAGGTATTTACTGAACAGAGAGTAATTCAAGACTGAAATACAGAAGCCTGCTATGGCTTTATATACAGGGGTGGTCACTGCCGGTACTGCAGTATAGAATCAGTTCTTCTCTTAAAGGCACATACACAACAATTCCTCCCCTTTTAGATAAACAGTACATAACATTCATTTAACAACTAAATAATAACTAATTACAATTACAATTTTCTCTGTACTATATACATCAACTGAAATAATCATTTATAAGTTCAGTCTTTGAGGAGGCTTCCTGATCCTGACTGGATAGCACCTTTCTCGAGTATCCTGTTCTTGTGGCGGAGTTGATTCTGGCTCATTGTCATTGGTTGGTTCGTCAGCTTCCAATACCCCTGCTTCTGAGGTAGACGCAATCTGTACTTCGGGTTGATTACTAGGTGCACCTGCTCGTGGTATGGGTTTGGCTTGTTCCTGTGACTCTAGAATCTGGTCAGCATGGCGTCTCACGATGCTCTCTCCAACGTCCACTGTGTACATTAGTGGTCCCTGCTGTGTGCATATCGTTCCTGGCTGCCATTTTCCTGTTCGGTAGTCGTGGGCCAAGACTGGTTGCCCTATCTTGAAGCTCCTGGTTGG
Source organism: Somniosus microcephalus (assembly GCF_052327205.1). Lineage (NCBI taxonomy): Eukaryota > Metazoa > Chordata > Chondrichthyes > Squaliformes > Somniosidae > Somniosus > Somniosus microcephalus. The sequence goes on along the minus strand of NC_140987.1, from coordinate 58,195,575 downwards.
CTTCTCATTTATGTGCTGGAATTGCTTATCCTCAACATCTCGTCTTATGTTTGGTTTGAGCAAATCCAGGCGACATCTTAGCCTTCGGTTGAAGAACATTATGGCTGGAGCTTGGTTGGTGACTGCATGTGTCGCATTCCGGTAAGCAAACAAGAAATTATCCACCTTGTGTTGTAGTGGTATGTCGTCATTATGCATTGCCTTTATGGCCTTTTTAAAGGTCTGAACAAACCTCTCAGCCAATCCATTTGTGGCTGGATGATATGGGGCAGATGTGTAATGCTTCGCCCCATTATTCCTCAGAAACCTCCGGAAATCCTCTGACACAAACTGTGGCCCATTGTCGGAGCAAATCTGTTCTGGCAAGCCATTCCTGGCGAAGGTGGTCCGTAGGACTGCAATAGTTTTCTCCATGGTGGTGGAGGACATTTTGATGACCTCTGGCCATTTCGAATGGGCGTCCACAGCGATTAGGAACATTGAGTCCATAAATGGACCAGCAAAATCAATGTGTACCCGTTGCCATGGAGATGAGGGCCACTCCCATGGATGTTGCGGGGCCTGTGGTGGAGCGTTTTGGACCTTCTGGCATCCTGTGCATCTCTTGGTCATATCCTCGATTTCTTTATCGATTCCCAGCCACCACACAAACGCCCTGGCTAGGCTTTTCTTTTTTACCCCTCCCAGATGACCCTCATGAAGCTCATTGAGCACTCTATCTCTCAACTTGGGTGGAATTACCACTCGGGATCCACACATCAAGGTCCCCCGGCACACTGACAGCTGTTCTCTCCTTGGCGAGAATGCTGGCAACAGTGAGTCGCCATGTGCTGGCCATCCCTTCACCGTCAAATCATAGACCCGAGAGAGTGTTGGGTCATTTTGGGTTTCCTTCTCTATACTTGAGTTTGTAACAGGTAGACATTCGACTATGGTCGCATGGAATACCTCAACAGGGTCCACTGCAGGTGCTTCCTCTACCATAGGCAACGGTAGGCGCGACAGCCCATCAGCGTTTCCATGCTGTTTCGTACCCTTGTACTCTATGTCGTACTGATGTGCCCCTAGAAAAAGTGACCATCTTTGCAGCCGTTGCACCGTCATCACCGGAACGCCCTTCTTTGGGTTAAAAATGGAGACCAGGGGCTGATGATCAGTCAGTAGGGTGAATTTCTGCCCATGCAGATAGTGATTGAACTTCTTCACCCCCCACACCAGGCTGAGGGCCTCCCTGTCAATCTGGGCGTAGTTACGCTTGGCTGAGGTTAACGAGCGCGACGCAAAGGCTATTGGCCTCTCTGAACCGTCAGGGAATTTGTGTGACAGCACCGCTCCGATGCCGTGGGGAGACGCATTACATGCCAACCGAATCGGTAGTGTTGGATTGTAGTGGGCCAATACTTCTTTTGAAGTGATTAGGCATTTACAATTCTGAAAGGCACGCTTACACTCATCACTCCATTTCCATGTTACTCCAGTTTGCAGTAGGGCGTTCAGTGGGTGCAGAATTGTAGATAAATTCGGCAAGAACTTATGGTAATAGTTCACCAACCCGAGGAACGACCTCAGTTGCGACACATTTTCCGGTGCTGGAGCCTTGACTACAGCCTCAATCTTGTCCGGCGACTTATGTAACCCTTCCTCATCAATCATGTGGCCACAATACGAGATTTGTCTCCTGAAGAACTCGCATTTGGGGCGGTTGGCTCGTAGCCCATATTCCTGTAATCTCGTGAGCACCTGCTCCAGGTTGGCAAGGTGTTCACTGTCATTTTCGCCCGTAACCAGGATGTCGTCCAAATAACACTGGGTCCCCGGGATCCCTTGCAGGACTTGTTCCATCGCCCTCTGCCAAATAGCCGGGGCTGATGATACCCCGAATACCAGTCGATTGTACTGGTAAAGGCCTTTGTGAGTGTTTATCGTGAGGTATTTCCTAGACGCTTCTTCCACCTCCATTTGTAGATACGCTTGGGCCAGATCAATCTTTGTAAAGCGTTTCCCTCCAGATAGTGAGGCGAAAATATCTTCTATCTGTGTAAGTGGATATTGTACTATGTGCAGGACTTGGTTCACAGTTACCTTGAAGTCCCCACAGATGCAAACCTTCTTCAGTTCCCCAGGCGTGCTGCTCAATGATTTCTTCATTACAGGAACGATGGATGTGGCCCACTCGCTCCAGTTCACCTTGGACAGCGCACCCGAACGCTCCAGACTCTCCAGCTCTGCTTCAACGGCTGGGCGGATCGCGTAAGGTACCGGTCTGGCTGTAAAAAATTTTGGGTTTGCGTTATCTTTGATTTTTATCGTTGCCCTTACTCCTTTTAGAGTCCCAAGTCCTTGTTGGAACACCTCTTTCGCGTCAGTTAGAATTTTTGACAGTCGCCCAGGTGTGACGTCATCCTTTTTATCAGTCACAGTTAGCGCCTGAATGGAATGCCAATCCAATTGTATTTTTTGGATCCATTCACGTCCCAATAATGGTGGTCCTCCATCTGGTAGTATATATAGATACAGTTTCTGTGTTTCCTTGCCGTTGTATTCAACTGGCACCCTTATTTTCCCTCTGGGGTAGACTTTTTGCCCCGTGTATGTCTTCAATACAATGGACGTGTCCTTCAAGGGTATGTGTGAGAATAGCCGCTCATAGTCTCGTCGATTCATGACAGTTAGGGCTGATCCTGTGTCCAATTCCATCTTTACTGGGGACCCTGCTATCATGAGGGTGACCCAAATGGTTCGGTGATCCTCCTTTGCGATCACGTTGTGTAACTTTAGACAACTTAGTCTCCTGCTCCCGGAGTCCTTATCACTCTCCTGATCTTCCGAACTACTGTCTGTCAATTTCTTTACTTTCTTGTACTTTTCCTTAGTAGTTCTTGTAGTGTTGGTTTTCTTTCCCGACCTGCAGACTCTTGCTATATGTCCCATTTTCCCACATTGCCTGCATACTTTGTCCTTAACCCAGCAGTCCTTCTGATCATGGGTTGTTCTGCCGCAGCGATAGCATTTTTCTGCTCCATACGCCATTTCGTTAGCACTGTATTCCTGTGGTTTCTGTTGTATTTCCACAGCTCCCCGTGCTGCTGCTTCGTAGGATACTGCCACGCTGAAAGCCTGTTCTAGCGTCAGGTCCTTTTCTGAAAGTAGTCGTTTCTGGGTTCCTTCACTCTGGAGCCCGCAGACAAACTTATCCCGCAAGGTGTCTGCCAGTCCTGCTCCGAACTGGCAGTGCTTCGATAACTTGCGTAGTTCCGTAAGATAGTCAGCATTGTTCTCATCTTTGTGCTGGTTTCTTTTATGGAACTTGAATCTTTCTGCTATCAGCAGCGGTGTAGGGTTTAGGTGTTCCTGTAAGATATTAACAATCTCTTCAAAACTTTTCTCCATTGGTTTAGCTGGGGTAATTAAATTCCGCAATAGGCCATACGTTCTCGCGCCCATTAAATTTAATAATACCGATGCCTTCTTTCCATTGGCCACCTCATTGGCATTGCAGTACACTTCAATTCTTTCCACATACGTGGTCCAGTCTTCTACCTCGTTGTCGAAAGCAGTGATACTGCCACTCTTTGGCATCTTGGGTGATTTAAAATGGCTTTTTCTTCTTCCCCAATGTAATAAAATGGCGCCTCCCGCGCTTTTGCTTCTTCCCCAATGGAATAAAATGGCGCCTCCCGCGCTTTTCCTTCTTCCCCTTGCTGCCACGCTGCTCCTAGCGTTCTACAGGGTAATGGCGGTGACCCACGGCTTCGGCGCATCTCACTTTTCCTTCCCCGCATTCTATCCTCTCCATGCTGCCCTGTTCTTGAGCACCAACCGCGCCCTGTGCGCTCCACCCTCTCTCTCTCTCTTCCTCCCGACGACGCTGCACGGCCCCTTTGCAGAGCCGCTCGATCGAGCCCGAGCCTGCCGCAGTCCGGAAGGGTCAGCGCACTACCTGCTACCAGCACGACTTGCTGGAACACCTCGACTGGGGAGCCAGGCCCAGCTCTCCACAGCCTCCCCTGCAACTCTCCGATGGATCCCTGGGCGGTTGCCCGCGGTCGACGCCCGCCATTCTGACTTCGACCTCCAAGAAGCTTCTCTTCAGGGAAAAGATCCCCATGAGGTGATGCAGTACTGCAGGTGGGTTCAAACCTGCCCGTCGCCAGAGTAGTGTCCGAGGATCAATAATACTCAGACTGCAGGAGAACAATAAAACAGGTATTTACTGAACAGAGAGTAATTCAAGACTGAAATACAGAAGCCTGCTATGGCTTTATAGACAGGGGTGGTCACTGCCGGTACTGCAGTATAGAATCAGTTCTTCTCTTAAAGGCACATACACAACACTTTGCCTTTGCTTTACACTATTTAGGTTTTAGATTATTGCCTATTTCAGCAATTCCAGAGCCTCTGGAACATCCAGGAAGTTCAATTACAGCGATGCAACCCTCACTGAGAAAATAAATATTTCATTCAACGTCATATGAAAGGAGGTCTCCAGAATAAGCAAGGTGAAAGACACCATCAAAATATACTCTTAAATATGGTTTAAGATAATAATTGAGAAGGACATAGGTATGACAAAGACCAGGGTAATAGATTGGAGAAAAGCTGATTTTGAGGGACTGAGATTAGAACTTGGGAAAATAAATTGGACAACAGTATTGGCAAACAATGATGTAGAACAGCAATGGGAAACATTTAAAACAATGTTCAACAGAATTCAGGAAAAATATATTCCACTAATAAACAAGAACAAGCTAAACACTAATGAGACACCGTGGATGAATAAAGCCATAAGGGAAAAGTTGAGGTAAGGAAAGAAGCATACATTCAGTACATGGACAGCAGGGGAGAGCATGATAAGGGAGAATATGAAGGGATTAAAAGAGAAGTAAAAAAGAACAATTAGGAAGGCAAAGAGGAACCATGAAATTAAATCAAGGAACATAAAAGAAAATAGTAAAATATTTTACAGGCACATAAATAAAAAAAGGAAGGTCAGGATAGGGATGGAGAGGAAAATACCACAGGCAGCAATAGAGAGATGGCAGAGATATTAAATAATTACTTTGCTTCAGTAATTATCAGGCAGATAGAACAGGTGGAGATGACATTGGATGATTACATTAATAATGAATTAACTGCTTTTAAAATAAAACGAGGAGATATACTAAATAAACTAATGAAACTCAAAGAGGATTAAACCCCTGGTCCGGACAGATTATATCCGCGCATCTTAAAAGAATCTAGGGAAGAAATAGCAGAGGCATTACTACACATATTTAGTAATTCATTAGAAAAAGGTGTAGTGCCAGAGGACTGGCGGATAGCTAACGTAATACCTATATTTAAGAAGGGAGATAGAACATGTCCAGGGAACTATAGGCCAGTCAGCTTAACATCGGTGGTAGGAAAAATAATGGAATCCCTACTAAATGAGAAAATGGAAGAACTTCTAGAAATGAAAAATATCATAATAAATGGTCAGCATGGATTTCAAAAGGGAAAGTCTTGCTTGACCAAACTAATTGAATTTTTTGAAGAGATAACAGAGAGCGAAGACTGTGAAGGAATAAGTAATATACCTATTCAGAAAAATACACCATTCTATAAAATAATTCTGACTTTATAAAACATGACAAACTGGGCTTGAAAATCTGAAAACCTAAAAATGGAGAAGCTGTGAACAGCATACAGGCTATTGAGATAAGATAAGTTGTTGACACTGAATCAATAGCCTTATTGAAACAGGAGGTTGGAGGCTCCGGACATCTGAGTCTTTGGAAAAAAGACAATGGTACACCCAGGTAAGGTGTTTTAAAGTACACTTTGTAAACAAACACAGAAAATTAACAAACATATGCCTTTGTGGGAATGGCATCAAGTGGGGGAGGCACCAGCGTCACATTGTTTTTGTATTGAACTTGGAAAAGACAGGAGACACGAGTCTGTGTTGCAACCAGCTGAGGTGACTTAAGAATTGCATAGAAGACCTTGGTAAGAATGACATCAAATAGATGCACCTGCTCCACACCATTTTTTATGATAAGCTTCGAACACCTAAGGTAATGCTTCAAGCTGCTCTAACTGTAAAAATAGCAGGGAAAAATGACTAGAGATAATTAACTTACATCAGCAGAAAACTTCAAAGGAAATACCAAAGCAAAAGGGTATAAAAATTGAACTTTCAAATGGGAAGATAGCTTTGCTTGAAGGGGCAAAGTGATTCTCGGCTTCTGAGGCAAGCTCTGTAAGTCTTCAACTCTTTGAGTCTCAGGGATCAACGGTATTGTATTTGATTTTGGTGGATATCCTGGAATAAACTAAGAACTGTAAAACTAGCGAAGTTAAGATCTGAGAATAAGGATCTCTGATAATAGAATTGTAAGATTTCTGTTTATGGAACTGTTAATGTTGCGATTGAATCACCAACTGTAAATTACATGTTGGTTCTTTAATAAACCTATATATTATTAGAACTGTCTCACATAGTACTTCTGTATCAAACTCGCAAACTCAATCTCTGTACACTCTTTGGTGAGGAGTTGCAGAATTATGAGGGAGTTTTCCGGACCCTCATAATATCCGGAATGTTACAATCTAGCTAAACTTATTAAAAGTGCTATCTGGACGACAGTAACATCTTCAGGTTGTTCCTTTCCTTTAGAGAGAGATAGTTTGGACCTTTACACCCAATTAAGCATCTTTAGGATTCGACTACCTCTAACTTTAGTTGAAAGTGAATGTTATAAATCTCATCATTCATCAAGAAACTACTCGTGAAATAACGCTGGATGGCCAGCTGGTGGCGCCGTCCAAGGAGTGTAAATACTTGGGCGTGGGCCCAGCTTGCCAGGAACATTTTGTAAGACAAGAAGCTAGTGAAGTACAACTAGACTTCCATGTTCTGAAACAAGTTGATTAAAGCCTTGCTTTATGCTCAAACCAAGTGCGTAGTGAGTTTTATTACCTCAATTTAATCAACTTGATATCGACTCCACGCTTTGGGTGATTTTGGGAACAGCCAGCTATGACTCGAACCGTAGAAGGGAACTCAGGCAAGTAATCGATCCATCATGGAGAAACTACTCAGACCCGCCCGTCTCGACCTGGACCCAAATTCACTTACAGCTGCTAAGGTATGGAAACACTGGTATCGTACTTTCAGCAACTTCCTCTGGGTGTGTGGTGAAAATGTTCCTGATAAATTAGAGATACTTGCTAATTATGTATCCCCTCTTGTGTTTGATTATATCGAAGACTGTGTAGACTATGACGCCGCTATCCAAATACTACATATAAGATTGTGAAGGGGCTTGATCGGGTGGATGCGGTGAGGATGTTCCCAATGATGGCTGAAACTAGAACTAGGGGGCATAATCTTAAAATAAGGGGCTGCTCATTCAAAACTGAGATGAGGAGAAACTTCTTCACTCAGAGGGTGGTAGGTTTGTGGAATTTGCTGCCCCAGAAAGCTGTGGAAGCTACATCATTAAATAAATTTAAAACAGAAATAGATAGTTTCCTAGAAGTAAAGGGAATAAAGGGTTATGGGGAGCGGGCAGGAAATTGGACATGAGTCTGGGTTCGGAATGGTCATGGCCCTGTGGGTAGTGGAGCGGGCCCAGGGGCCGTGTAGCCTTGTTCTGCTCCTACTGTGTTCTAATTCTGTTAGATTTCAGGAGATGGTTTTATTCCTGTTCCTGGCTGGGGTGGAGATCGCCTTTACAGAAGGTAAGTACTGTAGAAAATATAGGGACAGAGTGATCTCCTGGAAGAATTTCGATCGCCTAGATGGGTCGGAGAGGAATTTCCCAGATTTTTTTCTCCCAAATTGGCCATTGGGTCTTTATCTGGTTTTTCGCCTCTCCCGGGAGATCACATGGGTTCGGGTGGATGCAGAGTGATAGAAGATTTGAGGTTAGGATCAGATCAGCCATGATCTTATTGAATGGTGGAGCAGGCTCGAGGGGCCGATTGGCCTACTCCTGCTCCTATTTCTTATGTTCTTATGTTCTTATGTTCTTACAGCAGCTGTATGTCAAGTCCCCAAATGAAATTTTTGCTCGGCATCTACTATCCACAACTCGACAACAGCCCGGGGAATCACTTGATGAATTTCTTCAGAAACTTCACAGGCTCAGCAAGGATTGTAATCTTAATGCTGTTACAGCTGAGCAGTACCAGGAGGAGTTAATTTGTGATTCCTTATGGCCAATCTATAAAACTGCTCCTCCCCCAAGAACCACTACTAAGGTTACAGCTGTCAAGGGTACACCTGTCCCTCCTCCCATCACAGCTGTTTTTCCCCAAAGTTTGTTCCATGCAGCCACGAAGGTTTCGGTAAATGGACACATTTTGAGTGCACTAATCAACTCATGCAGCTCTAACAGCTTCATTTGTGAGTGGGCTGTCAGTAAGTTAAAACTGCATATTTACCCCTCGGACAGGGAAATTGCAATGGCTCTGACGACACTGACCACCAATTCTTCCAGCTTTTGTCTTGTTGACCTTATTCTCAATGGCCGCACTTATTTCTCCACCTGGCTCGGGGTGCTCAAGAACCTATGCAGTGATATGCTCCTGGGACAGGATTTCCAGAAACAACACAAAAAACTCACTTTCGAGTTTGGAGGGTCAAAGCCGGAGCTTATTATTTCCAAAGTACCGTTTTGTGTGCTTTCGGCGGCTTCGCTCGACGAGCCCTCCTTGTTTGCCAATCTTTCCCCCCGATGTAAGCCCATAGTCACTAAATCACAACGTTTAAGCCAAGATGATCGATCCTTTATCGAGACAGAAATCTCTCGCCTTCTAGCTGACGGTATCATTGAGCCATGTTCATCTTCCTGGCGGGCTCAAATCGTCATTGTTAAAAATCCTCTGAAGCAACACAAGAAACATCTTTGCATCGATTACTCGCAAACTATTAACCAGTATACCGACCTGGATGCCTACCCACTACCGCGCATCGATGACATGGTCAATAACCTTGCCAACTACAAGGTATTTTCAACTTTTGATTTAAAGAGCGCATATCATCAAGTGCCGTTAAAGGACTCTGACAAGAAGTATACGGCCTTTGAGGCCAATGGTCGGCTTTACCAGTTTTGTCGCCTTCCATTTGGGGTCACCAGTGGGGTGGCCGTCTTTCAACGGGCAATGGATAGCCTAGTCAAACTGGAGAACTCAACGGACACTTTTCCATATCTGGATAACATCACCATTGCTGGTCATGACCAGAAGGAGCATGATGCCAACCTCCAGAAATCTTTTGACGTTCTCCGTCGTCGCAACTTAATCTTAAATGAGTCCAAATCTGTGAAATCAGTACCATCAGTCAACATCCTTGGCTACTGGGTGGGTAACGGTGTCATCAAATCAGATCCGGAGTGACTTCGTCCGCTTCAGGAGCTCCCTCCCCCTACGAATCTCGGCTCTCTTCGTCGGGCACTCGGCATGTTCGCCTATTATGCAAAATGGATACCCCACTTCTTCGACAAGATCCAGCCCCTGCTCCACGCAAAGTCATTTCCATTGGAGGCAACAGCTATTTCAGCTTTCAACCTCCTCAAGCTACAACTGGAAAAAGCCACGCTTTGTTCCATTGATGAAAATCTTCCTTTCGTGGTCGCGTGCGATGCATCGGATGTGGCGATCTCTGCTACCTTGAATCAAGGTGGTCGACCCTTTGCATTTCTGTCCAGAACTTTGCCGGGTAGCGAGCTCTATTATCCTCCTGTCGAAAAGGAGGCTACGGCCATCATCGAAGTGGTACGTAAATGGAGTCATTTTCTCACTCGTCGCCATTTCACACTTATAACCAATCAGCGCTCCGTGGCCTTTATGCTGGATAACCGTAAACGCACTAAGATCAAGAATAACAAAATACAACTCTGGAGGATGGAATTGGCCACCTTTGGATACACCATACATTATCGACCCGGCAAAGAGAATGTGGCCCCGGATACCCTCACGCGGGCATTCTGCTCTTCTATGTCAACTTCGACTCTGGCGGATCTGCATACTGACTTATGCCATCCTGGCGTTACCCATATGTTGCACTTTGTGCGATCTAAAAATCTCCCATTTTCTACGGAAGATGTGAAAAGAACATGCTCCTCCTGTAGAATTTGTGCAGAAATAAAACCGCAATTCTTCCGTTCATCGGATGGCTCGCTCATACAAGCTATGCAGGCTATGCAGCGACTCAGCATTGACTTTAAAGGGCCATTGCCCTCCTCAACGTGGAACACCTACTTACTGACTATGGTGGATGAATATTCACGCTTTCCCTTTGCTTTCCCCTGTCCAAATATGCTTACTTCCACAGTGATCAAATGCCTTGATCAAGTCTTTTCCCTTTGCGGTACGGCCAATTTCATCCACTCTGATCAGGGTCCATCCTTCATGTCAAGCGAACTCAAAAGTTATCTCTCCCAACGGGGAATCGCCACAAGTAAAACGACACCATACCATCCCATCGGTAACGGACAGGTTGAGAGATACAACGCTATCATTTGGAACGCTGTTCGTCTTGCGCTGAAGCCACGCAACCTACCAGACCAGCAGTGGGAAACTATGCTCCCTGACGTGTTGCATTCCATCAGGTCTCTCCTTTCTATGTCTACCAATGTCACACCTCATGAGCGATTCTTCAGCTTCCAGCGTCGCTCCACCCATGGGACGTCTCTACCGTCATGGTTGGCAGCTCCCGGCCCTGTGCTACTCCGAAGATTTGTCCGATCATCTAAAACCGATCCTCTCGTCGACGAGGTAGAACTCACGGACGTCAACCCCACGTACGCGCACGTGTGGTACCCAGATGGCCGGGAATCCACCGTTTCGCTCCGGGACCTGGCTCACTGTCCGGCCGGTTCCATGGACACAAGCAATAGAGGGACCCATGGTGATGATGCTGACACTCTGTGCTCCCCCGAAGATGACGCCCTACCCACCGGATCCACTCAGGGAGCCGAGCGCTCCCTGTGGGATGGCCACCTGAGGCCAGGATGCCGGTCAATCCCCGGCTACCCAACAGGATGAAGCCAGTTCTGTGCCTGTGGGGACCCGCACCCGGAGTCACGATCTCCCCAGCCTCCCTCGGGTCGATTAGAGCAACACGGGCCCTGTCGATCCACTGGTACGGATCAAGCGGCCCAGGGACCAAGACACGGTCTGGGGAGACGTGCCTTCTAGCCATAAACAAAAATCTAAAGGCTGCGGCTATTTGTGGTCCGCCTAATCTGCTAAGAGGGCGTCGTCGGACTTCCAAATCTTTTAGGCAGGAAGAATGTTATAAATCTCATCATTCATTAAGAAACTACTCGTGAAATAACTCTGGACGGCCAGCTGGTGGCGCCGTCCAAGGAGTAAAATACGCGGGCATGGGCCCAGCTTGCCAGGGACATTTTGTAAGACAAGGAACTAGTGAAGTACAACTAGACCTCCATGTTCTGAAACAAGTTGATTAAAGCCTTGCTTTATGCTCAAACCAAGTGCGTAGTGAGTTTTATTACGTCAGTGAACGTCTGGGGAACACGCCTGATCCGGGGTAGCCCTAAAGGGGCTAGGACTAGTAATTATCCTTTCAAGACAAGGGTAATGTAGTAGATGTAATTTAACTAGATTTTCAAAAGGCCTTCGATAAGGTACCACATAATAAACTAATGAATGAGGCCAGGGAATGTGGTGTCAGGGGAAAAGTAGCAGAATGGATAGCTAGCTGGCTTCAAGACAGAAAGCAGAGAGTAGGGGTAAAGGTAAATCAGAGTGGCAGAAGGTGGGAAGTGGTGTTCCACAAGGATCAGTGCTGGGACCACTGTTGTTTACAATTTATATTAATGATTTAGACCTTGGAATCAAGAACACAATTCCTAAGTTTGCAGATGACACCAAATTGGGGGGGCGGGGGGTTTTGGCGGTGGGGGCTGGGGGGTGGGGGGTGGGGGGTGCTGGTGGAAGCCAATACTGAGGACGACTGCAACAAATTACAAGAAGACATTTAACAAATTCAACACAGATAAATGTGAGGTGTTACATTTCAGTAAGAAATATAGGGAGGTCATATATTACTTGGAAAATAAGAATCTAAATGGGGTAGAGGAACAAAGGTATCTAGGAGTAACATAGAAACATAGAAGATAGGAGCAGGAGTAGGCCATTTGGCCTCTCAAGGCTGCTCCGCCATTCAATGCGATCATGGCTGATCATCCAAATTCAGTAACCTGTCACTGCTTTCTCCCCCTATCCCTTGATCCCCTTAGCCTTAAGAAATATATCTAACTTCTTCTTGAATATATTTAATGAATTGGCCTCAACTGTCTTCGGTGGTAGAGAATTCCACAGGTTTAGCACTCTCTGGGTGAAGAAATTCCTCCTCATCTCAGTCCTAAATGGCTTACCCCTTATCCTTAGACTGTGACCCCTGGTTCTGGACTCCCCCGCCATCGGGAACAGCCTTCCTGCATTTACTCTGTCTGGTCCTGTTAGAATTTTATAAGTTTCAATGAGATCCCCTCTCATTCTTCTAAACTCTAGCGAATATACGGCTAATCGACTCAATCTCTCTTCATACGTCATTCCTGCCATCCCAAGTATCAGTCTGGTGAATCTTCGCTGCACTCCCTCCATGGCAAGAACATCCTTCCTCAGATAGGCCACTAAAACTGCACACAATACTCAAGGTGTGGTCTCATCAAGGCCCTGTACAACTGCAGCAAGACATCCTTGTTCCTGTACTCGAATCCTCTCGCTATGACGGCCAACATACCATTTGCCTTCTTAACCGCCTGCTGCACCTGCATGCTTACCTTCAGCGACTGGTGCACAAGGACACCCAGGTCTCGTTGCACTTCCCCTTTTCCCAATCTATTGCCGTTCAGATAATAATCTGCCTTCCTGTTTTTGCCACCAAAGTGGATAACCTCGCATTTATCCACATTATACTGCATCTGCCATGCATCTGCCCAATCGCCCAACCAGTCCAAATCATACTGGAATTTCTCTGCATCCTCCTCACAGCACACACGCCCACGCAGATTTGTGTCGTCTGCAAACTTGGAGATATTACATCTAGTTCCCTCATCTAGATCATTAATATATATTGTGAATAACTGGGGTCCTAGCACCGATCCCTGCGGTACCCCACTAGTCACTGCCTGCCACTCGGAAAAAGACCCGTTTATTCCAACTCTTTGCTTCCTGTCTGCCAACCAGTTCTCTATCCAAGACAGTACCTTACCCCCAGTCCCATGTGCCTTAACTTTGCACATTAGTCTCTTATGCGGGACCTTATCGAAAGCCTTCTGAAAGTCCAAATACACCACATCCACTGGTCCTCCCTTATCTATTCTACCAGTTACAACCTCAAAATATTCCAGTAGACTATTCAGGCATGATTTACCTTTTGTAAATCCATGTTGACTTTGTCCGATCCTGTCACTGCTTTCCAAGTGCTCTGCTATTACATCTTTTATAATGGACTCTAGCATTTTCCCCACTACTGAGGTCAGGCTTACCGGTCTATAATTCCCCGTTTTTTCTCTACCAACTTTTTTAAATAGTGGGGTTACTTTAGCTACCCTCCAGTCCATGGGAACTGTTCCAGAGTCTATAGAATTTTGGAAGATGACCAGTAATGCATCCACTATTTCTAGGGCCACTTCCTTAAGTACCCTAGGATGTAGATTATCAGGCCCTGGGGATTTAGCGGCCTTCAATCCTGTCAATTTCCCTAACACCATTTCCCTACAAATACTGATTTCATTCAGTTCCTCCCTCTCATTAGACCCTATGTTCCCCGACATCTCTGGGAGTTTATTTGTGTCCTCCTTTGTGAAAACAGAACCAAAGTATGTATTTAATTGGTCTGCCATGTCTTTGTTCCCCATTATAAATTCCCCTGATTCTGACTGCAAGGGACCTACGCTTGACTTTACCAATCTTTTTCTCTTCACATATCGATAGAGTACAAATACACAAATCACTAAAGGTATCGACACAGGTTAACAAGGCCATAAAAAAGCAAACCAAGCATCAGGGTTTATTTCTAGAGGGATAGAATTGAAAAGTAGTGAAGTTGTGCTAAACTTGTATTGGACCCTGGTTAGACCACACTTGGAGACTGTGTGCAATTCTGGTCGCTGTATTATAAAAAGGAGATAGAGGCACTGGAGAGGGTGCAGAGAAGATTTACAAGGATGATACCAGAATTGCAAGGGTATACATATCAGGAAAGGATGAACAGGCTGGGTCTCTTTTCTCTTGAAAAGAGAAGGCTGAGGGGTGACCTTTAAAATCATGAAAGGTTTTGATAGAGTGGATACAGAGAGAATGTTTCCACTTGTGGGGAGGAGCAAAGCTAGAGTCCGTCAATGTAAGATAGTCACCAAAAAATCAAATAGGAAATTCAGAAGAAACTTCTTTACCCAGAGAGTGGTGAGAATGTGGAACTCGTTACCATGGGAAGTGGTTGGGGCAAATAGTATAGATGCATTTAAGGGGCGATTAGATAAGTAAGTATATGAGGGAGAAGGGAGTAGAGGGTTATGCTGATAGTGTTAGATGATGGACGATGGGATTAGACTCGAGTGGAGCATAAACGCCAGCATAGACTGGTTGGGCCGAATGGCCTGTTTCTGTGCGGTATATCCTATGTAATCCTATGTAATCTTAGTTAAATTACAGTGCGCTACTGATTTTAATAGGTCACGACAAGGCTAAACATAACATGGCATATTATTTTCTTATCTCTGATTGCTGAGAGTTAACTGTGAGGTTCCTGGAATGGGCTCAACCAGTGGCTCAGTTGGTAAGTGATGTTGTACTCAGCTATTCCAGGTTGAATCCCTGGTCTGTGCTCAGTTAGCTCAATTGATCTCACATGCTTCTGGGATAAGGGGGGAGATAAATCATCCAGAGCTCCTTGCAGGTGAAGTTCGGACATATTCGGTTGCTACTCCCAACAAACAAGACTCGCTGGTTCGGCTCAAGCATGAGGAACAACTACTTGGGAGAATTGCTGGATGGCAACGGGCACTTGTGGAACTGTAGCTCGACACAAGACATCAGCTTTAGGAGAGGAGGGGACAGAAGTTGTAATGTATATACCTTTTATTGGGGAACTATCTTTTACAGCTCATGTATACTGCAGTACCGGCAGTGACCACACCTGTATATAGCCCTGAGTAGTAATCTGTACAGGTCAGTTCCACTGTGAGCCACGTTGAGTAAACACCTGTTGTACCGTTCTCCGCAGTCTGTGTTTTATTATACACGGACACAACATTGGCGACGAGGCAAGTTCAAACCTACCTGCAACTCTGCATCACCTCCCGGGGATTCATTCCTGGAGATCAGTGGATTGGAGGTCAAGGCCAGAGACTCGGGCGTCGACCACGGGCAACCACCCAGTCATCCAGCAGAGACTCGAGAATTGCGAGGGAGGCTGTCGAGAGCCAGGCTTGGCTTTCCAGTCGAGGTGGTCCAGCGAAACGGGCTGGCAACAGGTAGTGCGCAGACCCGTCCCGGACAGCGGTGGGCTAGAGCCCGACCGAGCAGCACAGCAAAGGGCCGAGCAGCGTCGATGGGGGAGAGAGAGAGAGGGCAGAACGCACAGGGCGCAGCCGGTGTTCAGGGGCCGAGCAGCGTCGGAGAGAGGGAGGGAGAGACGTGCAGAAACCCGCAAGGCACCGCCATTGCCACGAGGACCACCGAGAGCGGCGTTGGCAGCAGCGCAGGAGAAGCGCGCGAAACCTACAGGGCGTTGCCATTGCCACGAGAACCGCCGGGAGCGGCGTTGGCAGCAGCGGGGGAGGAAGGAAAGCGCGGGAGATGCCATTTTAAGCCATTGGGAGACGCCATTTTAAACCACACCCAAAATGCCGAAGAGTGGCAGTATCACCGCATTTGACAATGAAGTCGAAGATTGGACTACATATGTCGAACGAATAGAGGTGTACTGCAAGGCAAATGAGGTGTCAGATGACAAGAAAGCGTTGGTATTGTTAAATTTAATGGGTGCAAAGACGTATGGTTTATTACGAAATCTAGTAACCCCAACAAAGCCAATGGAAAAGAGTTTTGAAGACATAGTAACTGTGGTGTATGTAACCTGTTCCACCTTAAGAGAACTTAAGCCTGTTCCACCTTAAGAGATGTACTACTTTCTCTGGCTGCTGTATACGTAATACCGGTGGTGACCACCGGTATATAAGTACTGTGTAGTGATATTGCTGTTAGTATAGCCCTGACCTCCAACTAGTAAAGGCCTGTTGAAACGTTATTCTTGTAGTCTGTGTCAGTAATTAATCTTAAATACAACTAGAACACACAGACTTAACAGTGGCGACGAGTCCGATTCTTACCCTGCGGCAGTTTATATCCACGGCGGCTTCGTCCACAGAACGGGCGTCGAAGAGAGGCATCCACCCTCATCACCCTGCTGGAAGACACGTCGCGCGGCAGGCATCGAGAACCCGGAGTGTAGAAGATATCCTGAACTCGAAGCCTCCATCAGCGGCAGTCAGCTATCTTCCTTCTACCTCGGCGGTGGGTAAGCCGGTCAGCGACGCGAGCAGAAAGTCGGCCGCGTTGGCTGTACAGACGGGGAGGGAAGACGGAGGAATAAGGGCGGTGAGATCGATCGCGACCGGAGATAAGGGCCGGGCCGCATTCGGGCCGAAAGGCGCAGCGCGGGGACATCGATCGCGGCTGGTGATAAGGGCCGGGCCGCATTCGGGCCAAAAAGGCGCAGCGTCTGGGGCGACTGAAGGCGCGAGAGCCGCGGTGAAGGCGAACGCAGCCGGTGCTAATAACCGGGCTGCAAGAAGGGCTGCGAGGCGCGACATCGGGGAAACGCGAATGCACAAGGGAGCCGCGGTGAAGCGGAGACAGCGTCGGGGGAGTTACTAACCGCTGGGAAAGGGGAGCAGCAGCGGCACGCCAAACGCCATTGCAGCCAGCGGGTGAAGAAGGCGAGCGCGGGAAAGACCGCCAAGCGCGGGAAACCACCATTTTGTAGGCGGAGGACAAAGACAAGAGCGGGAAGCCACCATCTTGGAAAAAGGGAAATCACTAAAAAAAAAAGAAATTGCAACGATGCCTAAACATGGGAACATTAATACCTTTGATAGCGACATCGAAGATTGGGCCACGTATGTAGAACGCATACAAAATTATTGTAAAGCAAATAAAATCCCAGATGATGAGAAAGCACTAACTTCATTAAACTTAATGGGTGCGAAGACATACGGGCAATTGAAACACCTTTTATCACCAGATGAACCGGCGGAGAAGACGTTCGAGGAGATTGTTACTGTCCTGAGAAATCATCTAAACCCCACGCCGCTGATGCTAGTGGAACGATTTAAATTTTACAGCAGAAAGCAGCTGAAAGATGAAAGCAATGCTGAATATTTAATGGAATTGCGTAAGCTAGCAAAGTACTGTCAGTTTGGAACGGGACTAACAGATGCGCTAAGAGATAAATTTGTGTGTGGATTATTAAAAGAAGATACACAAAAGCGACTGCTCGAGGAGAATGAGCTGACGCTTGAGAAAGCGGTCACTATGGCAGCATCACACGAAGCCGCAGCGAGAGGCACGGCAGTAATGCAGCTACGGTCACCGGAACTCAGTACAAATCAATTGGTTTTGAGTACTGTAAAATGTTATCGTTGTGGAAAGACAACGCACGATCAGAACCAGTGTTGGTTTAAAAACCAAGAATGCAGAACGTGTGGCAGGCTTGGCCACATAGCTAAAGTATGCCGGTCAGGAAAGAAGACCAGCAACAAAAAGTCACCGCAAGGAAAATACATAAAGGTACACAAGGTGACAAAGAACAGTTCGAACGAACAGAAGTCAGATTCAGACGCCAGCAGTAATGAACTGGGTAGCTTAAGAGTACACAACGTTGGTAAGGATGCAGATCTCCAGACAATTTGGGTCACTCTTCAGATAGCAGGAGTCCAAGTAAAGATGGAATTGGACGCTGGATCGGCATTGACGGTCATGAATAAGAAAGATTACAAAAGGTTATTCCAACATATTCCCCTACGGGATACGGAGATTATATTGAAAACATACACGGGGCAAAGAGTGTACCCCATCGGAAAGATAGAGGTAAAAGTGGTCCACAAGGGCAAAGAAAGCCAAGTAATGGACTTATATGTGCTACCTGAAGGAGGTCCACCACTACTGGGACGGGAGTGGATTAGGAAAATGAATATGGACTGGCACTCCTTAAAGGCACTAATGGTAGATTCCGGGGAAACAGATGTCAAACCTAAACGATTGTCCAGAATATTGGATGATGCTAAAGAGGTGTTCCAGCAGGGACTGGGAACACTGAGAGGAATTACGGCAAACATCAAGATTGATGAACATGCACAACCAAAATTTTTCAAAGCCAGACCGGTACCCTATGCAATACGACCTGCTGTAGAAGCGGAACTGGAAGCGCTAGAACGTTCAGTTGTACTGTCTAAGGTAGATTGGAGTGAGTGGGCTACGCCCATTGTTCCCGTTATGAAACGTCCTTCGAGCAACAAGCCAGGAGAACCAGGGAAGGTTCGCATCTGTGGAGACTTCAAGATCACCGTTAATCCGGTGCTTCACACGGTGCAGTATCCGCTTCCGCGGATTGAGGATATTTTTGCTTCGTTGTCTGGCGGGAAACACTTCACCAAGATAGACCTGGCGCAGGCGTACTTGCAGATGGAGGTTGAAGAAGAGTCACGCCAGTACCTCACGATCAACACATTATTCAAGAAGGGTAGCAGGGATAAACCAGGGAATTACAGGCCAGTGAGCCTAACATCTGTGGTAGGGAAATTATTGGAAAAAATTCTGAGGGACAAAATTAGTCTCCACTTGGAGAGGCAAGGATTAATCGGGGATAGTCAGCATGGCTTTGTCAAGGGTAAATCATGTCTGACAAATCTGATTGAATTTTTCGAGGGGGTGACTAGGGGGGTGGATGAGGGAAATGCTGTGGATGTGGTTTACATGGACTTCAGTAAAGCTTTTGACAAAGTCCCGCATAGGAGACTGGTCAAGAAGGTAAGAGCCCATGGGATCCAGGGTGCCTTGGCGCGTTGGATCCTAAACTGGCTGAGTGGCAGGAGGCAGAGGGTGATGGTCGAAGGTTGCTTTTGTGACTGGAAGCCTGTGTCCAGTGGGGTACCTCAGGGATCGGTGCTGGGTCCCTTGTTGTTTGTGATCTACATAAATGATTTGGATGAGAATGTAAAAGGTATGATCAGTAAGTTCGCAGATGACACGAAAATTGGTGGGGTGGTAAATTGCGAGGAGGAAAGCCTCAGGCTACAGGACGATATAAACGGGTTGGTCAGATGGGCGGAAAAGTGGCAAATGGAATTTAACCCTGAAAAGTGCGAGGTGATGCATTTTGGACGGACAAATAAGGTAAGGGAATACACAATGAGTGGTAGGACCCTAGGAAGTACAGAGGGTCAGAGGGACCTTGGTGTACATGTACATAGAT
Organism: Somniosus microcephalus; assembly: GCF_052327205.1. Classification (NCBI taxonomy): domain Eukaryota; kingdom Metazoa; phylum Chordata; class Chondrichthyes; order Squaliformes; family Somniosidae; genus Somniosus; species Somniosus microcephalus. Next base: position 58,176,077 of record NC_140987.1, on the reverse strand, counting down.
CCCTGAAGGCAGCGGAACAGGTAGATAAGGTGGTTAAAAAGGCATATGGGATACTTGCCTTCATTAGCCGAGGCATAGAATATAAGAGCAGGGAGGTTATGATGGAGCTGTACAAAACGCTGGTGAGGCCACAGCTGGAGTACTGTGTGCAGTTCTGGTCGCCTCACTATAGGAAGGATGTGATTGCTTTGGAGAGGGTGCAGAGAAGATTCACCAGGATGTTACCTGGGATGGAGCGCCTCAGCTATGAAGAGAGGCTGGACAGGCTGGGGTTGTTTTCCTTGGAGCAAAGAAGGCTGAGGGGGGACCTGATTGAGGTGTACAAAATGATGAGGGGCATAGATAGGATAGATAAAGAGGAACTTTTCCCCTTAGTAGGGGGGTCAATAACAAGGGGGCATAGATTTAGGGTAAGGGGCAGGAGATTTAGAGGGGATTTGAGGAGGAACTTTTTCACCCAGAGGATGGTTGGAATGTGGAACTCAATGCCTGAAAGGGTGGTAGAGGCAGGAACCCTCACAACATTCAAGAAGCATTTGGATGAGCACTTGAAATGCCATTGCATACAAGGCTATGGACCAAATGCTGGGAAATGGGATTAGACTGGACAGGGATGGATGGGCGGCGCGGACACGATGGGCCGAAGGGCCTCTTTCTGTGCTGTAAAACTCGATGACTCTATGACTCTATGAACACGCATAGAGGTTTGTACCGGTATAATAGGCTGGTTTTTGGAGTGGCATCGGCTCCAGCAATTTGGCAGAGGGCCATGGAGCAGGTATTACAGGGAATTCCAGGCACACAATGTTACCTGGACGATATTCTGATTACAGGAGAAGGTGATGAAGAACACCTCGCAAACTTGGAACTGGTGCTCAACAGACTGAAAGAGTATGGACTTCGAGTTAATCGGCAGAAATGTGAGTTCTTTCAGAAGCGGATCTCATACTGTGGTCATGTCATTGACCGGGAGGGGCTTCATAAGTCTCCTGACAAGATAGAGGCAGTTGTAAAGGCTCCCGCGCCGGATAATGTCTCTCAGTTGAGGTCGTTTCTAGGATTGATTAACTATTTCCATAAGTTTCTACCGAATCTATCCACGGTACTGCACCCGCTGAACGCTCTTTTACAGAAGGGGGTACCATGGGAATGGAGCGAAAACTGTAAGAAGGCATTTTGCAAAAGCAAAGAATTGATCACCTCAGAGGAAGTGTTGGCTCACTTCAACCCGACACTGCCTATTCGGTTGGCTTGTGATGCTTCTCCATATGGTATTGGGGCAGTACTCTCACACAAGTTGCCAAATGGCACGGAAAGGCCAGTCGCGTTTGCATCCAGATCATTGACCTCCGCTGAGCGCAACTATGCGCAGATCGATAGGAAGGCTCTCAGCCTTGTATGGGGAGTGAAGAAGTTTAATCATTACCTGCAGGGCCAAAAATTCACACTTCTGACAGACCATCAGCCGTTGGTATCCATTTTTAACCCTAAGAAGGGTGTTTCGGTGATGACAGCACAGAGACTCCAGAGATGGTCCCTTTTCCTAGGGGCACATCAATATCAAATAGATTTCAAAGGTACAAAGCAGCATGGCAATGCTGATGGGCTGTCGCGCCTGCCACTACCTGAAGAAGAGACGACGAAAGTTGACCCTGTTGAGTTATTTCATTCGACCATCATCGAGTGTTTACCAGTCACCAATGCAAGTATTGAAAGAGAAACCAGGAACGACCCGACACTGTCCCGAGTCTACGAGGTGACAGTGAAGGGATGGCCAACACATGGTGATCCTCTGTTACCGGCATTCTCGGCAAGGCGAGACCAGCTGTCCGTCTGCCATGGTACTTTGATGTACGGGACAAGAGTGATTATTCCTCCCAAGTTAAGGGAAAGAGTTCTAAAGGAACTGCATGAAGGTCATCTGGGGGGAGTTAAGATGAAAAGTCTTGCTAGGGCTTATGTATGGTGGCCGGGTATTGAACAACAGATAGAGGAGTTGACGAAAATCTGCGCTGGGTGCCAAAAAGTGCAAAATGCACCTCCGATCGCACCGCTACACCCATGGGAATGGCCTTCAGCCCCATGGCAACGCGTACATATTGACTTTGCTGGTCCATTCATGGACTCCATGTTCCTAATTGCGGTGGACGCACATTCCAAATGGCCAGAAGTGATCAAGATGAATACCACTACTTCAGAAAAGACAATTGTGGTGTTAAGAACAATATTCGCAAGGAACGGATTGCCAGAACAGATATGTTCGGACAACGGACCACAGTTTGTGTCGGAAGAATTCCAAAAATTCTTAAAGAAGAATGGGGTGAAACATTATACCTCTGCCCCATATCATCCGGCGACAAACGGGTTGGCCGAGAGATTTGTCCAAACATTCAAAAAGGCAATAAAGGCCATGAACGATGATCAGATTCCGCTACAACACAAGGTGGACAATTTCCTAATGGCATATCGAAACGCCGCTCATGCAGTAACTAACCAAAGTCCTGCCATGATGTTTTATAACAGGAGGTTGCGGTCCAGGTTGGACTTGTTAAAACCAAATGTGCGGAGGGAAGTGGAAAACAAACAGTTCCGGCATATTAATAACAAGACCACTCGAAGTTTCGACGTAGGACAACCAGTGTTGGCAAGGGACTATGGAAACGAAAAATGGCAGTCCGGAACAATTCGGGCCAGACAAGGACCTCTGATGTACACAGTAGATATTGGTAACAATGTGATAAGGCGTCATGCGGATCAACTGGTAGAATCGAGAGCAAGGGTCGAACCCATGGTTGCGACAGAGACAACTGTGGAAGACGTTAATGAACCTGAAGCATCTACCTCAGCAGGGAATGTACCTGATGATGACGTCCAATACATAGGAAACCAACTAGAGGAGTCACCTCAGCAACAAGAATCAGAAACCACTGAAAGGCGTTATCCAACCCGAATCAGAAGGCCTCCTGAGAGACTGAACCTTTGAACTGTTTATACCTGAAGTTATATATGTATATATGTTATTATGTTATGTTAAATGGGGATATGACTGTTAAGCTAAAAAGGGAGGATTGTGGTGTATGTAACCTGTTCCACCTTAAGAGAACTTAAGCCTGTTCCACCTTAAGAGATGTACTACTTTCTCTGGCTGCTGTATACGTAATACCGGTGGTGACCACCGGTATATAAGTACTGTGTAGTGATATTGCTGTTAGTATAGCCCTGACCTCCAACGAGTAAAGACCTGTTGAAACGTTATTCTTGTAGTCTGTGTCAGTAATTAATCTTAAATACAACTAGAACACACAGACTTAACAGTAACGATACTAAAGGAACATTTAAACCCCACACCGCTGCTGATAGCAGAAAGATGCAAGTTTCACAAACAGAACCAGCATAAGGATGAAAGCAATGCTGATTATTTAACAGAACTGCGCAAACTATCGAAACACTGCCAGTTTGGAGCGGGACTGGCAGATACCTTAAGGGACAAGTTTGTGTGTGGGCTTCAAAGTGAAGGAACCCAGAAATGGCTTTTATCTGAAAAGGAACTTATGCTGGAAAAGGCTTTCAGCATTGCGGTATCATATGAAGCAGCAGCACCGGGCGCTGCAGAGATACAACAGAGACCGCAAGAATATGGCACAAACGAAATGTCATATGGAACAGAGAAGTGCTATCGCTGCGGCAGAACAACACATGACCAGAATGATTGCTGGTTCAAAGACAAAGTGTGCAGACAGTGTGGAAAAGTAGGACACATAGCATGAGTCTGCAGGTCGGGAAAAAAACCCAGCAATAAGAAACCTATCAAAGAAAAGTACAAGAAGGTACATAAGATGATGGAGAATAGTTCAGATGAACAAAAGAGTGATAACGACTCCGAAAGCAGGGAACTGAGTTGTCTGAAACTACATAATGTGATCACAACGGAGGATCACCAAACCATTTGGGTCACTCTCAAGATAGCAGGAGTCCAGGTAAAGATGGAATTGGACACAGGATCAGCCCTAACAGTCATAAACCGACGGGACTACGAGCGACTATTCTCACACATACCCTTGAGAGACACAAAAATTATTTTGAAGACGTACACGGAGCAAAAAGTCTACCCCAAAGGAAAAATAAGGGTGACCGTTATATATAACGGTAAGGAAACACCAAAACTAGACCTGTATGTATTGCAAGATGGAGGACCACCATTACTGGGATGTGATTGGATCCGGAAAATACAACTGGATTGGCATTCCATACAGGCACTGACTGTGGCTGACAAAAAGGATGACGACGTCACACCTGGGCGACTGTCAAAGATCCTAACTGACGCAAAAGAAGTGTTCCAGCAAGGACTCGGAACATTAAAAGGCATGACAGTGACGATTAAATTGAAGAAAACGCAAGCCCCAAATTTTTTAAGACCAGATCTTATGCGATCCGCCCAGCCGTCGAAGCAGAGCTGGAGAGTCTGGAACGTTCAGGTGTACTGTCCAAGGTAGACTGGAGTGAGTGGGCTACACCCATCGTCCCTGTGATGAAAAAGTCATTGAGCAGCACGCCTGGGGAACCAAGGAAGGTTCACATCTGTGGGGACTTTAAGGTAACAGTGAACCCGGTCCTTCACACTGTACAATATCCACTTCCGCGGATTGAAGATATTTTCGCCTCGCTATCTGGAGGGAAATGCTTCACTAAGATTGATCTGGCCCAGGCGTATCTGCAAATGGAGGTAGAAGAAGCATCAAAAAAATACCTCACAATCAACACCCATAAAGGTCTCTGCCAATACAACCGGCTGGTATTCGGGGTAGCATCAGCTCCGGCTATTTGGCAGAGGGCAATGTAACAAGTCCTGCAAGGGATCCCAGGGACCCAGTGTTATTAGGACGACATCCTGGTCACGGGCGAAAATGACAGTGATCACCTTGCCAACCTGGAGCAGTTGCTCACTAGATTGCAGGAATATGGGCTCCGAGCTAACCACCCCAAATGCGAGTTTATTAGAAAACAGATCTCGTATTGTGGCCACGTTATCGATAAAGAGGGGTTACATAAGTCCCCAGAGAAGATTGAGGCAGTAGTCAAGGCTCCAGCACCGGAAAATGTGTCACAACTGAGGTCGTTCCTTGGGCTGGTAAATTACTACCATAAGTTCTTGCCAAATTTGTCTACAATACTACACCTACTGAACACCCTACTGCAAACTGGGGTGCCATGGAAGTGGAGTGACGAATGTAGACGAGCTTTCCAGAAGAGCAAAACACTAATCACATCGAAAGAGGTATTGGCCCATTACAACCCAGCATTACCAATTCGGTTGGCATGTGATGCGTCACCCTACGGCATTGGAGCGGTGCTGTCGCACAAATTCTCGGACAGCTCAGAGAGGCCAATAGCCTTTGCGTCACGATCACTAACCTCAGCCGAGCGTAACTACGCCCAGATTGACAGGGAGGCCCTCAGCCTAGTGTGGGGAGTGAAAAAGTTCAATCACTATCTGCACGGGCAGAAATTCACCTTGCTGACTGATCACCAGCCTCTTGTCTCCATTTTTAATCTGAAGAAGGGCGTTCCGGTGATGACTGCGCAACGACTACAAAGATGGTCACTTTTTCTAGGGGCGCACCACTATGAGATTGAATATAAGGGCACGAAACAGCATGGAAATGCTGATGGGCTATCACGCCTGCCACTGCCTACTGCGGAGGAAGCACCAGCAGTGGATCCTGTCGAAATATTCCATTCGACTATAGTTGAATACCTACCGGTAACTAACGCTTGTATCGAAAAGGAAACCCGAAATGACCGGACACTGTCTTGGGTATATGATTTGACGGTGAAGGGATGGCCAGCACATGGCGACTCACTGTTGCCAGCATTTTCGACAAGGAGAGAACAGCTGTCAGTGTGCCGGGGGACCTTGATGTGTGGATCCCGAGTGGTAATTCCACCCAAGTTAAGGGATAGAGTGCTCAATGAGCTTCATGAGGGTCATCTGGGAGGGGTAAAAATGAAAAGCCTAGCCAGGGCTTATGTGTGGTGGCCGGGAATCGATAAACAAATCGAGGACCTGACCAAGAGCTGCTCAGGATGCCAGAAAGTCCAAAATGCACCACCACAGGCCCCTCTACACCCATGGGAGTGGCCCTCATCTCCATGGCAACGGGTGCATATTGATTTTGCTGGTCCATTCATGGACTCAATGTTTTTAATAGCCGTGGATGTGCACTCAAAATGGCCTGAGGTCATCTAAATGTCCTCCACCACTACGGAGAAAACTATTGCAGTCCTACGGACCATTTTTGCCAGGAATGGCTTGCCAGAACAGATTTGCTCCGACAACGGACCACAGTTTGTGTCCGAAGAGTTCCGGAGGTTCTTGAAAAAGAATGGGGTAAGGCATTACACATCCGCCCCGTATCATCCAGCCACAAATGGATTGGCTGAGAGGTTCGTACAAACCTTTAAGAAGGCAATAAAGGCTATGTACAATGACAACATTCTGCTGTAGCACAAGGTGGACAATTTCCTGTTTGCCTACCGGAATGCGACACATGCAGTCACCAACCAGGCCCCAGCCATGGTGTTCTTTAACCGAAGGTTAAGATCTCGCCTGGATTTGCTCAGACCAAACGTACGAAGAGATGTTGAGAGTAAGCAATTCCAGCACATCCATGAGAAGCCAACAAGGAGCTTCAATGTAGGGCAACCAGTCTTGGCCCGCGACTACCGAACAGAAAAATGGCAGCCAGGAACGATATGCACACGGCAGGGCCCACTAATGTACACAGTGGACGTTGGGGAGAGCATCGTGAGACGCCATGCTGACCAGATCCTAGAGTCACAGGAACAAGTCAACCCCATGCCTCGCCCATATGTACCTGGTGATGAACCCGATGTACAGGTCGCATCTACCCCAGAAACAGTAGCATCGGAAGCTGATGAACCAACCGACGACAGGGGGCCAGAATCGCCTCCGCACCAAGAGCAAGACACTCGGGAAAGGCGCTATCCAGAAAGGGTCAGGAAGCCTCCCCAAAGACTGAATATATAAATAGACTATTTTCAGCTAATGTTGCATGTCATAAGTGTTAATTGTAATTAGTTTGATATTTAATTGTTAAATGAGTGTTATGGTACTGTTAATCTAAAAGCGGAGGAATTGTAATGTATATACCTTTAAGTGGGGAACTATCTTTTACAGCTCATGTATACTGCAGTACCGGCAGTGACCACACCTGTATATAGCCCTGAGTAGTAATCTGTACAGATCAGTTCCACTGTGAGCCACGTTGAGTAAACACCTGTTGTACCGTTCTCCGCAGTCTGTGTCTTATTATACACGGACACAACAGAAGTCAATTAAACAAAAAGAGGTTTTGCACAATGGAGATATGAAAGAGCACTTGTACTGAGATTAGGATAATTAGAATTGCATAAAATCTGAGATATGAATTTGATATCAGAAGAATGGAATATTAAAACATTCCATGTAGACTTCTTTTTGTGGACAAGTGGTTCCGAGAGAGTGGTGAACAATAATGCTGCAGCACTGAAGAAGCTGCAAGCACTCTTGTTGCCTCAGAGTGGAGGTATGAATAATAGCAATGTCGTATCTGGTGATATCAGGTGCAGACCGTGCATTCCCACACTCAAACCTCCTGGGTAAAACAAACATACTTGCTGCTGAATGATTATCATGAAATGCTGTTCTGGTAGCTTCTCAATTTAAAGCTTTTTTTTAAAAAAAAAGCTCTTGCATTGGGCAGGAAACCCGTATTGGAGTTAATTGTTCTCACAATTGCCTTTCTTTAAAAAATCAATAGCAATGATCAAAATAATTCGCTCCAGGAAAACTAGGCCTTGTGCTTTCGAGATAGAAGGTTTGCTGATTTGAGTTTAAGTGATTGTCACACATTTTGTTAAAAAGTCTACTACATTTATAAATTTATAATTTATAATTTCTGTTAAAACCTATTGGGGTCGAAATTGGATCTCATTGTGCCCATATTATGTCCAATTTCAGAGGACCACTGCCCTGCACCCCGCGGATTCCTGAAATACATCCGACTTGATATTGGGGCAGGCTATCTTGGCAGCCACTTAAACTGTCATCAGGCCCCGTACATATGTAAATGATGGGCCTAACGCCTGTTTTAGATCCCCTCTGTGAAATTGGATTTTGATGAGTGGAGCAGGTTCTGGGCCTGCTCGACTTAGGATTCTTCGGCGATAGCTCCGGCCTATGGAACGGTCGCCACCAAAAGGTAAGTGGGTCGAAATTAATATACTTAAAATGGGTGAACTGCAAGTGGAGGCATGATAGGAGGTGGCAACTCTCCCAGATTATTTAGATGATGCCCAAGGCCTAATTTCGGGCCAGCCTTGGGCCTCCAGGCTCAGTCTCATTTTGCGGCTGTAGTGCCGCCCTCGCATCCGAAACCCTGCACTGACCTCACTATTCCTAATCGCAGAAACATTGGCATAAAAAGGAAAAATATGACAAGCTCCTGCCATCACTGTGCTTCTTCCTCCTGATGCCCTCACCATTGATTGACAATGTAAATACATAAATGATTATGTTTGCATCTAGCACTGTGCTACAGAATTACAGTGTCAATCAATGGCGAGGTTCTCAGCAGGAAGAAGCACACACAGTGATAGCAGGAACACGTCATATTTACCATTATATAAATAGTGCCAGCAGTCATTGCAGGGAGAACATGGTAGGAGATGAACTGCAAAACCCATTGAAGCAATACATTGAGCATTGAAGGAAAGGGATAGGGGGATGATGTAGTGACACTGGCTGGACAGCGAGAAGCACTGGTGACACTGATAGCAACAGCAGGGAAATCAAGGGGTAATATCTAAAATGTCATGACGTATTCAAATGGCCTGCACTGGTAATCTGTTCCACAATTCTATCACCCTCTTACATAAGAACATAAGAAATAGGAACAGGAGTAGGCCATTCGACCCCTCAAGCCTGCTCCACCATTCAATGAGATCATGGCTGAACTGATCTTGGCCTCAACTCCACTTTCCTGCCCATTCCCTATAATCCTTGATTCCCCTGTTTTTCAAAAATCTGTCTATCTCTGCCTTGAATATATTCAATGACTCAGCCTCCACAGCTCTCTGGGGCAGAGAATTCCAAAGTTTCATGACCCTCTGAGAGACAAAATTCCTCCTCATTTCTGCTTTAAATGGCAACCTCTTATTCTGAAACTATGCCCCCTAGTTCTAGATTTCCCCACGAGAGGAAACATCCTCTCAGCATCTACCCTGTCAAGCTCCCTCAGAATCTTATATGTTTCAATAAGATCACACCTCATTCTTCTAAACTCCAATGTGTATAGGCCCAACCTTTCCTCATAAGACAACCCCTTCAACTCAGGAATCAACCTAGTGAACCGTCTCTGAACTGCCTCCAATGCAAGTATATCCTTCCTTAAATAAGGAGACCAAAACTGTACGCAGTACTCTAGGTGTGGTCTCACCAACGCCCTGTACAGTTGTAGCAAGACTTCCCTACTTTTATACTCCATCCCCCTTGCAATAAAGGCCAATATTCCATTTGCCTTCCTAATTACTGGCTGTACCTGCATGCTAACTTTTTTTATTTCATGTACGAGGACACCCAGATCCCTCTGTACCGTAGCAATCTGTAGTCTCTCTTGATTTAAATAATATTTTGCTTTTTTATTCTTCCTACCAAAGTGGATAACCTCACCTTTTCCCACATTATACTCCATCTGCCAAATGTTTGCCCTCTCACTTAACCTATCTATATTCCTTTGCAGATTCTTTGGGGTTGATTTTCCTGGAGCCGTCAGGCGGGGTTTCAGGGGTGTGGGGGGAAATCCCGATTTTGGGGGTCCCGACACCATCCCACCCAAAACCCCGCTCCACGCAAGTTTCAGAGGCGGCGGGTACCTGACCCGCACTGGGACCCGCTCACCCCAGGCGGGAAGGGATTAGTGCCAATTAACTGCCTATTTTGAGGGGTGTCGTGTGGGATTCCTGACGGCTCCAAACCACGCCAGGTTAGAGCAGGCGGGCCGTTGGGTTGAAGGACTTGGAGGGGTCGAGATGTTGGTGTTCAGGTGAGTGATGGGTGCATGAGTGCAAAGGCAAGTGTGTTTGGTGTGTCTAAAGTGTGTAAAGAACTTTTACTTACCTGTACTTACCTTAACAGCCTTTCTTCCTGTAGGCGTCGGGAGTCCATCACTCAGCCGGCACTTAAAGCTGAATGGCTGCGATCTGTGAAAAGTGACAGCCTTCAGCTTTGAGTGCTGCTGAGAGTTCTAACTGAGTCTGTGCAGAAGGACTCATGTTAGGGCTCAGACTGTCAGCGTTTGACAGCCTCAAACAGCTGTGAAACGCTGATATTTCATCTGTCAAGAACTCTTGACAGATGAAATTTCAGTCTGTGACGTCACCTGTTGCTGGGTGGGCTTAACAAGGTCAATCAAGGGAAAATCGCACGGATTGGCCAGACGTCAATGGAGGCGGGACTACAACCCGAAAGTTGTAGTCCCGCCTTCTTCCCAACAGCTTCGGGAAAATCGACCCCTTTGTGTACTCCTCAGCACTTGCTTTCCCACCTATCTTTGTATCATCATCAAATTTGGCAACAGTATACTCAGTCCCTTCATCCAAATCATTAATTAGATTGTAAATAGTTGAGGCCCCAGCACTGATCCCTGTGGCACCCCACTAGGTACAGTTTGCCAAACTGAAAATTATCCTTTATTCCGACTCTCTGTTTTCTGCTAGTTAGCCAATCCTCTATCCAATCTAATATATTACCCCCAACACCGTGAGCTCTTATCTTGTGCAGTAACCTTTTATGCGGCATCTTATCGAATGCATTCTGGAAATCCAAACATGCTACATCTACTGGTTCCCCTTTATCCACCCTGCTCGTTACATCCTCAAAGAACTCTAGTAAGTTTGTCAAACATGATTTCCCTTTCATAAAACCATGTTGACTCTGCTTGATTGTATTATGATTTTCTAAATGTCCTGCTATTACTTCCTTAATATTGGATTCCATCATTTTCCCAATGACAGATGTTATTGGCCTGTAGTTTCCTGCTTTTTGTCTCCCTCCTTTTTTGAATAGGGGAGTTACATTTGCGGTTTTCCAATCCGCTGGGACCTATCCAGAATCCAGGGAATTTTGGTAGATTACAACCAACGCATCCACTATCTCTGCAGACATTTATAGAAACATAGAAGATAGGAGCAGGAGTAGGCCATTCGGCCCCTCGAGCCTGTTCTGCCATTTAATGAGATCATGGCTGATCATCCAAATTCAGTACCCTGTCCCTGCTTTCTCCCCATATCCTTTGATACCTTTAGCCTTAAGAAATATATCTAACTCCTCCTTGAATATATTTAATGAATTGGCCTCAACTGCCTTGTGTGGTAGAGAATTCCACAGGCTCACCACACTCTAGGTGAAGAAATTTCTCCTCATCTCAGTCCTAAATGGCTGTGACCCCTGGTTCTGGACTCCCACGCCATCGGGAACATCCTTCCTGCATCTAGTCTGTCTAGTCCTGTTAGAATTTTATAAGTTTCAATGAGATCCCCTCTCATTCTTCTAAACTCTAGCGAATATAAGCCTAATCAACTCAATCTCTCTTCATACGTCATTCCTGCCATCCCAGGTATCAGCCTGGTGAATCTTCGCTGCACTCCCTCCATGGCAAGAACATCCTTCCTCAGATAAGGGGACCAAAACTGCACACAATACTCAAGGTGTGGTCTCACCAAGGCCCTGTACAACTGCAGCAAGACATCCTTGCTCCTGTACTTGAATCCTCTCGCTATGAAGGCCAACATACCATTTGCCTTCTTAACTGCCTGCTGCACCTGCATGCTTAGCTTCAGCGATTGGTGCACAAGGACACCCAGGTCTCATAGCACTTCCCCTTTTCCCAATCTATTGCCGTTCAGATAATAATCTGTCTTCCTGTTTTTGCCACCAAAGTGGATAACCTCGCATTTATCCACATTATACTGCATCTGCCATGCATCCGCCCAATCACCCAACCTGTCCAAATCATACTGGAGTTTCTCGGCATCCTCCTCACAGCACACATGCCCACCCAGCTTTGTGTCATCTGCAAACTTGGAGATATTACATCTAGTTCCCTCGTCTAGATCATTAATATATATTGTGAATAGCTGGGGTCCTAGCACCGATCCCTGTGGTACCCCACTAGTCACTGCCTGCCACTTGGAAAAAGACCCGTTTATTCCAACTCTTTGCTTCCTGTCTGCCAACCAGTTCGCTATCCAAGTCATTACCTTACCCCCAATCCCATGTGCTTTAACTTTGCACGCCAATCTCTTATGTGGGACCTTATCGAAAGCCTTCTGAAAGTCCAAATACACCACATCCAATGGTTCTCCCTTATCTACTCTACCAGTTACATCCTCAAAAAATTCCAGTAGATTAGTAAAGCATGATTTACCTTTTGTAAATCCATGTTGACTTTGTCCGATCCTGTCACTGTTTTCCAAGTGCTCTGCTATTACATCTTTTCTAATGGACTCTAGCATTTTCTCCACTACCGACGTCAGGCTTACTGGTCTATAGATCCCCGTTTTCTCTCTACCACCTTTTTTAAATAGTGGGGTTACATTAGCTACCCTCCAATCCAGGGGAACTATTCCAGAGTCTATAAAATTTTGGAAGATGTCCAGCAATGCATCTACTATTTCTAGGGCCACTTCCTTAAGTACCCTAGGATGTAGATTATCAGGCCCTGGGGATTTATCGGCTTTCAATCCCATCAATTTCCCTAACACCATTTCCCTACAAATACTGATTTCATTCAATTCCTCGCTCTCATTAGACCCTATGTTCTCCGAAATCTCTGGAAGGTTATTTGTGTCCTCCTTTGTATGTATTAATTGGTCTGCCATTTCTTTGTTCCCCATTATAAATTCCCCTGATTCTGACTGCAAGGGACCTACGCTTGACTTCACCAATCTTTTTCTCTTCACATATCTATAGAAGCTTTTATGGTCAGTTTTTATGTTCCCTGCAAGCTCACTCTCATATTCTATTATCCCCCTCTTAATTAATCCTTTTGTCCTCCTTTGCTGAATCCTAAACTGCTCCCAATCCTCAGTTTTGCTGATTTTTCTGGCCAATTTATATGTCCTCTCCTTGGATCTTATGCTATCCCTAATTTCCCTTGTTAGCCACGGTTGAGTCACCTTTTTGTTTTATTTTTATGCCAAACAGGGATGAACAAATTCTGTAGTTCATCTATGCAATCTTTAAATGTTTGCCATTGCCTATCCACTGTCAACCCTTTAAGTAACGTTCCCCAATCCATCCTAGCGAACTCGCACCTCATACCATCATAGTTTCCTTTATTTAAATTCAGTACCCTAGTCTCTGAGTCAACTACTTCACTCTCCATCTTAATGAAGAATTCTATCATATTATGATCATTCCTCCCCAAGGGGCCTTGCACAACAAGATTGTTAATTAATCCTTTCTCATTACATAATACCCAGTCTAAGCTGGCCTGATCTCTAGTTGGTTCCTCAACATATTGGTCCAGGAAACCATCCTGTACACACTCTAGAAATTCCTCCTCCACAGTATTGTTACTAATTTGGTTAGCCCAATCTATATGTAGCTTAAATTTACCCATGATAACTGCTGTGCCCTTATTGCACGCATCTCTAATTTCCCTTTTAATGCCATCCCCAACCTCAGCATTACTGTTTGGGGGTCTGTATACAACTCCCACTAACGTTTTCTGCCCCTTGGTATTTCTCAGCTCTGCCCATACCGATTCCACATCATCAGAGCTAATATCTTTCCTTACTATTGTGTTAATCTCCTCTTTAACCAGTAATGCTACCCCACCTCCTTTTCCTTTTTGCCTGTCCTTCCTGAATATTGTTGAATTGTTGAATTCTCAGCCTTGGTCACCCTGGAGCCATGTCTCCATAATTCCATTTATATCATGTCTGTTTACATCTATTTGCGCAGCTAATTCATCCACCTTATTACGAATGCTCCTCGCATTAAGACACAAAGCCTTCAGGCTTGTTTTTTTAACACTCTTAGTCCTTTTAGAATTATTATTTACTGTAGCCCTGTTTGATTTACACCCTTGATTTCTCTGCCTTCCACTTTTGCTTTTCTCCTTCCTGTCCTTTGTTTCTATCCTTGCTTTCCTTTCCTCTGTCTCCCTGCACAGATTCCCACTCCCCTGCCATTTTAGTTTAAACCCTCCCCAACAGCACTAGCAAACACTCCCCCTAGGACATCGGTCCTGGTCCCGCCCAGGTGCAAACCGTCCAGTTTGTACTGGTCCCACCTCCCCCAGAACCAGTTCCAATGTCCCAGGAATTTGAATCCCTCCCCCTTGCACTATTCCTCTAGCCATGTATTCATCTGAAATATCCTTCTATTTCTACTCTGACTAGCACATGGCACTGCTAGCAATCCTGAGGTTACTACCTTTTGAGGTCCTATTTTTTAATTTACCTCCTAACTCCCTATATTCAGCTTTTAGGACCTCATCCCTTTTTTTACCTATATTGTTGGTACCTATATGCACCATGACAACTGATTGTTCACCCTCCCCTCCAGAATGCCCTGCAGCCACCCCGAGATATTCTTGACCCTTGCACCAGGGAGGCAACATACCATCCTGGAGTCTCATTTGCGGCCGCAGAAATGCCTATTTATTCCCCTTACAATAGAATCCCCTATCGCGATAGCTCTCCCTGTCTTTTTCCTCCCGTCCTGTGCAGCAGAACCACCCATGTTGCCAGGAATTTGGCTGCTGCTGCCTTCCCCTGATAAGCCATCTCCCTCAACAATATCCAAAGTGGTATATCTGTTTGAGAGGGGGATGGCCACAGGGGACTCCTACACTACCTGCCTGCACCTACTACTCTGCCTGGTACTACATTCCCTTCCTGCCTGTGCAGCCTTTACCTGCGGTGTGACCAACTTCCTAAACGTTCTATCCACGATGTCCTCAGCATCGCAAATGCTCCAGTATGTATCCATTCGCAGCTCCAGCGTCGCAATGCGGTCTGTCAGTAGCTGCAGCTGGATACACTTCCCGCACACATGGTCGTCAGGGGCACAGGAAGTGTCCCTGATTTCCCACATAGCGCAGGAGGAGCATGCCACGGGGCAGAGCTGTCCTGCCATGACTTACCCTTTAATTAATTCAAATTAATTTAAATCAAATCAATACCACTAATTACACTACAATTAAATGATATACTCAAGGGCCCTTGGTTACTAGCAGTCCCCGATACACCACACAGACCTTAGAAACTATAACCACAAAAATTAAGACCTTGTAAATTTTATAAACTATTAATTGTAACTGTCAAACTATATAGTATAAATACTCACCTGGCTGTACTCACCCAATCAGCTGCTTCCTCTTGCCCGCATCACTTTTTGAATCGTGACGTGGCTCCAGAATGCCACCGCCGGTCTGTGAGATTGGTAAGCCTCTGTAAAAAAGCCCGCGAAAGTGAGTTTCAGTACTCACTGTACCGCCGCTCTCTGCTCCTCCCGACACTGGCCTCTAAAAAAATCCCGCGAAAGTGAGTTTCAGTACTCACTGTACCGCCGCTTTCTGCTCCTCCCGACACTGGCCACTGTAAAAAAGCCAGCGAAAGTGAGTTTAAGTACTCACTGTACCGTCGCTCTCTGCTCCTCCCGATACTGGCCTCTGTAAAAAAAGCCCGTGAAAGTGAGTTTTAGTACTTACTGTACCGCCGCTCTCTGCTCCTCCCGAAACTGGCCTCTTTTAAAACCCTAGGATACAGGCCTTCAGGTCCAGGGAACTTGTCAGTCTTTAGTCCCATTAGTTTGCCAAGTACTTTTTCTCTAGTGATAGGAATTGTTTTAAGTTCCTCCCTCCCTTTTGCCCCTTGATTTTCCACTATTATTGGGTTGCTTTTAGTGTCTTCTACCTTGAAGACCGATACAAAATATTTGTTCAAAGTTTCTGCCATTTCCCTGTTTCCCAGTCTCATCCTCTAAGAGACCAATGTTTACTTTAGCTACTCACTTCCTTTTTATATATCTGTAGAAATTCTTACTGTCTGTTTTTATATTTTTTGCTAGTTTACTCTCATAATTTATCTTTTTTCCCTATTTATTATTTTTTTAGTCATCCTTTGCTGGTTTCTAAAAATTTCCCAATCCACTGGCCTACCACTAATATTTGCAACATTGTATGCCTTTTTCTTCAATTTGATACCATCCTTAACTTCCTTAGTTAGCCATGGATGGTTCATCCTTCTCGTAGTCATTCTTTCTCACTGGAATAAACCTTTGCTGAGAGTTATGAAATATCTCCTTAAATGTCTGCCACTGCTTATCTACTGTCTTACCCTTTAATCTATTTTCCCAGTCCAATGTAGCTAACTCTTGTCTTCATACCTTTGTAATTGCCTTTATTTAAGTTTAGGACACTAGCTTCAGACACAAGTTTCTCACCCTCAAACTGAATTTGAAATTCTATCATGCTATGATCACTCTTCCCTAGAGGATCCTTTACAATGAGATCATTAATTAATCCTGTCTCATTACACATTACCAGATCTAAAATAGCCTTCTCCCTGGTTGGTTCCACAATGTATTGTTCTAAGAAATCATTCCAAATACATTCTATGAACTTGTCTTCAATTTGATTTGTCCAATCTATATGAAGATTAATATCGCCCATGATTATTGCAGTGCCTTTCTTACAGGCCCCCATTATTTCTTGACAGGCCCCCATTATTTCTTGATTTATACTCTGTTCTACAGTGTAGCTACTGTTAGGGGGCCTATAGACTACTCCCACCAGTGACTTCTTTCCCATTCTATTTCTTATCTCCATCCAAACTGATTCTACATCTTGATCTTCTGAGCCAATATCGTTTCCCACCACCGTACTGATCTCATTCTTTATTAACAGAGCTACCCCACCTCCTTTTCCTTTCTGCCTTTCCTTCCAAAATGTCAAATGCTCCTGAATATTTAGTTTCCAGCCTTGGTCACCTTGCAACCATGTCTCTGTAATGGCAATCAGATCATACCCATTTATTTCTATTTGTGCCGTCAACTCATCTATCTTATTACGAATACTGTGTGCATTCAGATAAAGAGCCTTTAATTTTGTCTTTTTACCATTTTTCTCTACTTTGACTCTATTTGTTGGTATACTCTTATGTTCGTACGCTCTGTCTCTTCCTGTCACACTCTGGTTATCATTACCCCTATCGCTACACTGCACTATTGCCTTCTCCTTTCTCTTTGACTTTCTAAATTCTCCTTCACCTGAACCCTCCCCCCACTATTTAGTTTAAAACCCTATCTTACTAAATAAATTATCTACGTTTCTTATTTCCTTTTCAAACCTTGACTTTAAACTGTGTCCTTGAATCCTGTGCTCAACAGACAAACGTTCCTGGATGCAAATTTGTCATACCTGTGAAAATCCTAAAGATGTTTATCAAGTGCCCCGCATCCGCCTCTTCTCCAGAGATTGAAGTCCCAGAGTAGATAATCTATTCTCATAACTCTGCTCAGTAATCAGCCTCATAGCGCTCCTCTGGAATCCCGCCAATAAGTTTACATTTTTCCTACAATACTGTTCTCCTTAGAGCAGAGAAGTTTGAGAGGAGATTTGATAGAGGTGTTCAAAATCATGAGGGGTCTAGACAGAGTAGATAGAGAGAAACTGTTCCCATTGGCAGAAGGATCAAGAACCAAAGGAAATAGATTTAAGATAATTGGCAGAAGAACCAAAGGCGACATGAGGAAAAACTTTTTTATGCAGCGAGTGGTTATGATCTGGAATGCACTGCCTGAGAGGGTGGTGGAGGCAGATTCAATCATGGCTTTCAGAAGGGAATTGGATAAGTACCTGAAGGAAAAACATTTGCAGGGCTACGGGGAACGGGTGGGGGAGTGGGACTAGCTGAAGTGCTGTTGCAGAGAGCCGGCATGGGCTCGACGGGCTGAATGGCCTCCTTCTGTGCTGTAACCATTCTATGATTCTACTGAGACCAAGACAGAACACAGTCTTCCAGACATGGCCTCACTAAGACCCGATACAAATTCAAGATAATTTCCTTAGTCACATCACTTACGATACATTCTAACGTTTTATTGCTTTCTTCACTGCTTGCAAACATTGAGTGACGTACCAATGGCCTATCTACCAATACCTTCAGATCCATTCTCTGTTACCTCAAGCACATTTCCATTTAATATGCAATCCATATTTTCATGTCTTACAACATAAGGACATAAGAAATAGGAGCAGGAGTAGGCTGTGGTAAACCACCGTTATTGTTTTCATTGTTGTTCACTGTGGTTCACTACTGTTATCGTTATTGGCACATTGTTACCTCTTGCTACTCACTGTGTACCAATGCATGCCTCAGCTGGCTCCGCCTACGTGACCTGGTATAAAGGTGGCTGCTCGGCAGCCCACTTCCTTCTTGGGACCAGTCGCCCACGAGAGGCATGCTCTGTTCTTTAGTTAATAAAAACCTTTTCATTACTATCCTAATTCATCGCCTTTTTTGGAATAATTGATAAGCGTATCAATTTTATTAACTAAAATTAAAATGTCGGGACCTGAGCAGCAACAACAGCAACAACAGCAGGCGTTGCTGCGAGCCCTCAGACCAGCATGCCTGGACCTCGACCCTCAAGCGGCGGGTTCAGCTACCAACTTCGAACACTGGCTGAGCTGCTTTGAATCCTTCCTAGAAGCCTCCGCCGTGACATCGGAGGAGAACAAATTAAAAGTTCTGACCGCCCAGGTGAGCCCTCAAGTATATACACTCATCCGGGACGCTACTACGTACACGGCGGCTCTCGACCTGCTAAAAGGGCAATACAAGCGCCCAGTGAATACGATTTACGCCAGACACCTCCTGGGATCCCGCAGGCAGCAACCGGGGGAATCGGTAGAGACATTTTTACGGGCGTTACAGACACTCTGCAGGGACTGCGACTGTAAGGCGGTAACGGCAGCGGCGCACGCGGAGGGACTTATCTGTGATGCCTTCGTTAAGGGCCTCCAGTCCGACTACTCCCGGCAGAGACTGCTCGAAAGCAAGGAGCTCGACCTGAAGACGGCCGTAGCCCTCGCGCTCTCACTAGATGCAGCCCACCGAAACCTCGAAGCATACTCACGTAACGGTGCCGTGCCATGGCCATCGCGACCTTGGGACATGGGACCGCCGCCCCCGGTACCAACTACTGCAGCAATGTCCCGTAACCAGGCCCAAAAATGCTACTTCTGTGGCCAGTTAAAACACCCTAGAGCGCGCTGCCCGGCGAAGACCGCTACCTGCTCTGGCTGCGGGAAGAAAGGCCATTACGCCAACGCCTGCAGAGGGAAACCCGCGAACGCCAGCAGCGCCGCGTGTGAACCGTGGGGGCAGCCATCTTCTCCGCCATTTTGTGCACCTCCGGCCGCGTGGGGATCGGAATCATGGCCGCCGCCATTTTGCCCGCCGCACTTAACCGCCATTTTGTCTCCGGACTCAACCACCGTCTCGTCTGACGACCATATCGGCTCACTCGGCCATACACTGGCCTCCGTTACGCTGGATCAAGCTCTCCCTCATCATCTGTCCAGGTCCATGATGGACATTACGGTAAACGGCCGCGCCACTACTTGCCTGTTTGACAGCGGGAGCACGGAGAGTTTTATTCACCCCGACACGGTGCGTAGCCACTCCCTCACGGTCCTGCCAACGCGCCATCGGATTTCTATGGCATCCAAGTCCCATTCAACGGACGTCGGCGGCTACTGTGTGGTGACCCTTTCGGTTAGGGGCACCGAATATAAAAATTTTAAACTTCTTGTCCTGCCCCGTCTTTGCGCTGCCGTTCTGCTAGGGTTGGATTTTCAGTGCCACCTCAAAAGTGTCACATTGGCATACGGTGGCCCCCTCCCCCCACTCACAGTCTGCAACCAACAGTTTTTAAATCACCCGCCGCGCACCACTTGCAGTCTTTCCACACTCAAAGTCCCCCCCCTCCCCTGTTCGCTAACCTCACCCGCGACTGTAAACCCATCGCTACCAAGAGCAGGCGGTACAGCGCCGGGGACAGCGCTTTTATTAGCGCTGAGGTGGAGCGGCTCCTGAAGGAGGGCATTATCGAAGGGAGCACCAGCCCCTGGCGAGCCCAGGTTGTAGTCGTTAAGACCGCCGATAAACGCCGCCTGGTCATTGACTACAGCCAAACCATAAACCGGTACACCCAGCTGGACGCATACCCCCTTCCCCGCATATCTGATATGGTCAATCAGATTGCGCAATACAGGGTATTCTCCACCATTGACCTTAAGTCAGCATACCACCAACTCCCTATCCGCCATGAGGACCGCCAGTATACTGCCTTCGAGGCAAACGGCCACCTCTACCACTTCCTTAGGGTTCCTTTCGGCGTCACCAACGGGGTTTCGGTCTTCCAAAGGAAGATGGACCGGATGGTCGACCAGAACGCGCTGCAGGCCACCTTTCCCTATCTGGATAACGTCACCATCTGCGGCCACGACCAGCAGGACCATGACGTTAATCTAGCGAAATTCCTCCGTACGGCCCAGCGGCTGAATCTAACATACAATAAGGAGAAATGTATGTTTCGCACCAAGCGCCTTGCCATCCTCGGCTGCGTAGTGGAGAACGGAGTCATTGGGCCCGACCCCGACAGAATGCGCCCCCTTATGGAGCTCCCCCTCCCCCACTGCCAAAAAGCACTGAAGAGATGCCTGGGGTTTTTCTCTTACTATGCTCAGTGGGTGCCCAACTATGCAGACAAAGCCAGACCCCTCATCAAGTCCACCTCCTTCCCCCTGACATCAGAGGCGGGTGCAGCCTTCACTCTTATCAAGAGTGATATTGCGAAGGCCACAATGCACGCAGTGGATGAGTCCATTCCTTTCCAAGTGGAGAGCGATGCGTCCGACTTCGCCCTAGCTGCAACCCTTAACCAGGCGGGGAGACCCGTGGCCTTTTTCTCAAGGACCCTCCAGGGCCCCGAGATTTGACACTCCTCTGTCGAAAAGGAGGCCCAGGCTATTGTGGAAGCGGTGCGGCACTGGAGGCATTACCTGGCCGGAAAACGATTTACCCTTCTCACTGACCAGCGTTCTGTTGCTTTTATGTTCAATAATAAGCAGAGGGGCAAAATCAAGAACGACAAGATCTTGAGGTGGAGAATTGAACTCTCCACCTACAATTACGATATCTTGTACCGGCCCGGGAAACTCAATGAGCCCCCAGATGCTCTATCACGAGGTACATGCGCCAACGCGCAGGTTGATAGACTGCGGACCCTCCACAATGACCTCTGCCACCCCGGGGTCACCAGATTCTGCCACTTCATTAAGGCCCGCAACCTGCCCTACTCCATCGAGGAGGTCAGGACTATGACCAGGAACTGCCAAACCTGTGCCGAATGCAAACCGCATTTTTATAGGCCAGACAGAGCACGCCTGATCAAGGCTACCCGCCCCTTCGAGCGCTTGAGCATCGACTTTAAGGGGCCTCTCCCTTCCTCTGACCGCAACGTGTACTTCCTCAACATAGTTGATGAGTACTCCCGTTTTCCCTTTGCCATCCCTTGCCCAGACATGACCAGTACCACGGTCATCAATTGCCTGAATGACCTCTTCGCCTTGTTCGGGTTCCCTAGCTATATACATAGCGACCGGGGCTCCTCTTTCATGAGCGACGAACTTCGGCAGTACCTGCTCGCGAGAGGTATTGCTACGAGCAGGACCACCAGCTACAACCCCCGGGTGAACGGCCAGGTGGAAAGAGAGAACGCGACGGTTTGGAAGGCCGTCCTCTTAGCCTTAAAATCTAAGGGCCTTCCGACCTCTCACTGGCAGGAGGTCCTCCCTGCGGCGCTCCACTCCATCCGGTCACTGCTTTGTACTGCCACTAATGCCACCCCTCATGAGCAAATGTTCGTTTTCCCCAGGAAGTCCACATCGGGAACCTCGCTACCGACATGGCTGACTTCTCCTGGGCCCGTCCTACTGCGGAGGCACGTGAGGACCCATAAAACGGACCCCCTGGTCGAGAGGGTGAACCTCCTACACGCCAACCCCCAGTATGCCTACGTGGCATACCCAGACGGGCGGGAGGACACGGTCTCCATACAAGACCTCGCACCCTCGGGCGCCCCTGAATCACCACCGTTATTCCCCACCACTTCTCCCAACTCAACCCCTGTAGATGGCATGCCGGAGCCCCAGGACCCTTCGTTGACCACTCAGACACCAGATTCGACGTTGGATACTGCACCACCGCCGCCGCTGCTACGACGATCAGGACGGCATACAAGGCCTCCTGGTAGACTTACCTACACGAACTTTTAGCACACTTCACCCCGCCGGACTCAATTTTAAACAAGGGGTGAATGTGGTAAACCACTGTTATTGTTTTCATTGTTGTTCACTGTGGTTCACTACTGTTATCGTTATTGGCACATTGTTACCTCTTGCTACTCACTGTGTACCAATGCATGCCTCAGCTGGCTCCGCCTACGTGACCTGGTATAAAGGTGGCTGCTCGGCAGCCCACTTCCTTCTTGGGACCAGTCGCCCACGAGAGGCATGCTCTGTTCTTTAGTTAATAAAAACCTTTTCATTACTATCCTAATTCATCGCCTTTTATGGAATAATTGATAAGCGTATCATAGGTCATTTGGCCCTTCGAGCCTGCTCCACCATTCAATAAGATCATAGCTGATCTTCTACCTCATCTCCACTTTCCTGCACTACCCCCATATCCCTTGATTCCCTTAATATTCAAAAATCTATCGATCTCTGTCTTGAATATACTCAACGACTGAGCCTCCACAGCCCTCTGGGGTAGAGAATTCCAAAGATTCACCACCCTCCAAGTGAAGAAATTTCTCCTCATCTCAGTCCTAAATGGCCGACCCCTTATTCTGAGACTGTGACCCCTGGTTCAAGACGCTCCAGCTAGGGGAAACATCCTCCCTGTATCTACCCTGTCAAGCCCTGTAAGAATTTTGTATGTTTCAATGGGATCGCCTCTCATTCTTCTAAACTCTAGAGAATATAGGCCTCTCTCCTCATACGACAATCCCCCCATCCCAGGAACCAGTCTTCTATCTAATCCCATTTTGTACCTATGGCTGTGCGGTATCTAAAATTGTTTGAAACCCCATTGCTGGCCTTTTCAGAGCTGATTAATGACGATTTACCTCTCTCCCCTCTCCTTCACAACAGTATGATGCAGAAATGATATGGAATTCTATTTACTTCCTGCTAATGGGAGTTGGTGGGGTGGGAAAGAAAGAATTAAAATACTACACTTGAATTGTGACCTGCGAGAGAGGAATGCTAATAATGCCACATAAAGTACGGGCGTTGAGATTTTTGCTTTCACCTAGTATGGGGGATGGGGTTGGGATGTGTAGCAGGAAAATCTCGATTGAATAGAGTGCAGCGTGAGAGGCTAAAATAATCGTAAAACTATTATTTCAACACCAGACTTCAAGCCATAATTTTTGTCATGTAGTCATCTGCTAAACTTCAAAACTTCACCTCATTAGGAAAAAGAAATGGTAGCACAGTGGGATAAATGACTAATTAAGTGGATGGGCAGTGGTGACGCTCATCTTCGATTCTCACGTTCTGTACATTTGAGGTTGCGGTTGTCCTATCTTTTTAAAATTATTTATGGAATCAGCTTCCACCACTTTTTCTGGTAGATTGTTTAAGATTCCGACGACTCCCTGAGCGAAAAAATTTCTCCTCGTCTCCCCTCTAGATTTTTTGCCAATAATTTTAAATCTATGACCGCTGGTTAAATACTGTACCCACTCACCAGAGGGAACAGCCTTTCCCTATCGACTTTATCAAAACCCCATATCAGCTTGAAAACCTCTATTAGGCCACCTCTTAACCTTCTCTGTTCCAAGGAGAACAGTCCTAACTTTTCCAACCTCTCCTCATAACTGAAGTACCTCGTCCTTGGTAACATCCTGGTAAACCTCCTCTGTACCCTTTCTAAGCCCTTACATCTTTTCTGAAGAAGGATGAATGAAGAATGACCAGCAGCACCTCCCCCCCCCACCACTCAGACCCTCAAACAAAATGGATGCACACTTGCTACTGTGCTGCCAGGAATCTGATACCTCTCCCTCATTCACAAGCTCACCACGGATTGAATATTCACCTTTTTCATATACTACTCACCTTTAGACCAAATACTCATCATTGGATTGACAAGGACTGGATACTGTCCATTAGATCACCTGGAAAATGGACGCTTAATCGTCATCCTTGCTGACCTTTCTGTCTTTCAGATGAGACGTTAAACCGAGGCCCCATCTGCCCTCTCAGGTGGATGTAAACGGTCCCACCGCACTATTTCGAAGAAGTGCAGGGGAGTCCTTCACAGTGTCCTGGCCAATAGTTGACCCTCAACCAACAGCACTAAAATAGAATATCTGGTCATTATCACATTGCTGTTTGTGGGAGCTTGCTGTGTGCAATTTGGCTGCCATGTTTCCTACACTCCCAACAGTTGCTACAGTTCCAAAATACTTCATTGGCTGTAAAGCGCTTTGGGACATCCTGAGGTTGTGATAGGTGCTATGAATGCAAGTCTTTCCTTATCTTTTCATGAATCCACCAAGAAAACTGGGGAATGCTTAGACCCATCTCAGAAAATAGCTCCACCTTCAGCAGTAGACTGCAA
Organism: Somniosus microcephalus; assembly: GCF_052327205.1. NCBI lineage: Eukaryota > Metazoa > Chordata > Chondrichthyes > Squaliformes > Somniosidae > Somniosus > Somniosus microcephalus. The sequence goes on along the minus strand of NC_140987.1, from coordinate 58,151,306 downwards.
TTTTCTACCTCCTTTTAAGGACAGCGGATGTACAGTCACTGATAGATTGACAGGGAAGAGAAAAGCACTTGCCCCATCAAGGTTAGAAGTTTCCTCCTTCAACAGAAAATGCACGCCTACTTGTGACTAGACTGCCAGCGATCAAATCCCTCCCCCTCTGTCTTCCCTCACAAAAGGACCATCATGTCAGTAAAAGAAAAACACACCTGCATCTACCTGTGATCCTGCAAGTCAGTTACACCTGACATTTAGAGTGACAGCGGAAAACAGGTGCCATGATATAATGGTGGTGCGTACGTGAGTTTTGTCCACCTGTGCTTGTGCATTATAGTTTTAAAGAGGCAGGCCAACCTGAAACGTGCAATGTACTAAATTTGACTAAAATTGATGTGTTTGTAAATTAATCAAAATTGTTTCAAAACTTAAGTTTTAAATTTGTATGGTAATACCAAATGGCTATGCAAATCTATTTACTCATCTGTTAGTTACACTTCACATGTTCACAAGAAGCCTGACTAGAACGTCTTACAAAGGCCACAGTATTTTGTACAACAACAACAACTTGTATTTATATAGCGCCTTTAAAGTAGTAAAACGTCCCAAGGCACTGAACAGGAGTATTTTAAGACAAAAAATTTGACACCGAGCCACCTAAGGAGAAATTATAATAATAATTCAACTTTATTGTCATTGCACAAGTACATGAACAACGAAATGTGATCTTGCAAGCTCCCATGACTGGGAGAAGCAAAGCCGCTGTGTCTGTGCGCGCTGCCATTCCATTTCCACCATTCCTCCTGTCCGACAATCTTCAGCCCAACGCCCGGGCCTGCTCACCAGCCGCCCCTCCCAGGGCTCCTTCCGTGACCTTCTCACCAACCGCCCCTCCTCGGGGCTCCTTCCGTGACCTTCTGCACCTGGTCTTCCCTGATGGTCACCCCTCCAGGTACTAACCAGGCCTGGCTCTGCTTAGCTTCCAAGCACTTGCCAGTGACCCTGTCCCTAGAATTAGGGCAGGTGATCAAAAGCTTGGTCAAAGAGGTAGGTTTTAAGGAGCGTCTTAAAGGAGGAAAGAGAGGTAGAGAGGCGGAGAGGTTTAGGCAGGGAATTCCAGAGCTTAGGGCCTAGGCAACAGAGGGCACGGCCACCAATGGTTGAGCGATTATAATCAGGGATGCTCAAGAGGGCAGAATTAGAGGAGCGCAGATATCCCGGGGGGTTGTTTGGCTGAAGGAGATTACAGAGATAGGGAGGGGTGAAGCCATGGAGGGATTTGAAAACAAGGATGAGAATTTTGAAATCGAGGTGCTGCTTAAATGCTGACTATTGTTTAAAGTACTAGCATCTGGTAATCCAGTAGTAGATCACATACAGTGCCAGCAAATAATCTTACCTAAAAAGCATTTGCAACAATCTAAACCTGATAAACTCCTACAAGACTAGAAATTACAAGCCGTGCTCATATTAAATTCCCCTCTGCGGACTTTAAGATAGCATAGGTTAACCCCAGCTTATTATACCTGCATTAAAATAGCACAGAGAGGAATTTGGTACGACTATGTTACGCATTCATACTAGAACAGTATCAACTGTAATCGCTACCCTATAGATATAGAAAGAAAGAAAGACTTGCATTTATATAGCACCTTTCACAATCACCAGACATCTCAAAGCGCTTTACAGCCAATGAAGTATTTTTTTGGAGTGTAGTCACTGTTGTAATGTGGAAACGCAGCAGCCAATTTGCACACAGCAAGCTCCCACAAACAGCGATGTGATAATGGCCAGATAATCTGTTTTTGTTAAACCTTCTGCCGTGACAGTGGATGAGATTGAACCCCTGATTCCACAATGTTTCCCTTAAAGGGGCATTACATTATTATGATCTCCATTACTAGGCATATTCAGTATTATAAATCAGGTTGTGATTTTTATTTAACAGATGTAAGAAATCAATAAGGCTGGTGAGCAAATACTTCATTGCAAATGATCCAATTATCCGTCAACCTAAACTTCACACTATGTCAATACATTATAAGTGCACCTTTTAGCAGCATATCCTGGGGTAAATGACTTCTTTCCAAGTGTGCCAATGTATTTGGATTTTTCTTTTATTGATGCTGTTACTACCTGTGTTTGCGCACGGGTTACCAGTCAGGCATATTGATTGCATTAATGAGAAAAACACCATGCACAATGGAGGTAAATTGTACATGCATTTCTAAATGAGTAGCGTGAGCTTGGATTCCTTAACCTCGGACATACCCAGCTCAAGAACAGAATCTGGGCATCCAAAAAGACCACTTTACAGAATAGAAGCTGAAAATAATCGTTACAAAAGTAATTACAAGTGTTATGTCTTCTAGCGCTCGTAGTGCTTTGTAAAGACGACTCTGGACTCGGTAGTTTGTAATTATAACTACTGTTTTATTTGTGTTGTAATGGCTGCCTGCCGCATGATGTGGGGTGATATTTTCTAAGTCCTGTGCGGCGCCTGCGCACTACTTTCCCAGCATCGTAGTGCTGCTACACTTGATTTGAGTGTTAGTACACTTGTACAATGTAGTCCCAACATAACTATGTAACATCCCTCTTTCCCAACAAAACTAATTACATCAATTTTCTATTTTACAATGTTTCCCGTTGAATAACGTTAACAAAATACAGAACGTGAGCTTGCTTTGCTCAATTTATATACAGATATTTGTCCATGTTGTTTTACTGTTCTGTGCGAATTATAATTGTCTTTATAATTATTCACGATACCGCTCAGGTGGTTGTATGTTACTCCTCCATCTTGTGGACTTGGCTGTAACTATTCCCTTCTGCGGTGTTTTGGTGTGTTCTTTTCTTGTTGCCGGTGCTGTCGTGTTTGGCTCTGGAGAGTGCATGTTTGCAGTTGTTGTATTTGAGGTGTTTGTTTCTGGCGTTATGCTGTTTTCCGTGTCTGGTACCCTAACTGCTGTTAATGTTGTCCTCTGTTTGACAGCTTCAGGTGAGGGTCTGATATGGATCCTGTTTCACCTGTATTGGTTTCCAGGTTCTGTCTCTACCAAGTAAGATCTTGGAGTATCAGCTTTTCCAATAACCTTGGCTGGACTCCATGTTCTCAACAACGGATCTTGTATATGCACTGATTGCCCATTTAGCAGCTCCGGTAGTGGTTTTGCATGCTTGTTATAGTGTGTGCTCCCTGTAGCTTGTGTTTCCAACAGCTTCTGCCGAATGTCCTCTTGGTCCTGGGGAGGATATATCTTTGCTGGTAGAGTTGTTTTGTATTTTCTACCGTTTAGTAGTTCTGCTGGTGATTTCAAGTCTGCTCTCAAAGGTGTCGATCTGATTGCCAAAAGGGCGAGGTCTTGGTCTTCTCCCGTCTCCTTGCTTTTAATGAGAGCTCTTTTGACTGTTTGGATCTGTCTTTCAATAAATCCATGTCCCCTTGGGTAATGTGGGGATGAGGTAATTATTTTATATCCGTATTTTCCAGCCAGTGCTCTGAATTCGCTGGAGGTGAATTGTGTCCCATTGTCGCAGATGACCTTCTCCGGGATGCCCTGTTCTGCGAATAAGTTTTTCACAATTTTTGTGATTGTTGTGGCTCTCATGTCGTTTATCCTTCTGACAAAAGGAAATTTTGAGTAATAGTCTGCTACTATGATGTACCACTCCTGGTTGCACAGGAACAGATCTGTTCCGACCGTGTGCCATGGTCTCGGGGGTACTTCCATTTGAATCATCTCCTCCTTCTGCTGTGTGTTTCGGTATTTCTGGCATATGCAGCATGTGGAGACCATTTGTTCTATGCTTTTGTACATGCCTATCCAGTACACACCTGATCTGGCTCTTAGTTTACATTTCTCCATCCCCATATGGCCTTGGTGTATTAAGCGGAGATGTTCCGTTTGCATCGTTTTTGGTATTATGATTCTTGAGCCAGCAAGGAGAACACCGTCCTCCACCGAGATGTCGTCTCTGATTGTCCAGTACTGTCGGATTTGGTTTTGGACCTGCTGGATCTTCTCCGGCCACCCCTGTATTACCTGTTGCATGAGTAGTAGCAACTCCTCTTCTTTACCAGTCTCCTCTTGAATTTGGCTAAGCTTTGTGGGAGTAACATTTATGAGGTGGTGTATTTTTACTGTGAGGCCCTTCATCTCGTGTTTTTCGTGTGGTGACAATCGAGACAATGCATCTGCCAGTGCCATTTCTTTCCCTGGCCAGTATTTTAATTCGAAGTCGTAACTTTGGAGTCTTAACAGTAACCTTTGCAGTCTTGCTGGGGCCTTGCTTAGGTTTTTCTTGTAAATTTGTTCGAGTGGACGATGGTCACTCTCTACCTCGAATTTTCTTCCGTATAAGTAGGTGTGGAACTTTTCGCATCCGTATACTACTGCCAATAGCTCTCTTTCGATGTTTGTGTATCTTGTCTCTGCTGATGTCAATGCCTTCGATGCGAAAGCTATTGGTTTTCCTTCCTGCACGAGGGCTGCCCCTAGCCCCCTGGTAGAGGCATCTACCTGTAGGGTGACAGGTTTTTTTCTATCATAATAAGACAGGCTGGTTTCTTTACATAATAATTCCTTTAGGTGTTTGAAGTTCCTCTCATGGGATTCTGACCATTGGTATTCAGTGTCTTCTTTTAGTAATTCTCTTAGGTTCGCTGTGTAGTCTGACATGTTCAGGATGAAAGAGCTCATATACTGGACCAAGCCGAGGTAGCTTCTCAGCTCCTTCTTGTCGTTTGGAGGTTTCATCTCTGCTATCGCCTCGACCTTTTTGGGATTAGGCTTGACACCCTCCGGTGTGTAGATCATGCCAAAAAATTTGCATTTCGTACTTTTAACGATGCACTTCTCGGCGTTCAGCATGATGCCAGCCGTTCTGGTGCGCTCCATGGCCTCGTGCAAGTGCATGTCGTGGTCTCTTTCATTTGATCCGTAAACTTGGATGTCATCAGCGATTCCAATGGCTCCTTCACAGCCTTTGTATGTTTCATCGATCTTTTGTTGGAAGATGTCTTGGCTGACTTTCAACCCGAATGGCAGCCGCAGGAATTTATAACGCCCCAATGGTGTATTAAAAGTCGTCAGGTTAGTTGATTCTTCATCCAGTTTTATGTTCCAGTAGCCGTTTCTGGCATCCAGTTTGGAGAAGACTTTGGCTCCTGCCAGTGCTGGTGTGATTTCTTCTAATGTTGGTGTGGGGCAGTGGTCCCGCTTTATTGCCTGGTTTAAGTCTTTGATACATAGATACATAGAAGATAGGAGCAGGAGTAGGCCATTCGGCCCTTCGTGCCTGCTCCGCCATTCGATGAGATCATGGCTGATCCTTTAATTCAGTATCCCGTCCCCGCCTTCTCTCCGTAACCCTTAACCCCTTTTGCCCGTAGAAATATATCTAATTCCCTCTTAAATATATTTAATGAGCTGGCGTACACTGCCCTCTGTGGCAATGAGTTCCACAGGTTCACCACTCTCTGAGTGAAGAAATTCCCCCTCATCTCTGTCCTAAATGGTTTAGCCCTTATCCTTAAATTATGTCCTCTAGTTCTGTTCTCACCCGCCAAGGGAAACATTCCTTCTGCATCCAGTCTGTCTAGACCTGTCAGAATTTTATACACTTCTATGAGGTCCCCTCTCAATCTTCTAAACTCCAGTGTGTACATCCCTAAACTACATAGTCTCTCCTCATAGGTCATTCCCGCCATTCCTGGTATCAGCCTGGTGAATCGCCGCTGCACCCCCTCCATGGCAAGAACATCCTTCCTCAGATGAGGCGACCAAAACTGTACACAGTACTCGAGGTGTGGTCTCACCAGTGCCCTGTACAGCTGCAGCAAGGTATCCCTGTTCCTGTATTCTAACCCTTTTGCTATGAAGGCCAGCATACCGTTTGCCTTCTTGACCGCCTGTTGCACCTGCATGCTCGCCTTCAGTGACTGGTGTACAAGAACACCCAGGTCTCTCTGTACTTCCCCCTCTCCCAATCTATTGCCATTTAAATAATAATTTGCCCTCCCGTTCCTGCACCCAAGGTGGATAACTTCGCACTTGTCCACATTATAGTGCATCTGCCATTTATCCGCCCAATCGCCCAGTCTGTCCAAATCGCTCTGGAGCTTCCTGGTCTCTTCCTCTGAGCCCACCCCCCCTCCTAGTTTAGTGTCGTCTGCAAATTTGGAAATGCTGCATCCGACTCCCTGATCCAGGTCATTAATGTAAATTGTGAACAGCTGGGGGCCCAGGACAGATCCCTGTGGTACCCCACTTGTTACTGCCTGCCATTCAGAAAATGAGCCGTTTATTCCAACTCTCTGTTTTCTATCTGACAGCCAGTTCCCTATCCACGCCAAAACTTTCCCCTTTATCCCATGAGCCTCAATTTTCCATGCTAATCTTTTATGTGGGACCTTATCGAAGGCCTTTTGGAAGTCCAGGTACACCACATCTACTGGCTCTCCCCCATCTATTCTACCAGTTACTCCCTCAAAAAATTCCAATAGATTAGTCAAGCACGATTTACCCTTTGTAAATCCATGTTGACTCTGTCCTATCCTGTCCCCATTTGCTAAGTGCTCCGCTATTTCATCCTTAATGATGGACTCCAGCATTTTGCCCACAACTGATGTAAGGCTTACAGGTCTGTAATTACCTGCTTTTTCCCTACCCCCCTTTTTGAATAGTGGGGTAACGTTAGCTACCCTCCAATCCATCGGCACTGTTCCCGAGTCTAATGAATTCTGAAAAATCATCCTTAGTGCATCCGCTATCTCTAGGGCCACCTCCTTCAGTACCCTAGGATGCATGTTATCAGGCCCTGGGGATTTGTCCACCTTCAATCCCTTTAGCTTCCTTAACACCATATCCTTAGAGATATTGATTTGCGTCAGTTCCTCCTTTGCCAATGTCCCTATTTTTCCCGATATCCCAGGGAGGTTTTTTGTGTCTTCCTTCGTAAAGACTGGGGTCCAGACAGATTCTGAGTCGCCCGTTCGGCTTTTCCCGTACCACAATCGAGTTTACCCAGTCTGTGGGTTCAGTGACCTTTGCGATTATTTCTTTCTCTTCCATTTCTTTTAGTTCGGTGTATAATTTTTCTTTTAGCTTGATGGGTATTTTTCTTGGAGCGTAGATGATGGGTTTTACCTCTGGATCTATTGTTATATGGTACTTGAACTCCCCGAAGCATCCTACAGTATCACCAAAACACTCTGGATACATGTCCATCAAATGTTTTGTGTCCATGATTTGTGGACGATTCTCCAGTGGGGTGTTGCTGTCGACTTTCAGTGATGTTTTTGTTAGTTCGTGGTTTACCGAGATTAACCCCAGCTTCTCGCAGCTGTTTAATCCCAGGATTGCCGGTCCCTTGGAGTCGATCACATAGAACATGCAGTTGATGTTTCTGGTTTTGTGTGTTCCTTTTATATAGGTTGTTCCGAGTTGTCTGATCTCGCTCCCCCCATATGCTGTCAGCGTGACGTTGTTTGCTTTTAAACATCCTCTTTTCGGGTATCTATCTTCGCCCAAGTTTTCGGGGAAGATCCTCTGGTATAGCCTCAGTGGAAGGATGTTGCTCTGAGCTCCTGTGTCCAACTTTACTTTTAGATTGACGGTTGTGGGCTGTCCTTCGATCCTCTTTTTAATCTGGATGATAGTGTGCCATTCTTTCTTTGGGGTGCTTTCTGCTCTGGACGTTTTGTGTAAGAGAACCTTTATGGTTTCAATGTTCAGAGCTTTGTCGTACCAGCAGTCTTCGTCATCTTGCTCACCCATGGTATGGATTTTGTTTTTCTTTTGTTGGTTCTGCTGCCCACCTCTGCTTTTGGTGTGTAGCCCCTCTCTTTTAGCTCTGCACATCTTTTGCCAGTGGTTTGCTTTACCACACGTGTTGCAGCTTGTTCCATATGCTGGGCATTTTCTTCTGTCTGTGTAGTCGTGTTGTCTACCGCAGTTTCTACACGTATTCTTCCCGCTGTCATATACTTGTTTTTGTGTGCTGTGCTTTTCGCGCACTGCATCTACTCTGTGATCCGGTTCGGGAGTTGTCCGCACGTCAGCCGTATGAGTATTCAGCGTTTTCATCTGTTGCTTTATGGCTTCGTGAGCCCTTGCTGTATCTATGGCTTCTGATATTCCGAGCTTTTCTTTTCCTATTAGTTCTTTTTGCACTTCTGTATGTGCTGATCCCCATATTAATTGGTCTACCAGCCTTTCTTCTAGTTCCGTAAACTTGCATTTGCTGGCTTCGTTTTTTAATCTCGTCAGGAAATTGTCAGCCGTTTCACCAGGTTCCTGCCTTAAGCTTTGGAATTTATACCTGTGTATGCGGTGGTTTGATTTAGGCTCGAGATGGTTACTGAACTTTTCATAAATCTCCGTAGGGTTCATTTTATCCTCTTTGGATAAACTCCAGCTGTTATAGAGATCTAAGCCTTTTTCTCCCGCCCACAGTAGAATGTAGCTGACTTTTTCCTCGTCGGAGGAGCCTTTCAGGAAACTTTTAAATGTAAGTTCGCATTTTTGCTTAAATTTCCGGAAAGCTTCCACGATATCATCGGCTTCCCAGTTCATGATGGGGAGCATATTCGCGGTCAGTGCATTGGACGCTGCCATTTTAGCTGCCCATATGATTCGCGGTTACAATGCTGCAGAGTTTACTTTTAAATTTCTTTCTTCAATCTGATATCATTTTTATTTGCGTAAGTTTTAATCACTTATACCGCTGCCACCATGTTATGTCTTCTAGCGCTCGTAGTGCTTTGTAAAGACGACTCTGGACTCGGTAGTTTGTAATTACAACTACTGTTTTATTTGTGTTGTAATGGCTGCCTGCCGCATGATGCGGGGTGATATTTTCTAAGTCCTGTGCGGCGCCTGCGCACTACTTTCCCAGCATCGTAGTGCTGTTACACTTGATTTGAGTGTTAGTACACTTGTACAATGTAGTCCCAACATAACTATGTAACAACAAGCAAAGAAGCTTTATTTGGCAATCCAGCTGAATGGCTCTCTTCACATGTATCTTTCAGAAATTGACAGAGTTTATCTGACCAGATCAATAGAAATTCACATGGGGTGTTGATTGGCAGTGAGTTAGTAGAATGAGCTGCAGTGGAGGCTGTGCAGAAGCCGCAGCTCATTCACAGGGGACCTCATTCACAGGGGACCTCATTCACAGGGGAACTCAATCACAGGGGACCTCATGCACAGCGGACCTCGTGCACAGGGGGCCTCATTCACAGGGGAACTCATTCACAGGGGGCCTCATTCACAGGGGAACTCATTCACAGGGGAACTCATTCACAGGGGACCACATTCACAGGGGGCCTCATTCACAGGGGAACTCATTCACAGGGGAACTCATTCACAGGGGGCCTCATTCACAGGGGACCACATTCACAGGGGAACTCATTCACAGGGGGCCTCATTGACAGGGGATCTCATTCACAGGGGACCACATTCACAGGGGACCTCATTCACAGGGGGCCTCATTCACAGGGGAACTCATTCAGAGGGGGCCTCATTCACAGGGGACCTCATTCACAGGGGACCACATTCACAGGGGGCCTCATTCACAGGGGAACTCATTCACAACTCATTCACAGGGGACCACATTCACAGGGGACCACATTCACAGGGGAACCACATTCACAGGGGGCCTCATTCACAGGGGACCTCATTCACAGGGGAACTCATTCACAGGGGGCCCCATTCACAGGGGAACTCATTCACAGGGGAACTCATTCACAACTCATTCACAGGGGACCACATTCACAGGGGAACCACATTCACAGGGGGCCTCATTCACAGGGGACCTCATTCACAGGGGACCTCATTCACAGGGGTCCTCATTCACAGAGGACCACATTCACAGGGGAACTCATTCACAGAGGACCACATTCACAGGGGAACTCATTCACAGGGGGCCTCATTCACTCAGCAACCTGAAAGAGGAAAAGCACTTCTGATCCTGAATCAGAAACAAATGGCTGACAGAAAGGAGCTCCAAATCATATGTGCTCGGGCCTGAACAGTACGGCAGCCCCCAAACATTCTTCGCCACTCTGTTTTAACTTTGGATCTCTCACCCCAGACCCACAGCTATCAATACAGGGACACATGCACACAAAGTGAGGACAGTTCACTGCCACACAGGACACAAACCAAACAACTGCTGAAAGACCAGAGCAAAGAAGTAACCTATATGTAATAATGATGGTGCTGTGGAGGAAGCATGCAACTACAGCTTAACAAGTGTGCATAGACAGTTTCCATTATAAAAGCAGATATAGGAATTTATAATGGAAATAAAATTGACAGGAAGGGCCTACCAATACATATGGCTAAACCGGGTAAGGTGGCGTTAATAAGGCACTTGGGTTTTTTATATAGTTATTGCCATGGTGGGATTTGAACTCAACACCTCTGGGTTACCAGTCCACTACCATAACCATCGCCTGCAAAGGCAACTTTATAAGAGGACAAATGTAATAGTGATGGTGTTGGGAAAGGATCGTGATTGATTCACAGTCACCATGTGCTCAACACCTTGGGTGAAGTTGAACTCTACTAGACTTGTGTAAAGTATATACATATCATGAAAAGAAAAATAAATACAGTGTAGCAGTTACCAGTATAAAATAGTTTATTGTGATAACTAGAACTAACAGAGAATGCAAATATCACTGTGTGCAGAGCACGTAGGAAGAGATCTCAGCTAAAAAGTCAGCAGTGTAGGCCACATGTTGAAAGTCTAGAACTGCTGTAACAACATCTGATGCGAGATCAGAGCTAACTCTGGCTGCACCCAGAATCACCAGCCAATTCCACCTGAGCAGTCCAGTAATTGCAGTTTTGAGACAACACAGTGCTGCACAGTGAACATAGCTTGCTGAACCACATTCCACGTCCTTGTGCAAAGGAATGATCGATGGACCCTATACAAGCGAAACGGGGGAAAAAAAGGATTATTCTTTAACCTAACACTGAAATTATATTCAGAAATGTCACTCTGATCTGTGATACATTAAAGACTTGATTGGTGTTACAGTAGAGTGTCATGGTATATTGAAATCTCAAGTGATATTAAGAACATAGTGGCTGAAAATCCAGGCCCTTCTGGGGCATTCTGCTCTAACCATGGCGGGAGTATATGGTAAGGGCCGGAAGTTAAGCTAGGACCCAGTTATGCCAGGTCCCGCCCTTACGCCAGGGATTCTGTGGACGTAGTAAGGGATGGAGCCTCTGTCCACCCCTAAGAAGGTCAACGACAGAAGAGGGAGCAGGGCTAGTGCTGGGAGTAGGGACATCCAAGAGCAGTTGCCAGGTTGACAGCTTTCAAAGGTTTCAAGCATATCATCGGCGGCAGTATGGTTGGTGAGATTAGGCATACCAGGCCGCTGAATGGCGGAAGTAGGCACCACATGGGGGTCCAGGCCCAGATCTTGGCTGTGTACAGTTCAAAAGTTAATGCCTACGGCTCTGACTGGAATGATCCTGTAAGAGCCATAAAAGCTTAAGAAAATACTTTAAAATAGTGGCTAAATGGCATAATACAGTTAATTTACCTGAACGACTTATTGTATTAAGAAACCCCCTATTTTCTTGCTCCAGTAGTATAGTCCGACACCCCCTTCATTCTTGCCACAATGGAACAGTCCCTAAGCCACACATGGGTGCAGCCATCTTACAGTTTTAAACTGCACGTGGTGAAAGAGGCAGAAGCTGTGAGGTTTGGAGCAGTACAGTTTTTGAACGTGTTCGTTTATACGTGTTTGCTTTGTAATTCTGTTTGTTAAGTGTTATAGTAAACAGTTTAAAAGACAAAGCTACGTTTGGGAACGTTTTATTTCGACACGCGTCTACTCGTTGTTAAAGGCCCCACAGCTCAGTGGCCTGCCTGTTTGGAAACTAAGAAGCGCCACTACATTAGTCAAAAACTAGCTCCCTAAGAAGGAAGGGACGGAATCGTCGGCGAACGTATACATGAATGGTCACGGAGCCAGACGACAATTTAAGAAAGCGAAGGTACAGTGACTGTTACTTGCTTTGTTCATTCTGTTGAGAAGCTAAATAAGAGCTGCGGGTAAAATGGCCGAGGCCTTAAGGAGCCAGGAGCTTCCCCCAGCCAGAAGGATTGCTGGCCAAAAGAGGGAAATAAAGCTCACCCCAAAGGCAAGGGAAGAGAAGTTACATAGAAGCATAGGTGCAAGGAAGGCTAAATTAGTTCAGATAACTGGAAAAATGAAGATAATTGATCGTCTCATGGAAGATAATGCTAATATTAAGAAAGCTGAAGACATGATGTATTACGATTTCTCCAGGCTGCATGAAGAATTTAATATACTCAATGAAGATGTATTAGCACTTCTGTCTGAAGAAGAGGGAAACACTGATCAGCACGACTGGTTTGATCTTAAATCAACCAGCATTAAGGACTATATCAAGGCCACGGAGCAGTGGATGTTAAAAATTCGTCAAGATGCTGATACAGCAGAGAAAGATAAGGTTGACGATGAAGTCGGACCAGACGATAGCATTTCAGAGACTTCCGCCAGACCGAGCAAAAATTGAAAAGAAGGTAGCTCTGTTTCTGGACGCAGGTCAGTCGCTTCTACCACAAGCTCGGCGCGACGCATGAGAGCGGAGGCTGAACGGGCGGCGTTGATGGCGCGCGCAGCATCTTTAGATGAGAAGCAAGCTCTTGAACAGGAAGAGGCCCAACTGCAGGTCCAAGAGGCCCAACTGCAGGCCCAACAGGCCCAACTGCAGGCTCAACTGCAGGCCCAACAGGCCCAACTGCAGGCCCAGCGGGCCCAGGTGCAGGCAAAGAAAGAACGGCTGGAGATGAAAACAGCTATCGAGGTCTCAGATGCCAGGTTGAGTGCGTACGAAGATTATGAAGGCTCACGGGACGGCGGGAGCCACTGCCAGTCAACGTTGCCACATAGAGTTGGATCCAGGGCACCTTCAAGAGTTACAACAGAGCCCGAAAGCAATTCCCCGGCATTACAGCGTGGAAGAGTGGCCTCTCCACTAACAGGAGCACGTGATGCTACCCCAGACGTCAGACGGTCTAGACTAGACCCTGCTGATGACCACCAGAGGCCTGAAGACACAGGGAGAAGCCTATACCGAGTGATGCAACGTCAGAACGAAATTACAGAGATGCTTGTAAAACAACAGAATCTGTTTCGACTCCCTCAAAGAGACATACCAGTGTTCCAAGGCGACCCACTCAAGTATAAGCCCTTCATCAGATCCTTTGAACAAGCCATTGACTCCAAGACAGAGAGCAGCAGTGATAAGTTGTACTACCTGGGACAGTACACCAGTGGTAAACCACAAGACCTGGTCAGAAGCTGTGAACACATGAGACCGGACCGGGGATACATAGAAGCCAGGAAGTTGCTGCAGGAGCACTATGGTAACGAGCTGAAGATAGCCACTGCATATATCGAAAAGGCTACCAAGTGGCCACAGATCAGATCGGAAGACGGAGAGGCATTGAACGCATATGTTCTCTTCCTCATAGGATGTCGCAACACCATGGAGGATGTTGAATTCATGGAAGAGATGGACAATCCTACGACTATGAGAATCGTCATCTCTAAGCTTCCTTACAGGATGAGAGAACAATGGAGAAGAACAGCCTTTGAGATAATGGAGAGACGGAAAAGTAGAGCCAGGTTTGCAGACTTAGTGAATTTCATAGACAAACAGGCTAAAATTGCTAGGGACCCATTGTTTGGAAACATCCAGGATGTCAGCCCGACCACCGATGGAAGAGTGAAAGCCAAGCCTGCTGAATCAAAGACTCTCAGGAAAGGTGGTTCCAGGGGAAGCAGCTTTGCAACTATCGTCACTCAGGCCGAGGAAGAAAGGCCCCAGAACTCATCTCCCAAAAAGAGCAGCACAGTGACGCCTGCTAATGCCTTTCAGAAGCCATGCTTATTCTGCCAGAAAAATCATACATTGGATTTCTGCAGCGACATCAAAGCACAGCCACATAAGGACAGAATCGAATTCCTGAAGTACAACGGCCTATGTTTTGGATGTCTCTCTCAGGGGCACCTGAGTAGAAACTGTAAGCAAAGAACAACATGCAGAGAGTGCACTCGGAAACATCCCAGCCTGCTGCATATCCATAAAGAAGAACAAGTCTCTAAGAAGAGTGAAGAAAACAATACCGACGAGAAGGTTGTTTCAAGTGCTCTGGTGTCGCTAGAACCAGAGACTTGTGGACTCACTGGGGCCGGTGACAGTGACTGTGTTCTTGCCATCGTACCAGTAAGGATCAAGTCTAAGAGGAGTGAGAAGGTTGTGGAGACTTACGCCTTCATGGATCCAGGTAGTTCAGCAACGTTCTGCACAGAATCACTCATGCGACAGCTGAACGTTAGAGGCAGAAGAACAGAAATCCTATTACGCACCATGGGTCATGAGAAGTCAATGCAAAGCTATATCCTGTCAGACCTAGAAGTGTGTGGACTTGAAGAGAAGGACTTCATAGACCTGCCTAATGTTTTCACACAGAGGGAGATTCCTGTTAGAATAGGGAACCTAGCCCTGCAGAAGGATGTGGATAGATGGCCCTACCTAGAAAAGGTGCGTCTCCCATACATTGAAGCAGAAATTGGCCTATTAATTGGAACCAATGCCTACAAAACTATGGAGCCATGGCAGGTGATAAACAGCAAGGATGACGGACCCTACGCCGTCAGGACAGCCCTTGGATGGGTAATCAATGGACCGGTAAGGAGAGATGATGGCCACAAGTCGAACAAGGAGGAACGACAAAACGTCACAGTTAATCGCATCTCTATCGCAAGCATTGAAGAGCTGTTGATACAGCAGTTCAACGCAGACTTCTCAGAACGCAGCTGTGAGGAAAAGACAGAGATGTCACAAGAAGACCATCAGTTCATGGGTTTGATGACAAGGCCTACACAGTTCATTGATGGCCACTATCACATTGGTTTGCCACTGAGAAGACAGACCACGAAGATGCCGAACAATCGCTGCATAGCAGAGCAACGCGCCATCAGTCTAAAGAGAAAGCTGAACAAGAACCCCGACTTTCACGAAGACTACAAAGACTTCATGAGAAACATCATAGCGAAAGGCTATGCTGTAAAAGTGCCCGAAGAACAGTTGAACAGAGACGATGGAAGGGTCTGGTACATTCCTCATCACGGGGTGTATCACCCAAAGAAGAAAAAGATCCGTGTAGTGTTTGACTGCGCCGCCTCATTCAGAGGAACTTCATTGAATGACCAGCTGCTTCAAGGTCCTGATCTTACTAATACCCTCATTGGCGTCTTGACTAGGTTTAGACAAGAGCTCGTTGCCATGATGGCAGACATAGAATCAATGTTCTACCAAGTCAGAATCCCTGACGAAGATGCTGATCTTCTGCACTTCCTTTGGTGGCCAGATGGCGACGTTAGTGAAGCGATGGTGGAATGTAGAATGGCCGTACACCTGTTTGGAGCCACATCATCTCCCAGCTGTGCAAGCTACGCTCTCAGAAAAACTGCAGAAGATGGCAAGGGCAAAGCACCATCCGAGGCCGTGGAGACAATCTTCAGAAACTTTTATGTCGATGACTGTCTGAAGTCCGTGTCAACAGAAGACGATGCCATCGCACTGTCAAGAGACCTTAGAACTCTGTGTTCGAATGGAGGATTCCATCTGACTAAGTGGATAAGCAACAGCAGAGCAGTTCTAGCTTCTATCCCAGAAAAGGAAAGAGCCACTGAAGTCAAAGATCTGGACCTGAGCCACGATGTCCTTCCTATCGAGAGAGCTCTTGGTGTACAATGGTGCATCGAGTCAGACACGTTCAACTTCAGGATAATGGTGAACGAAAGACCATCCACAAGACGAGGGATTCTCTCCGTGGTCAGTTCCATCTACGACCCTCTCGGATTCCTGGCATCACTCATTCTGCCGGTGAAGCTGATGCTACGAGAGCTGTGTAGAGACAAGAGAGGATGGGATGAAGATATCCCAGAAGGTCAAGCTCAGAGATGGCACAGATGGCTGACAGATTTGCAACAACTTTCTAGCTTCAACGTCAGTAGATGCATCAAGCCCGCGAGTTTTGGAGTTACAAAGACGGCTCAACTACATCATTTCTCGGACGCCAGTGAGGACGGCTATGGCACGGCTACCTACCTCTTGCTGACAAATCAACAGGGCCAGAAACATTGTGCCTTCCTCATGGGAAAATCCAGGGTGGCTCCGCTGAAGCAGGTCACCATCCCGAGACTGGAATTGACGGCAGCGGTTGTTGCAGTTAAAGTTGACCAGGTGATGCGTAAAGAGTTACAGCTCCCATTAGAAGAATCTGTCTTCTGGACGGATAGCACGACGGTGCTGAAGTATATAGAGAATGAGAAGATACGCTTCAAGACCTTCGTAGCAAACAGAATCTCATCCATTAGAGAAGCTACACAACCATCTCAATGGAGGTATGTAAACACCTCATTAAACCCAGCAGATCAAGCCTCACGGGGATTGAAGGCTGAAAACGTCATGAGGAGTGAAACTTGGATACAAGGCCCAAGTTATCTGCTGGAAACAGAGAGATCATGGCCAGAAAGACCAGATATGCCAAGTCAGATTACTGAAGACGACGTCGAAGTCAAGAGATCAGTCACAGTAAATTTCATAACTACGAAAGAGAACTTTGACACAGTGAACAAGCTTGTTAACCATTTCTCAGGATGGCACCAGTTGAGGAAAGCAGTTGCATGGTTTCTAAGGTTGAAAGAGTTGCTGCTACACCTGAGCGGTAAGAGAAAAGAGTACCGAGCCACTATCAGTCAGTCTGAAAGTAACCCTGATAAGCAGAGAATGCTTCTACAGCAGTATATGCATCAGCACAAGACCACATTGAGCAAGAATTCATTGACCGTGGAGGATTTGGCCAAGGCTGAGAAGGAGATAGTTTGCTTCAGTCAAAGACAAAGATACCCAGAAGAAACCGAAGCTCTACAGCAAAATACTCCAATCAAGAAAGGTAGTCATATCTACAAGCTGGACCCTACGCTGCAAGATGGAGTACTGAGGGTGGGAGGGAGACTAAACAAATCTGCTATGCCAGAGGAGGCCAAGCATCCTGCTATCCTTTCTAAGGACCTCCGGGTTGCTACTCTCATTCTTCAGCATATACACCAGAGTATTGGACACAGTGGGAGGAATTACGTGCTTGCGAAGCTAAGGCAAAGATACTGGATTCCAGGAGCTAATTCCGTAATAAGAAAAATACTCTCTGAATGTATTGTTTGCAGACGGTTACACGCTAGAGCTGGGGAACAGAAAATGGCAGACCTGCCTGAAGACCGTTTGTTACCAGACAAGCCCCCATTTACAAACGTAGGGGTGGACTATTTCGGGCCTTTCGAGGTAAAGCAAGGACGGAGCCTTGTCAAGAGATATGGTGTGCTTTTCACTTGTTTGACCATCAGAGCAGTTCATATTGAGGTGGCACACACGCTTGACACTGATTCCTGTATTAACGCCTTGCGGCGCTTTGTCTGTAGAAGAGGACAGGTGTCCATTATGCGTTCTGATAATGGCACTAATTTCGTCGGAGCGGAGAGAGAACTACGGGAAGCTATTGAAGGTTGGAATCAGCTTAAAATACAGGAAGCCATGACGCAAACAGGAATTAAGTGGATCTTCAATCCTCCGGCTGCATCCCACCACGGAGGTGTCTGGGAAAGACAGATACGCACTGTAAGAAAACTACTCAGTTCTGTACTGAAGCAGCAAGCGCTGGACGACGAGGGACTCCAAACCGTTCTGTGCGAGGTCGAAGCCATCATTAATGACCGACCGATAACCAAGACATCAGATGATCCCAATGACCTCGAAGCCCTGACTCCGAACCACCTGTTGTTGTTGAAAACACAGCCAGCCATGCCCCCGGGAGTCTTCAAAAAGGAAGATCTGTATGCCCGTCGGAAGTGGAGGCAAGTTCAGTATATGTCAGACCTCTTCTGGACCAGATGGACAAGAGAATACTTACCTCTGCTACAGGAGCGTCAAAAATGGTCCAAAATAAAGAGGAACTTCATCGTCGGAGACATTGTCTTAATTGTGGATGATTCAGCCCCTAGAAATTCTTGGTTGATGGGAAAAATAATTAAGACCATGCCAGACTCCAGAGGCGTCGTTCGTCGCGTCTGTTTGCAAACCAAGACCAGTACCCTGGAGAGACCGATCACAAAGCTCTGCCTGCTACAAGAAGCAACGTGAAAAGCTCCTGAACGAAAGAAAAAAGTGGACACTTGTATTGTAAATATGTTGAACTCATTAGTTTATGACTCTTAACGTTTGAGTAATTGATATGCTTCATGTGCCTAGTCAATTAGGGGCCGGAATGTAAGAGCCATAAAAGCTTAAGAAAATACTTTAAAATAGTGGCTAAATGGCATAATACAGTTAATTTACCTGAACGACTTATTGTATTAAGAAACCCCCTATTTTCTTGCTCCAGTAGTATAGTCCGACACCCCCTTCATTCTTGCCACAATGGAACAGTCCCTAAGCCACACATGGGTGCAGCCATCTTACAGTTTTAAACTGCACGTGGTGAAAGAGGCAGAAGCTGTGAGGTTTGGAGCAGTACAGTTTTTGAACGTGTTCGTTTATACGTGTTTGCTTTGTAATTCTGTTTGTTAAGTGTTATAGTAAACAGTTTAAAAGACAAAGCTACGTTTGGGAACGTTTTATTTCAACACGCGTCTACTCGTTGTTAAAGGCCCCACAGCTCAGTGGCCTGCCTGTTTGGAAACTAAGAAGCGCCACTACAGATCCCATGGTCAATAAAACAGGCTGCAAAATCCCGATTTGCTATGAGACGTCTTTTTAAAAAAAGGACATTATTTGAAACTTTTGGCCTTGATTTTAACACCCCTCTCCCAGCACCCAGATGGGCAGGAAAGTGTCAGGCGAGGGGCTAAAATGCAAAAAATCATGATCCCGCCTCCAATCTGCCGCATTCCCGGACGTCATAATATTAACAATTCAGGCCCTGGACAAGGCTCCCGATAAAAGCAGGAGGGGGCCTAATTAAGATTCAAAAGTCGAGGTCCGATGGTGTCATCGGCGCCGCAATGCAATTTTAATGTTCACACCGGAGGAGTCCCACGCTGTCTATTGCCTGGCAGAGGCTACACCGCGGGAGAAGCCGACTGGCTCAAAGACTGGCTCGGGTAAGTTTTAAAACTTTGCCTTTCTTTGAACACCTTGTGGGCCACCAGGAGGAGCAGGAGTGCTCCCCCCACCCCGGCCCCTCGAGGATTCCTTGGGCCTCCCCAGCCCCAGTATTCCCCTGATCTTCAGGGAATCCCCAGCACTGCCATGATCTCTGGGGAATCCCCAGAATCAGCCCTCCCTGATTGATCACTGAAAAAAAAACCCGGCCTCCCCCCTCCCATGGGGGGAATCCTGAAAATGGTGGTCGAGGTTGGGGAGGCAGAGGAATTGTCCCCTATTACTATAGCACACGAGTAAAGAAGGAACAATAAATTTGTATAAAATGTTGGTGAAGCCACACTTAAGGTACTGTGTAGCAATGTTCCCCCTAATTTTTTTGGGGGGGTGCGCAGTCCCTTTAATGGGCTGCGTGGCCCAAAGTTTCACGCATGTGCATGGGACCGGCAGACAGCTGCGCAGCCCAAAGTTTCGCGCATGTGCACGGGACCGGCAGACAGCTGCGCAGCCATGTGGCGTGTCGCTTAGAGGGAATGTTACTGTGTACAGTTTTGGGCATTAAAGTCGTAGAAAGCGCACAGTGTAGATTCACAATGATAATGCCTAGGATGAAAAACTATAGCTATGAGGAGAGACTTGAGATACTGGGACTCTTTCCAGAGAAGACTAAGAGGAGATTTAATCGAGATTTTTTTAAACTATGAAGATTTTGGATAGGGTGAATCTGATTGGAGGGTCAACAATTTAATATTGTCTCTTATGAGAGTGACGGGGGAGGCTAGGAGAAATATCTTTACACAGAGCATTGTTGCAGCCTAGAACGTTTTGCCACAGGGAGTGGTTGCGGCATAGACTATTAGGAACATAGGAATGGGAATAGGTAATTCAGCCCTTTGAGCTTGTTCCACCATTCAATTAGATCATAGCTGATCTGTAGCTCAACTCCATTGACCTGCCTTTGTTCCCTATCGCTTGATAACCCTTACCTAACAAAATTCTATTCATTTCAGTCTTGAAAATTTTAATTGACCCAGAATCCACAGCCTTTTGGGGAGCGAATGCCAGATTTCTACTACCCCATGCGTGAAAAATTGCTTCCTGAATTCACTCCGAAATGGCCTAGCTCTAATTTTCAGATTATGCCCCCTTGTTCTGATTCCCCTACCAGAGGAAATAGTTTCTCTGGCTGCGATTTTCTCGATCGATGTGGCTTGGGAGCGGGTCAGGTGGCTTCCGGGTTCCAGTCCCGCCCCCAAATACATCCGGCCCACAGATGTGATGTTACGTCGATTGGCCTTGTTAAGTCCACCCTGCAGGCTTGCCGGCCAATTAAGACGAAGTCGGTCAGATGACGTAATTTGATGACGCGTTATCTGCCGGTTTACTTAAAGGGACCACGCACAATTTTTTTTTGACGGCTGATTTTTCAGTCTTTGACAGCAATGAGGTGCTGCAAACACTGACAATCACTGTACAAAGGTGAGCTCTTGCACCCAGGCTCTCCAGCAACTCCCTCCTTAGGCTAGAACAGATGGCAGCTGCAGGTGAGGTTACAGAAGCGATCTGTTACTGGTGTGAACGGTTCTCCCAATGAGGTGGGACTAGACAGCCAATTCAAAGCTTGTTACCTACAGAAAAGGCTAAATACATTAAAAATGAATTTCCCAACATTTCCTTACCTCTGAAACTCACTAGTGCACCATTGGATCCTTCACACCACTTCTGCAGCTGTCATCAATGCAGAAACATTACAGCAGACTCACAACACGCCACACTTACCTGGTGTGGTGTCCGGACATCGGGAAGCCCGAAGTAGAAGTGTCATTTATAATGGGGAACAAAGAAATGGCAGACCAATTATATACATATTTTGGTTCTGTCTTCACAAAGGAGGACACAAATAATCTCCCAGAGATGTCGGGGAACATAAGGTCTGATGAAAGGGAGGAACTGAAAGAAATCAGTATTTGTAGGGAAATGGTGTTAGGGAAATTGATGGGATTAAAGGCCGATAAATCCCCAGGGCCTGATAATCTACATCCTAGGTACTTAAGGAAGTGGCCCTAGAAATAGTAGATGCATTGCTGATCATCTTCCAACATTCGATGGAATCTGGAACAGTACCCATGGATTGGAGGGTAGCTAATGTTACCCCACTATTCAAAAAAGGTGGTAGAGAGAAAACGGGGAATTACAGACCGGTAAGCCTGATATCGGTAGTGGGGGAAATGCTAGAGTCCATTATAAAAGATGTAATAGCAGAGTACTTGGAAAACAGTGACAGGATCAGACAAAGTCAACATGGATTTACAAAAGGTAAATTGTGCTTGACTAATCTACTGGAATTTTTTGAGGATGTAACTTGTAAAATAGATAAGGGAGAACCAGTGGATGTGGTGTATTTGGACTTTCAGAAGGCTTTCGATAAGGTCCTGCATAAGAGATTAGTGCATGGGATTGGGGGCAAGGTATTGACTTGGATAGAGAACTGGTTGGCAGACAGAAAGCAAAGAGTTGGAATAAACGGGTCTTTTTCCAAGCGGCAGGCAGTGACTAGTGGGGTACCGCAGGGATCGGTCCTTGGACCCCAGCTATTCACAATATATATTAATGATCTAGACAAGGGAACTAGATGTAATATCTCCAAATTTGCAGACGACACAAAGCTGGGTGGGCGTGTGTGCTGTGAGGAGGATGCCGAGAAACTCCAGGATGATTTGGACAGGTTGGGTGATTGGGCAGAAGCATGGCAGATGCAATATAACGTGGATAAATGTGAGGTTATCCATTTTGGTGGCAAAAACAGGAAGGCAGATTATTATCTGAATGGCAATAGATTGCGAGAAGGGGAAGTGCAACGAGACCTGGGTGTCCTTGTGCACCAGTCGCTGAAGGTAAGCATGCAGGTGCAGCAGGCGGTTAAGAAGGCAAATGGTATGTTGGCCTACATAGCGAGAGAGTTTGCGTACAGGAACAAGGATGTCTTGCTCCAGTTGTACAGGACCTTGGTGAGACCACATCTTGAGTATTGTGTGCAGTTTTGGTCGCCTTTTCTGAGGAAGGATGTTCTTGACATGGAAGGAGTTCAGCGAAGATTCACCAGGCTGATACCTGGGATGGCAGGAATGACGTATGAGGAGAGATTGGGTCGATTGGGCTTGTACTTGCTGGAGTTTAGAAGAATGAGAGGGGATCTCATTGAAACTTATAAAATTCTGACTGGACTGGACAGGCTAGATGCAGGAAGGATGTTCCCGATGGTCAGGGTGTCCAGGACCAGGGGTCACAGTCTAAGGATAAGGGGTAGGCCATTTAGGACAGAAATGAGGAGGAATTTCTTCACCCAGAGAGTGGTGAACCTGTGGAATTCTCTACCACAGAAGGCAGTAGAGGCCAATTCATTAAATATATTCAAGAAGGAGTTGGATATATTTCTTAATGCTAAAGGGATCAAGGGGTATGGGGAGAAAGCAGGGACCGGGTACTGAATTTGGATGATCAGCCATGATCGCATTGAATGGCGGAGCAGGCTCGAGGGGCCGAATGGCCTACTCCTGCTCCTATCTTCTTTGTTTCTATGTCAAAATTGAAAAAGGGCCTGTTAATTGCCTGTTAACAACCTTTAACAGGCAGTTGAGTGGCTACAATCCTCTTCCCGCCGCTAGGTGTTGAGTCCATGTGCAAATCGGGGACCCGACACTTGGGAAGATTGATTGGAGGCGGGTTGACAGCGGGTTTCTGACCCGCTGTCAATCTTTGCGATTTTGCCGGATGTCCCGCCTCCAAACCCGCCCCCTGAGCGCCGGCAAAATTCCGGCCTCTGTATATACCCTATCGAATCCCTTTACCATTTTAAAACACCTTGATTGGATCATCCCTCAACCCTCTAAATGCAAGGGAATATAAGCTACATTTATGCAACCTTTCCTGATAATTTAACCCTTTACACCCTGCAATCATTCTCGTGAATCTGCCCCGTACCCTGTCCAAGGCCAGTATATCTTTCCGGTGGTTCTGTACCTGTAACTGAATGCAGCACTCCAGATTTTTGCATCTTTTAAGGGAAAATTGTATAACTATTTGAAGCAGTGGAAGGTGCAGGGGTATGTGGAGAGAGTGGGGCAAATTGATTAGATTTCGATTGTGCCAGCAAAGAGCTGGCACAGGCACAATGGGCTGAATGGTTCTATTTGTGCTTTGGCCCACCCTGAAACCACCCCATAACGATTTGTTTCAATATCTTGTTTGTACTGTTGCTTTTGTAAATAACTCTATTCGCAAATGAATCTACATAATGGATTAGCTTGTTATAACAGTGTCTGGTGTGGCTGATATTATCTGGGTTCTAAAATGCAAGATTTTGAGTAATGGAATCCCAGCATGCTATAGGTAATAATGAAAGGAGTCATTTACATAGAAATTGGTTGGCACCCAACAGTGGCCATGAGCCAGGCAAACCATGCTGAACTCGGCAGGGTGAGGCCCGGCCCATTTTAACTTCCAGGCCTCATCTGCATGACCCCGGTCAGTTGCCCGTCCGAAACCGGAGGGAAACAGCAGCTGGCTGGCAGGCGGGGAGTGCAATGTCGGGGGGCAGGAGGCCACCGACCGGGACCGAATGAATGGCCCTTGGTATAGAATCATAGAATCATAGAAATTTACAGCACACAAGGAGGCCATTTGGCCCGTCATTTCCGTGCCGGCTGACAAAAAGCTCTCCGGCCTAATCCCGCTTTCCAGCACTTGGTCTGTAGCATATCCAAGTACTTTTAAAATGTGATGGGGGTTTCTGTCTCTACCACCCTTTCAGGCAGCGAGTTCCAGACCCCCACCACCCTCTGCGTGAAAAGATTTCTCCTCAACTCCCCTCTAAACCTCCTACCAATAACTTTAAATCTATGTGCCCTGGTTATTGACCCTTCTGCTAAGGGAAATAGGTCCTTCCTATCCACTCTATCTAGGCCCCTCATAATTCTATGCACCTCAATTAGGTCGCCCCTCAGCCTCCTCTGTTCCAAAGAAAACAACCCCAGCCTATCCAATCTTTCCTCATAGGTAAAATTTGCCAGCCCAGGCAACATAAATCTCCTCTGTACCCTCTCTACTGCAATCACATCCTTCCTGTAATGTGGTGACCAGAACTGCACGCAGTATACTAGCTGCAGCCTAACTAGTGTTTTATACAGTTCAAACATAACCTCCCTGCTCTCATATTCTATGCCTCGGCTAATAAAGGCAAGTATCTCGTATGCCTTCTTAACCACCTTATCTATATGTCCTGCTATCTTCAAGGATCTGTGGACATGCACTCCAAGGTCCCTCTGATCCTCTGCACTTCTCATGTCCTACCATTTATTGTGTATTCCCTTGCCTTGTTAGCCCTCCCCAAATGCATTACCTCACACTTCTCTGGATTGAATTCCATTTGCCACTGTTCTGCCCACCTGACCAGTCCATTGATATCTTCCTGCAGTCTGCAGCTTTCTTCTTCATTATCAACCACACGGCCAATTTTTGTATCATCTGCAAACTTCTTAATCATACTTCCTACATTCAAATCCAAATCATTGATATATACCACAAAAAGCAAAGGACCCAGTACTGAGCCCTGTGGAACCCCACTGGAAACAGCCTTCCAGTCACAAAAACACTCTTCGACCATTACACTTTGCTTCCTGCCTGAGCCAATTTCAGATCCAACTTGTCACTTTGCCTTGGATCCCATGGGCTTTCGTGACCAGTCTGCCATGCGGGGCCTTATCAAAAGCCTTGATAAAATCCATATACACTACATCAAACGCACTACCCTCATTGACCCTCCTTGTTACCCCCTCAAAAAATTCAATCAAGTTAGTCAGACACGACCTTCCCTTAACAAATCCATGCTGACTGTGCCTGATTAATCCGTGTCTTTCTAAATGAAGATTTAGATACATCACAGGGAAGGGGTTTTGGAATTGGGTGGGGTGGGGTAGGAGCCTCGGGCAGAGGAAGCCTGAACGTCCTACTCGTCAACTCCCCACAAGGAAAATAAAGTTAAAAAGCTTGCCCGTTTGGGCCTCTCCTGGCCCCGACTCTTCTTCCCGCTAGGTTGACCTGGCAGGAAAGCCACAACCGCTTCCCAGGTCAGGTCACTAGGTTAAAAAGCAGTCAAGCCCCGATGACATCTTCGGAGCCCAATCTGCATATTTAGAGAAGGACCCCGCAGTATCAGGCAGGCCTCCTTCCAGCCTGCTCAGAAGATTTTAAGTGCCCAGTTTCGGCTGGGTGACAGGGTTAAAATCGCCCTTTAACAGTCAGCCTAGATTATGTGCTCAAGTCCTGGAGTGGGGCTTGAACCCACAACCTCTGACTCAGAGACAAGAGTGCGACGAACACAAGTGTAAACGCAGCCGCATATAATCATTGCAATGCAAGCGGGTTTCTGGAACAAAGTTTGCAAGCTCCTACAAGACATGAGTTCAATTCCAGAATTTTGTTTTTGAATACATTCCATATCAATGCTTGGGACAACAAGACCCGCCCGGGACTTGGTTTCACACCAACACTGATTTGGACACACACCCGTACATTTTGATGGCAAAGCCAAATTGAGCAAATGGTTGTTTCTGCTGATTTGCCACATTCTGCCCAGCGGGCTCTCTCTTTGTACCTCAAGACAGCTCCCTCCCACCCTGCCTATCGCCTGATGCTGCAACTCTTTTGATTGGATCCCTTTGAGCATGTGTGCGTTTGAGGAAAGCCTTTTATCGTTTAAAATTTCTGCTGCGCATTACAATTAGCACAGCTGCAATTCAGCGCATGCTTCTGCGTTTGAAACGCCAAGCACGGGACTGCCTAAGAAGAAGGAAGAAATGCAGCCACATATAATCATTATTACAATGCAAGCGGGTTTCTGGAACAAAGTTTGCAAGCTGCTACAAGACATGTGTTCAATTCCAGAACAGATGGTGGGTGGAGAAAGCGCAGGAGATCCAGCAGCTAGCCGACAACCACGATGTGCGTGGATTCTTTAGCGCAGTCAAGACCACCTATGGCCCAAGCACCCAAGGTCCTACCCCACCGCGGGCCAAGAAAGGAGAGGTACTCATCAAGGACAGAGAGGCAGTCAGTGCCCGCTGGAAAGAGCACTTCGAAGATCTCCTTAACCGAGTGTCCTCAACTCCATCCCGCAGCATGCTACCCGCCACCACCTCAGCACAACCCCAGCCCGGCATGAGGTTGAAAAGGCCATCCGACAACTGAAGAACAACAAGGCCTCAGGAACAGATAGAATCCCTGCTGACGCACTAAAGCATGGCAGAGAAGCACTACTGGCGTGAATTCATGAACTAATTTCTCTTATCTGGAAGGAGGAGAGCATGCCAGGGAATCTCAGAGATGCCGTAATTGTGACCATCTTCAAGAAAGGTGACAAGTCCGATTGCGGTAATTACAGAGGAGTTTCCCTGCTGTCTGCCACAGGGAAAGTCATCGCAAGAATCCTCCTCAATCGCCTTCTCCCAGTGGCCGAAGAGCTCCTCCCAGAGTAGCAATGCGGATTCCGCCCACGAAGGGGCACAATGGACATGATCTTCACCGCACGTCAATTACAAGAGAATTGCAGGGAACAGCACCAACTGTTGTACATGACCTTCTTTGACCTCACAAGGACCTTCAACACTGTCAACTGTGAGGCATTATGGAGTGTCCTCCTCAAATTTGGCTGCCCTCAAAAGTTTGTCACCATCCTCCGCCTGCTTCACGACGACATGCAAGCCGTGATCTTGACCAACGGTTCCACCACAGACCCAATTCACGTACGAACTGGGGTCAAGCAAGGCTGTGTCATCACACCAACGCCCTTCTCGCTCTTCCTTGCTGCAATGCTCCATCTCACCCTCAGTAAGCTCCCCACTGGAGTGGAGCTAATTTACAGAACAAATGGGAAACTGTTCAACATCCATCGCCTCCAGTCCAGGTCCAAGGTCGTCCCATCCACTTTCGTCAAATTACAGTATGCAGACGATGCTTGCGTCTGCGCTCACTCGGAGGTCGAACTCCAAACCATCATCAACACCTTCACCGAAGCGTACGAGAGCATGGGCCTTACATTAAACATCCGTAAGACAAAGGTCCTCTACCAACCTGCCCCCGCCACACACTACTGCCCCCCGATTATCAAAATCCATGACAAGGCCTTTGACAACGTGGACCACTTTCCATACCTCGGGAGCCTACTGTCAACAAGGGCAGACGTCGATGACGAAGTCCAACACCGCCTTCAGTGTGCCAGTGCAGCCTTCGGTCGTCTGAGGAAGAGAGTGTTTGAAGACCAGGACCTCAAACCCGACACTAAGCTCATGGTCTACAGAGCATGCTGTATGCCTCAGAGACATGGACCATGTACAGCAGGCACCTCAAAGCACTGGAGAGGTACCACCAACGCTGCCTCCACAAGATTCTGCAAATCCATTGGCAGGATAGGTGCACCAACGTCAGTGTTCTCGCTCAGGCCAACATTCCCAGCATCGAAGCTTTGACCCCGCTCGATCAGCTCCGATGGACGGGTCATGCCCAATATGAGACTCCCAAAACAAGCACTTTACTCTGAGCTCCGACACGGCAACAGAGCCCCAGGTGGGCAGAGGAAACGCTTCAAGGACACCCTCAAAGCCTCCTTGAAAAAGTGCAACAGCCCCATTGATACCTGGGAATCCCTGGCCCAAGACCGCACAAAGTGGAGGAGAAGCATCCGGGAAGGCGCCGAACAGCTCGAGTCTCTTCACCGGGAGCAAGCGGAAGCTAAGCGCAAACAGCGGAAGGAGCGCACGTCAACCCAAGCACCCCACCCACCTGCCCCTTCAACCACCGTCTGCCCCACCTGTGACAGAGACTGTAGGTCCCACATTGGACTCATCAGTCACCTGAGAACTCATTTTTAATGTGGAAGCAAGTCATCCTCGGTTCCGAGGGACTGCCTAAGAAGAAGGAAGAAACGCAGTCGCATATAATCATTGCAATGCAAGTGGGTTCCTGGAACAAAGTTTGCAAGCTCCTACAAGACGTGTTCAATTCCAGAATTTTGTTTTTGAATACATTCCATATCAATGCTTGGGACAACAAGACCCGCCCGGGGCTTGGTTTCACACCAATACTGATTTGGACACACACCCGTACATTTTGATGGCAAAGCCAAATTGAGCAAATGGTTGTTTCTGCTGATTTGCCACATTCTGCCCAGCGGGCTCTCTCTTTGTACCTCAAGACAGCTCCCTCCTACCCTGCCTATCGTCTGATGCTGCAACTCTTTTGATTGGATCCCTTTGAGCATGTGCGCGTGTGCGTTTGAGGAAAGCCTTTTATCGTTTAAAACTTCTGCTGCGCATTACAATTAGCACAGCTGCAATTCAGCGCACGCTTGTGCGTTTGAAACGCCAAGCACGGATTAAACCAGAAACATGTCCTGTCGCAAGTAATTCCAGTCACTCCCTGTGCAGGTGGCTTCAAAAAGCAGACATGCAACTGCAAATTTCCCTGGCTGGTCTCACAATGCCTTTATTGTGAATCACTACGTTGTTCTGCCAAAGATCTTTGCACAGGGCATCGAAAGAATAGTTAGCTTGTTAGAGTTGATGAATATGGCCTAAAGACATGGCTTATAATACATTGGCTCCACCTTCAAATGCCAAAAGAATACAGGTACAATGAAGTACAAGAGGCAATACTCATTGTAGAACAAGCATTCAGTAACCCGAAACACAAAGTTTCATTGTGCAGTTCACTCCATAGGTGCCAGCTGACTGTTGCTGTGTCCCAGGGACCTTCTGACTGCCTGCCACCTCCCTGGAAAGCAGAAAGATTCGAATGAGATGTAACTTGGATTCGCTATAACCGCAGTGACAATACTGACCACTGAGCTCTCATCCTATCCAAATTAAACAACACAAGATCTCACAAAGTGAACAGGTGGTCAGACAAAAAAGAAAGACTTGCATTTATATAGCGCCTTTCACGACCACCGGACGTCCCAAAGCGCTTTACAGCCAATGAAGTACTTTTTGAGGTGTAGTCACTGTTGTAATGTAGGAAAGGCGGCAGCCAATTTGCACACAGCAAGCTCCCACAAACAGCAATGTGATAATGACCAGATAGTCCGTTTTAGTGATGTTGATTGAGGAATAAATATGGCCGGGACACCAGGGATAACTCCCCTGCTCTTCTTTGATATAATGCCTTGGGATCTTTTATGTCCACCTGAGAGAGCAGATGGAGCCTTGGTTTAATGTCTCATCCGAAAGACAGCACCTCCGTCAGTGCAGCACTCCCTCAGCACTGTCAGCCTAGCTTTATGTGCTTAAGTCTCTGGAGTGGGACTTGAACGCACAACCTTCTAACTCAGAGGTGAGAGTGCTGCCAACTGAGCCACGTCTGACACTGTCATGAATAGGAAAGGCTGGGAATATGCAACAGCTCCATCAGCATTGAAAAGAGAAATAAACAGGTTAACATTTGGGATCGACACTCTGACCCTAAACTTTTTCTGCTTCCTCTGGTCGAACTTTGTCTGATAACGCTCATAGTAAAACGTCCCAAGCCGCTTCATATGTTAAAGGTGCTATATAAATGCAAGTTGTTGTTGTTGTTCCGCTTCACCACCATTAGCATGGTAAGTAATTGCTTTCTTGAAACTGGCCTTTAAAAATTTAAATTCTTCCCCCCCCCCCGCCCAAAACAAAAGGCATCCTTTGCGCCCAGTGTTGCTAAGGTGCAAATATATGATATGATGTATTTGCATGCCATCATAATACCCATATATGGCAAGGCATATTATGTGTCCACCTGACTTCTGGCGGAGTTTTGGATGGATGTAAAAAGGGGCGGGGAAAGGTGTCAGATGTTCCTGTCCCATTTTGCATCTCTGCCTCCACAAGTTACACCACTTTCCTGGTGCAATGGCAGAGGAATTCACGGTCCCTTTGTCAGGGATATGAATGCTACTTGCGTATTGTTAACTGAACATTAGATGCCTTCCTGACGGGAGTAGGCCCATTGCAGCAATTACGCTCCAAGGTCTTCTCTTGCATTACTTTGTTATTCTTTGATGGGCCTTTTCTAGAGGGTCTGGAAATAAAAGCAAGTAGTTACTACCACACCAATTCGAGTGTTTATTCAGACATACTGATGATGGACAGTGGGGCAACCCTTTAAACGATCAATCAAAACAAAGAGGGGCAAGAAGAACAGTAGGTTAACAACCAGAGTAGAGAAATGCTAACTACACCCACTGGGAAGCAGCTAATGATTTTAACAGTCTGAATAGATATCGAATAATACAAGCTGAGAACAGTGCATTCTGAATACGAACACAAAAATTTTTCAGTACAGGGAAAGCCGTAAGGCACGAACAAGTCTGTCCCTTTTTTTCATAGATCAAGATTAAGATATACGGGTTAACGCCTCCATTAAAGTAAGAGAGAGAGAAATTTAATACCAGCTAGTTAATCATTCATACAATAACACACAGATTCATATCCTTTAATCCCATGTCTCCAGAAATGCGTCCAATTGTCTCCTGAACCCTTTTTTACTGTCTGCTTCAATGTTCTTCCTGACTAATTTAATCAACCCTGTACTAGCCTTTGGGTGAAAACGCCACACCTGACTTCCATTCTTACCCATAGAGTACTCATTTTAATCTGGGCCCCAGTATCGTTGCCAGAGTGTACATTTTGTTTGGATTGATGTTGGTGGTTTCCTTCATAGTCTTAAGAACATAAGAACATAAGAAATAAGAGTTGGAGTAGGCAATTCGGCCCCTCGAGCCTGCTCCGCTATTTAATAAACTCATGGCCGATCTTCTATCTTGAAAACCTAAATGATATAATTTCAATGTCTCTTTTACAAAGAACACAAGCTCAAATTAATTAACCTTTCAACAACAACTTGTATTTTTATATCGCCTTTAACATAAGCAATAGGAGCTGGAGTCGGCCATTTGGCCCCTCGAGCCATTTAATAAGATCATGGCTGATCTTCTACCTCAACTCCACTATCCTATAAGAACATAACGTAGTGAAACATCCCAAGGTGTTTCACAGGAGCGTTATCAAATAAAATTTGACACCAAGCCACATATTAGGACAGATGACCAAACGTTTGGTCAAAGAGGTAGATTTTAAGGAACAGCTTAAAGGAGGAGAGAGAGGTAGAGATGCGGAGAGGTTTAGGGTGGGGATTCCAGAGCTTAGTGCCTAGGCAGCTGAAGGCATGGCCGCCAACAGTGGAGCGATGAAAATCGGGGCTGAGCAAGAAGCCAGAATTGGAGGAGCGCAGAGATCTTGGGGCCGGGGGCGTTGTAGGGCTGGAGGAGGTTACAGAGGTAGGAAGGAGCGAGGCAATGGAGGGATTTGAAAACATGGATGAGAATTTTAAAATCGAGGCAGTGCCAGGCAATGTAGGTCAGCGAGCACAGGGGTGATGGTGAACGAGACTTGGTGCGAGTCAGGATATGGGGAACAGAGTTTTGGATGAGCTTAAGTTCCCACACAACTTATATTGTTGACACCCAGAATCAACTTTGTTACTCACTTCTGTACCTTCTCATGGATGATAATAGGGTGATGGAGGAAATGACCTTGGTTGTGCGCTATGAGTAGTGAAATTGTAAATACAGTTATTTTCCCCTCAGAAATGCACACAATGCTGCATTAGGAATCGGACTGGAGGATGGTAGACAGTGGTGTTCCCCAAGGGTCAGTGCTGGGACCACTGCTTTTTTTGATATATACATAAATGACCTAGATATTGGAATACAGAGTAGAATTTCTAAATTTGCCAATGACACAAAACTTGGGGTTGTGGTAAACACCACTGTCTACCATCCTCCAGTCTGAAAAGCAGCCATTTACCACAATTTGCTGTTTTCTATCCTTAAGCCAATTCCTTATCCAAGCTGCCACTGACCCATCTATTCCATGAGCCTCAACTTTGTTAACCAGCCTTCTATGTGGTACTTTGTTAAACGCCTTCCTAAATCCATGTAGACAACATCCATTGCATTCCCTTCACCGATTCTCCCTGTTACTTCATCAAAAAATTCAATTAGATTAGTCAAACACGATCTGTCTTTTACAAATCCATGTTGGCACTCCTTAAATAGCTTAAACCTCTCCAAGTACCCGTTAATTTTTTCTTTGATTATTGTTTCTAAACATTTACGCACGACTGATGTTAAACTGACCGGCCTGTAGTTACTAGGATTGTCCTTACACCCTTTCTTGAACAATGGTGTCACATTTGCCACGTTCCAATGTGATGTACTTCAGGTGGGCGGTGGGTGGGGTGATTGGGTTGCCCGTCCCCAAAGCACCAGCAAGAGGCCCAAACCATTTTTGACAGGCAGCTCACCGAAAGAGGGTTGGGGCATTTGATTGCTCCTTCACTGAGCCAAGCCAGCATTTTCTGATCATAGGACCCTGATTTGCATTGTGTAAGGAGGCCTCTGCCTGTAGGCCCCAGTAATGATGGGCAAGTTCTCTACACTGATTACCCGCTCCGTTCCCACCTGAAAGCAGGGATGAAAATCGGGGCTCAGGGGTCTGACCGATACATTAGGGAGCAACAATACAACCTCTTTAAACTTGGAGACTGTCTGGCAGTTATTCAAATGGTGCAGGTTGCAAGTTTAATTTCATCCACACCAACACTCAGCTGTAAGGGATCAAGGGATATGGGGAGAAAGCAGGGACAGGGTACTGAATTTGGATGATCAGCCATGATCTCATTAAATGGCGGAGCAGGCTCAAGGGGCCAAATGGCCTACTCCTGCTCCTATCTTCTATGTTTCTATGTATTCCATCCCTTACAGCAGCAAAATCAAGGTGCAAAGCAGGTTATATTTCAGCAACTAGGCCACTAACACTAATAGTGGCAACAAATTGCGATCCAGTCTCATTGTCAGCCAAATTAAACTTCATAGCTGACTCCTCCACTACACCCACTTCAATTGGACAAACATTTACAGCTAACTGAAATTCTGCCAAGAAGGAATCTAGATACGATTAAATTCATTTGAGCTACCGAGTAATCTTACATGCAGCAGTCTTGCTAATTATTCAGGTTCGTGTGCAGGGTGAGGTCACTAATATCTATTTCTATATTCTATAGATGATCATGTTACAATGGTGACACTATGGACTGTATTTGCCCTGGTGCAGGTTCCCTTTCACTGCTGCTGGTGCTAGTGGTTGGTGCAGTGCTATTGCTGGGTTTTACTGCCTGTGCTTTCCTCAGTGCTGTGGTGAAACTTGTGCTGTGAAATACTCCACATATTTTGAATACAGGTGGTGCATTAAAAGTCCAGCCACAATTGTAGACACAGTAAACAAAGGGAAGATATAATGATGAAGTAACATGTGGGCTCATCTGAACACCGAACTAGTGAAAGAGGACTCTCCTGTCAATAGGGGTGGATTTTAACCCTACCCGTCCGGCAAAACCTAGGCGGGTGGGCGGTTAAAATTGAGCCAGGTGACTTACCCGCCTATGTCCCACACCGATCCCATTGTCTGGAATAGTAACTGTTGTGTCCGTGTATAATAAGACACAGACTGCAGGAGAACGGTACAACAGGTGTTTACTCAACGTGGCTCACACTGCAACTGGTCTGTACAGATTACTACTCAGTGCTATATACAGGTGTGGTCACTGCCGGTACTACAGTATACATGAGCTGTAAAAGATAGTTCCCCCCTTAAAGGTATATACATTACAATTCCTCCCCTTTTAGATTAACAGTACCATAACACTCATTTAACAATTAAATATCAAACTAATTACAATTAACACTTATAACATGCAACATTAGCTGAAAATAGTCTATTTATATATTCAGTCTTTGGGGAGGCTTTCTGATCCTTTCTGGATAGCGCCTTTCCCGAGTGTCTTGCTCTTGGTGCGGAGGCGATTCTGGCCCCCTGTCGTCGGTTGGTTCATCAGCTTCCGATGCTACTGTTTCTGGGGTAGATGCGACCTGTACGTCGGGTTCATCACCAGGTACGTATGGGTGAGGCATGGGGTTGACTTGTTCCTGTGACTCTAGGATCTGGTCAGCATGGCGTCTCACGATGCTCTCCCCAACGTCCACTGTGTACATTAGTGGGCCCTGCCGTGTGCATATCATTCCTGGCTGCCATTTTTCTGTTCGGTAGTCACGGGCCAAGACTGGTTGCCCTACATTGAAGCTCCTTGTTGGCTTCTCATGGATGTGCTGGAATTGCTTACTCTCAACATCTC
The DNA here is from genome assembly GCF_052327205.1 of Somniosus microcephalus. Taxonomy (NCBI): domain Eukaryota; kingdom Metazoa; phylum Chordata; class Chondrichthyes; order Squaliformes; family Somniosidae; genus Somniosus; species Somniosus microcephalus. The sequence goes on along the minus strand of NC_140987.1, from coordinate 58,116,801 downwards.
TTCGTACGTTTGGTCTGAGCAAATCCAGGCGAGATCTTAACCTTCGGTTAAAGAACATCATGGCTGGGGCCTGGTTGGTGGCTGCATCTGTCGCATTCCGGTAGGCGAACAGGAAATTGTCCACCTTCTGCTGCAGCGGAATGTTGTCATTGTACATAGCCTTTATTGCCTTCTTAAAGGTTTGTACGAACCTCTCAGCCAATCCATTTGTGGCTGGATGACACGGGGCGGATGTGTAATGCCTTACCCCATTCTTTTTCAAGAACCTCCGGAACTCTTCGGACACAAACTGTGGTCCGTTGTCAGAGCAAATCTGTTCTGGCAAGCCATTCCTGGCAAAAATGGTCTGCAATAGTTTTCTCCGTGGTGGTGGAGGACATTTTGATGACCTCAGGCCATTTCGAGTGCGCATCCACGGCTATTAAAAACATTGAGTCCATGAATGGACCAGCAAAATCAATATGCACCCATTGCCATGGAGATGAGGGCCACTCCCATGGGTGTAGAGGGGCCTGTGGTGGTGCATTTTGGACTTTCTGGCATCCTGAGCAGCTCTTGGTCAGGTCCTCGATTTGTTTATCGATTCTCGGCCACCACACATAAGCCCTGGCTAGGCTTTTCATTTTTACCCCTCCCAGATGACCCTTATGAAGCTCATTGAGCACTCTATCCCTTAACTTGGGTGGAATTACCACTCGGGATCCACACATCAAGGTCCCCCGGCACACTGACAGCTGTTCTCTCCTTGTCGAGAATGCTGGCAACAGTGAGTCGCCATGTGCTGGCCATCCCTTCACCGTCAAATCATATACCCGAGACAGTGTCGGGTCATTTCGGGTTTCCTTTTCGATACAAGCGTTAGTTACCGGTAGGTATTCAACTATAGTCGAATGGAATATTTCGACAGGATCCACTGCTGGTGCTTCCTTCGCAGTAGGCAGTGGCAGGCGTGATAGCCCATCAGCATTTCCATGCTGTTTCGTGCCCTTATATTCAATCTCATAGTGGTGCACCCCTAGAAAAAATGACCATCTTTGTAGTCGTTGCGCAGTCATCACCAGAACGCCCTTCTTCGGATTAAAAATGGAGACAAGAGGCTGGTGATCAGTCAGCAAGGTGAATTTCTGCCCGTGCAGACAGTGATTGAACTTTTTCACTCCCCACACTAGGCTGAGGGCGTCCCTGTCAATCTGGGCGTAGTTACGCTCAGCTGAGGTTAGTGATCGTGACGCAAAGGCTATTGGCCTCTCTGAGCTGTCCGAGAATTTGTGCGACAGCACCGCTCCAATGCCGTAGGGTGACGCATCACATGCCAACCGAATTGGTAATGCTGGGTTGCAATGGGCCAATACCTCTTTCGATGTGATTAGTGTTTTGCTCTTCTGGAAAGCTCGTCTACATTCGTCACTCCACTTCCATGGCACCCCAGTTTGCAGTAGGGTATTCAGTGGGTGTAGTATTGTAGACAAATTTGGCAAGAACTTATGGTAGTAGTTTACCAGCCCGAGGAACGACCTCAGTTGTGACACATTTTCCGGTGCTGGAGCCTTGACTACTGCCTCAATCTTCTCTGGGGACTTATGTAACCCCTCTTTATCGATAATGTGGCCACAATACGAGATTTGTTTTCTAAAAAACTCGCATTTGGGGCGGTTAGCTCGGAGCCCATATTCCTGCAATCTAGTGAGCACCTGCTCCAGGTTGGCAAGGTGATCACTGTCATTTTCGCCCGTGACCAGGATGTCGTCCAAATAACACTGGGTCCCTGGGATCCCTTGCAGGATTGTTCCATTGCCCTCTGCCAAATAGCCGGAGCTGAGAGTGCTGTGAGTTTGGGTAAGTGTGAGAGTTCTTTAATTGTTATTTCTCTTTAAATCATTCTTGATAAGATTACTTAAGCAGTTTAAGTAAAGGGGAAAAGTTAAATATTTGGGATTCTGTTGGTTTAATAGGAGTAAAACAAGGTTACACTGCAGTAGGAGTAAATTGGCACAGCAGGCAGTGGAAACCAGTTTTCTAACCAATCAGCAGGGGTGACTCATTTGGCTGTAAACAAACAAACAGTATAAAAAGACCAGTCCTAGTGCGAGCAAGCACTGAATGCGAGTCAGCAGAGAGTGCTGTGAGTTTGGGTAAGTGTGAGTTAGGGTAAGTGGGGTGTTGGGTGCTCTTTTCAAACTTTAACTCTGTGGGTTGTAGTTAATAAGGCTTTTCTGGTGCAGAATGACTGTTGGTAAACCATTTAACTGGTGTAATTAGAGGGATTGATTTAATTTAAATCCAATTAATTAAAGGGGATACTAGCATCTAAAATCGGGCAGAGTTTGTCCATAACTAACAATTTTTTTTTTATTAATTACATAGAATGGAGCAGGTGATGTGTTACTGTTGCGAGATGTGGGAGCCGGTGGACCCCACTGAGGCTCACGGTGATTACGTCTGACAAGTGTCTGCTGCTACAGGAACTCCAGCTCTGTGTTGATGAGCTGGAGTCTGAGCTTCAGACACTGCGACACATCAGGGAGGGGAGAAGTACCTGGACTCTGTGTACCAGGAGGTGGTCACACCTATGAAGTTAATTAATTCAGATGTAGCCCATGGTCAGGGACAGGACGGTGTGACTACGAGTGAGGCAGGTACGGAGATCCAGGAGGTAGAGCTGGAGGAGCCGCAGCCCTTGCTCTTGTCCAACAGGTTCGAGGTTCTTACTCCCTGTGGGGACAGGAGCAGGGACTGCAGGGAGGATGAGCAACCTGGCCACAGCACCGTGGAACAGGGGACCATTCAAGAGGGGGGAGTAAATAGAAATGTTGTAGTGGTAGGGGAGAGTATTATTAGGGGGATAGATAGAGTTCTCTGCAGCCGAGAGCGAGAGTCCCGAAGGCTGTGTTGCCTACCCGGTGCCAGGGTTAAGGACATCTCCTCTGGGCTGGAAAGAAACTTGCAGTGGGAGGGGGTGGATCCGCTTGTCATGGTCCATGTTGGTACAAACGACGTAGATAGGACTAGGAAGCCGGTTCTATTAAAGGAGTATGAGCAGCTAGGGGTCAAATTAAAAAACAGAACCTCAAGGGTAATAATCTCTGGATTATTACCTGAGCCACGAGCGAATTTGGCTAGGACAAATAAAATTAGAGAGTTAAATGCGTGGCTCAAAGACTGGTGTGGTAGAAATGGGTTTTGCTTCCTGGGACACTGGCACCAGTACTGGGGCAGGAGGGAGCTGTTCCGTTGGGACGGGCTTCACTTGGCCAGTGCTGGGACTAGAGTCCTGGCGGATCATATAACTAGGGCTGTAGAGAGGGCTTTAAACTAACTAGTCGGGGGGAGGTTCCTAGAGAGCAAATAATAAAAATGACAACATAGAAGGTCATAGACTTAGGTAGCAGTGGGGAAATTAAAAACCAGAGCGTGTCAGGAAGGGGCAGAAGGTATGGAGTAAAAGGTAAAGTAATAAAAAGGGCAAAAGCAGGAACTAAGTGTCACAAAACATATTTGAAAGTTCTCTATCTGAATGCACGTAGCATTCGTAACAAAATAGATGAGTTAATGGCACAAATAACTACATATGGGTATGATCTTGTGGCCATTACAGAAACATGGCTGCAGGGTGACAATGCCTGGGAATTAAACATACCAGGTTATTTAATGATCAGGAAGGACAGGCAGGAAGGAAGGGGAGGTGGGGTGGCTATGTTAATAAAGGAAGGAATCACTGTAATACAGAGAAATGATATTGGGCCAGAAATTCAAGGCCAGAAGCGTGAGTACGGTCGGCTTACTCACGCTTCTGGCCGTTGGAAATGCCGGCGTTCAGCATGAACAGCGCATGCGGGGAACGCCGGCATTTCCAGACCTCGAGCGCGTGCGACTGCACAGGCAGCGCTTGCGCAGTGAACTTCGTGGATTTCATTCATGAAATCCGTGAGGTTAAGTCCTTAGAAGTTACACTGAAAAAAAGCAAGTGTAAAGTGGTTCATTGGCTGCGGAGGAAGATATATTTTATCGTGGAGCTTTTGAAATGCAATATTTTTGTTTGGGAAAGGGAGGGAAGTTATTTTAAGAAATTTTAAGTAAGTTTTAAAGTTAAATTTTTTTTTTTTTTTTAAAGGGTTTTCAGAACGGTAGGTAGAAGGAGCAATTGTGGCTGTGTGAATGGAATGTGAGAATGAGTTATGTATGTATGTCCACATATATTCCTTTACGTATATGTATGTATGTTTTATATTCCTTTACTATGAATGTATGTTTTTAATTATGATTTTCCAATAAGTTACTTTCTCTGAAAGTCATAATTAAATAATACATTCATACACATAAGTAAAGGAATATATACATAACACGCAAAGGAATATATACAGACATACATACTTTCAGAAGCTCCACGATAAGAAATATCTTCCTCCGCAGCCTCTGTAGCAACTGTACCCATGCTTTTTTCATGTGTAAGTTGTAATGACTGGACCTCACTGAAAGCATTAATGAAAGCGGCGAATTATACTGCGCACGCGCTGCATGTGCAGTCGCACGCGTTCTGCCTCTGAACCCCTTCGTTCAGAGGACAGGAAATGCCGGTTTTCCCCACATGCACTGTGCATGCTGAAAACCGGCATTTCATCCGGCCAGATGCGTAAGTACCCCGACCGTACTAGCGCATTTGGAAGGGAATTATTGGGCCAACATTTTACATGTCAATAAAATAAAAAATTTAACACTTGCACGACTTGCCCCCTCGCATCTGCGACTGAGGGTCCAAGGAGGTGCATTGCGCAAGAGGTCATCATCGGACGTATCCTCACACTGTTCCCTTTGGGGAACTGTATGAAGTGGTGGAAGGATTTATGGCCGTGATTAACGCTCATTCCGTGACCGTAACCATCTTTGAACCAGCCATTAGGGTGGTTAGTCCTATGGCGGGAGGGTTTTACGGGCTCCCACAACCCATCTGAGGGGGGGGGGGCCAACAACACCCACGGACGCAAGTATCCCGCTGGATGTCCACCCAGAATTTAAAGTTGGAGCTCCGACTCCACTTGCCAGGACTGTCTGGAGTGGGGTTCAAAACCCTACTCCTTCTGGCCCAGCGGCGGGGATGCTTACTGCTACGCAAAAGGCCCACTCCACACAAAAGGTGACACCCAAACGTTTCCTGCGCCTTTTCCCTCCCCGTGACTGGAGCCCTATGCTGCCATTTCACATTGCTAATCGGATTGGGCGTTTGTCATAGCGGTAGGATCCCCGCCGCTGGGCCAGATCAGGGTAGGGTTTCGAACCCCGCTCCAGACAGTCCCGGCAAGTGGAGTCGGAGCTCCGGCTCTAAATTCTGGGTTGACATCCAGTGGGATATTTGCGTCCGTGGGTGTGGGTGGCCCCCCCTCCTTGTATAAGAACATAAGAACATAAGAAATAGGAGCAGGAGTAGGCCCAATTGGCCCCTCGAGCCTGCTCCGCCATTCAATAAGATCATGGCTGATCTGATCCTAACTGCCAATCCACTATGACAGGACTATCTCCTGAATCTAACAGCATTAGACACACGAAAACAGGAGCAGGATCAGGCTACACGGCCCCTGGGCCCGCTCCGCTACCCACAGGGCCATGACCTATCCGAACCTAGACTCATGTCCAAATTCCTGCCCGCTCCCCGTAACCCTTAATTCCCTTTTCTGCTAGGAAACTGTCTATTTCTGTTTTAAATTTATGTAATGATGTAGCTTCTACAGCTTTTTGGGGCAGCATATTCCATGGACCTACCACCCTCTGAGTGAAGTAGTTCCTCCTCATCTCAGTTTTGAAAGAGCAGCCCCTTATTCTAAGACTATGCCCCCTAGTTCTAGTTTCACCCATCATCTGGAACATCCTCCCTGCATCCACCCGATCCAACCCCTTCATAATCTTATATGTTTCAATAAGATCGCCTCTCATTCTTCTGAACTCCAATGAGTAGAGTCCCAATCTACTCAACCTCTCCTCATATGTCCATCCCCTCATCCCCGGGATTAATCGAGTGAACCTTCTTTGTACTGACTCGAGAGCAAGTATGTCCTTTCTTAAGTATGGACACCAAAACTGTATGCAGTATTCCAGGTGCGGTCTCACCAATACCTTGTACAACTGAAGCAATACCTCCCTATTTTTATATTCTATCCCCCTAGCAATGAAAGCCAACATTCCATTGGCCTTCTTAATCACTTGCTGCACCTGCATACTAACCTTTTGAGTTTCGTGCACCAGGACCCCCAGATCCCTTTGTACTTCAGTACTTTCCAGTTTCTTGCCATTAAGATAATAACTTGCTCTACGATTTTTCCTGCCAAAGTGCATAACCTCACACTTTCCAGTATTGTATTCCATCTGCCAAATCTCTGCCCACTTACTTAGCCTGTCTATGTCCCCTTGCAGGTTTTTTATGTCCTCCTCACTCACTACTTTCCCTCCCATCTTAGTATCATCTGCAAACTTTGACGTGTTACACTCGGTCCCCTCCTCCAAATCGTTAATATAGATTGTAAAGAGTTGGGGACCCAGCACTGACCCCTGCGGAACACCACTGGTTACTGATTGCCAGTTTGAATATGAACCATTTATCCCAACTCTCTGCCTTCTGTTAGATAGCCAATCCTCTATCCATGCCAGAATATTACCCCCAATCCCGTGATTTTTTATCTTAAGCAATAATCTTTTGTGTGGCACCTTGTCAAATGCCTTTTGGAAGTCTAAATACACTACGTCCACTGGTTCACCTTTATCCACCCTATATGTTACTTCCTCAAAGAACTCCAGCAAATTTGTCAAACATGACTTCCCCTTCATAAAACCATGCTGACTTTGTCTTATTAAATTATGATTATCCAAATGTCCTGTTACTGTCTCCTTAATAATGGACTCCAAAATTTTGCCTACCACAGATGTTAGGCTAACCGGTCTATAGTTTCCAGCCTTCTGTCTACTGCCCTTTTTAAATAAGGGTGTTACATTAGCAGTTTTCCAGTCTGCCGGGACCTTTGCTGAGTCCAGGGAGTTTTGGAAGATTATTACCAATGCATCCACAATCCCTACCGCCACTTCCCTCAAAACCCTGGGATGTAAGCCATCAGGTCCAGGTGATTTATCCGCCTTGAGTCCCATTATTTTACCAAGTACTACTTCCTTAGTGATTTTAATCGTATTTAGCTCCTCCCCCCCTATAGCCCCCTGTTTGTCAAGTGTTGGGATATTCTTGGTGTCCTCTACTGTAAAGACTGATGTAAAATATTCATTCAGTGTTTTTGCCATCTCCATATTTCCCACCATTAATTTCCCGGTCTCATCCTCTAAGGGACCAACATTTACTTTAGCCACCCTTTTTCTTTTTATATAACTGTAAAAACTCTTACTATCTGTCTTTATATTTTTTGCTAATTTACTTTCATAATGTATCTTCCCTTTCTTAATCAATCTTTTTGTTATTTTTTGCTGTCTTTTAAAGTTTTGCCAATCCTCTATCCTCCCACTAGATTTGGCTACCTTATATGCCCTTGTTTTTAGTCGAATACTATCCTTAATTTCTTTACTTAGCCACGGATGGCTGTCTTTTCTTTTACACCCTTTTTTTCTCAGTGGAATATACTTTTTTTGGAATTTGTAAAATAACTCCTTAAATGTACACCACTGATCATGTATCGTCTTATCCTTTAACCTATTTTCCCAATCCACTTTACTCAATTCCGCTCTCATACCTTCATAGTCTCCTTTATTCAAGCTTAGCACGCTTGTTTGAGATACAGCCTCCTCACCCTCTAACTGAATATGGAATTCAACCATGTTATGGTCACTCATTCCAAGGGGATCCTTTACTAGGACATTTTTAATTAATCCTGTCTCGTTACACAGGACCAGATCTAAGGTTGCTTGCCCCCTGGTTGGTTCAGTTACATACTGCTCAAGAAACCCATCCCTAATACACTCAATGAACTCATCCTCAAGGCAGCCCTGCCCAATTTGATTCGTCCAATTTATATGATAGTTAAAATCCCCCATAATTATAAATGTTCCCTTATTACAAGCCTCAACTATTTCCTGATTGATACTCCGTCCAGCCGAGTTGCGACTGTTCGGAGGCCTATATACTACACCCACTAGTGTTTTTTTCCCCTTATTATTCCTTATCTCCACCCAAACTGTTTCATTATCCTGATCCTTTGACCCAATATCATTTCTCTGTATTACAGTGATTCCTTCCTTTATTAACATAGCCACCCCACCTCCCCTTCCTTCCTGCCTGTCCTTCCTGATTGTTAAATAACCTGGTATGTTTAATTCCCAGGCATTGTCACCCTGCAGCCATGTTTCTGTAATGGCCACAAGATCATACCCATATGTAGCTATTTGTGCCTTTAACTCGTCTATTTTGTTACGAATGCTACGTGCATTCAGATAGAGAACTTTCAAATATGTTTTATGACACTTAGTTCCTGCTATTGCCCTTTTTATTACTTTACCTTTTACTCCACACCTTCTACCCCTTCCTGACACGCTCTGGTTTTTAATTTCCCCACTGCTACCTAAGTCTATGACCTTCTCTGTTGTCATTTGTATTATTTGCTCTCTGGGAACCTCCCCCCCACTAGTTAGTTTAAAGCCCTCTCTACAGCCCTAGTTATATGATCCGCCAGGACTCTAGTCCCAGCACTGGCCAAGTGAAGCCCGTCCCAACGGAACAGCTCCCTCCTGTCCCAGTACTGGTGCCAGTGTCCCAGGAAGCAAAACCCATTTCTCCCACACCAGTCTTTGAGCCACGCATTTAACTCTCTTATTTTATTTGTCCTAGCCAAATTCGCTCGTGGCTCAGGTAATAATCCAGAGATTATTACCCTTGTGGTTCTGCTTTTTAATTTGGCCCCTAGCTGCTCAAACTCCCTCAGCAGAACCTCCTTCCTTGTCCTATCTATGTCGTTGGTACCAACATGGACCACGACAACTGGATCCTCCCCCTCCCACTCCAAGTTTCTGTCCAGCCCAGAGGAGATGTCCTTAACCCTGGCACCGGGTAGGCAACACAGCCTACGGGACTCTCGCTCTTGGCTGCAGAGAACTCTATCTATCCCCCTAATAATACTATCCCCTACCACTACAACATTTCTATTTACTCCCCCCTCTTGAATGGCCCCCCTCTCCACGGTGCTGTGGCCAGGTTGCTCATCCTCCCTGCAGCCCCTGCTTCCGTCTCCACAGGGAGTAAGAAGCTCGAACCTGTTGGACAAGAGCAACGGCTGCGGCTCCTCCAACACTACCTTCTGGATCCCCGTACCTGCCTCACTCGTGGTCACACCGTCCAGTCCCTGACCATGGGCTACATCTGAATTAATTAACTTCATAGGTGTGACCACCTCCTGAAACACAGAGTCCAGGTACTTCTCCCCCTCCCTGATGTGTCGCAGTATCTGAAGCTCAGACTCCAGCTCATCAACACGGAGCTGGAGATCCTGTAGCAGCAGACACTTGTCACAGATGTAATCACCGTTAGCCTCAATGGGGTCTACCGGCTCCCACATCTCGCAACAGTAACACATCATCTGCTCCATTCTATGTAATTAATTATAATTTTTTTTTAATTTAATTAGATTAAATCAATTCCTCTAAATTACACCAGTTTAATGGTTAACCAACTGTCTCCCTTACAGCACAGACCCTAGAAAAAAACCGCCGAATTTAAGCTTGTAATAAAAAGAAGAAATACTCACCAACCAATCCAACCAATCACCTACCTGCTTCCTGGTGACGTCACTCTTGGATTATTTTTTACCTCTCTCCTCTGCTGTTGATTTGGTACGCCTCTGGTCGCTGCCGCTGGTTTTTATGCCGGTTATAGCTCCTCCTCCTGACCTCACTGCTCACTCCTAGGTCCGATGCTGGTCTCGGGCCTCTGGTCGCTGCCGCTGGTTTTTATGCCGGTTATAGCTCCTCCTCCTGACCTCGCTGCTCACTCCTAGGTCCGATGCTGGTCTCGGGCCTCTGGTCGCTGCCGCTGGTTTTTATGCCGGTTATAGCTCCTCCTCCTGACCTCGCTGCTCACTCCTAGGTCCGATGCTGGTCCGATAGCTTGTGGGAGCCCGTAAAACCCTCCCGCCATAGGACTAACCGCCCTAATGGCTGGTTCAAAGATGGTTACGGTCACGGAATGAGCGTTAATCACGGCCATAAATCCTTCCACCACTTCATACAGTTCCCCAAAGGGAACAGTGTGAAGACACGTATGACGACGACATTGCTAAATAAATAAATGGAATTAAAAAAATTCTTTTAGGGCTTTTAAAAGTCTTTAAATTGCTTTAATTCTCTTTAAAACTACTTCAGATTACTCAAAATAATGTAAACATTTAAAAAAGTTTATAAAAGTTACCAAAATCTTCAAAAAACTTCCAAAAACCTATTTAAACTGCTGCTTTGCATGTAAAAAAGCAAAGCAGCTTGACAGAAACATTGGGGGCGTGTCCAGTGAAACTGAGACCTCAAGGGGCGTGTCTCACTTACACTGCACGCTCCTGGGTCCGCGCTGGCTGCACTCCTGGGCGGCGTGACGTCATACGCTGCCCGGGAATGTGCTTTCTATTTCTCCAAGTTCAGGCGTCCCAGAAGCTTATCGGCAGGAGCGCGGGGTAAGTGCAAATACGGGGCCTGGAATTTCTGGCCCACTGGGTCAAAAGATCAGGATAATGAAACAGTTTGGGTGGAGATAAGGAAAAATAAGGGGAAAAAACACCAGCGGGCGTAGTCTATAGGCCTCCGAACAGTTGCAATTCTGTTGGACGGAGTATCAATCAGGAAATAGTTGAGGCTTGTAATAAGGGAACATCTATAATTATGGGGGATTTTAACTATCATATTAATTGGACAAATCAAATTGGGCAGGGCTGCCTTGAGGATGAGTTCATTGAATGTATTAGGGATGGGTTTCTTGAGCAGTATGTAACTGAACCGACCAGGGGGCAAGCAACCTTAGATTTGGTCCTGTGTAACGAGACAGGATTAATTAAAAATGTCCTAGTAAAGGATCCCCTTGGAATGAGTGACCATAACATGGTTGAATTCCATATTCAATTAGAGGGTGAGAAGGTTGGATCTCAAACAAGCGTGCTAAGCTTGAATAAAGGAGACTATGAAGGTATGAGAGCGGAATTGAGTAGAGTGGATTGGGAAAATAGATTAAAGGGTGAGACGATACATGATCAATGGTGTACATTTAAGGAGTTATTTTACAACTTCCAAAAAATATATATTCCACTGAGAAGAAAAGGGTGTAAAAGAAAAGACAGCCATCCGTGGCTAAGTAAAGAAATTAAGGATAGTATTCGACTAAAAACAAGGGCATATAAGGTAGCCAAATCTAGTGGGAGGATAGAGGATTGGGAAAACTTTAAAAGACAGCAAAAAATAACAAAAAGATTGATTAAGAAAGGAAAGATAGATTATGAAAGTAAATTAGCAAAACATATAAAAACAGATAGTAAGAGTTTTTACAGTTATATAAAAAGAAAAAGGGTGGCTAAAGTAAATGTTGGTCCCTTAGAGGATGAGACCGGGAAATTAATGGTGGGAAATATGGAGATGGCAAAAACACTGAATGAATATTTTGTATCAGTCTTTACAGTAGAGGACACTAAGAATATCCCAACACTGGACAAACAGGGGGCTATAGGGGGGGAGGAGCTAAACACGATCAAAATCACTAAGGAAGTGGTACTCGGTAAAATAATGGGACTCAAGGCGGATAAATCACCTGGACCTGATGGCTTACATCCTAGGGTCTTGAGGGAAGTGGCGGTAGGGATTGTGGATGCATTGGTAATAATTTTCCAAAACTCCCTGGACTCAGCAAAGGTCCCGGCAGACTGGAAAACTGCTAATTTAACACTCTTATTTAAAAAGGGCAGTAGACAGAAGGCTGGAAACTATAGACCGGTTAGCCTAGCATCTGTGGTAGGTAAAATTTTGGAGTCCATTATTAAGGAGACAGTAACAGGACATTTGGATAATCATAATTTAATAGGACAAAGTCAGCATGGTTTTATGAAGGGGAAGTCATGTTTGACAAATTTGCTGGAGTTCTTTGAGGAAGTAACGTATAGGGTGGATAAAGGGGAACCAGTGGACGTAGTGTATTTAGACTTCCAAAAGGCATTTGACAAGGTGCCACACAAAAGATTATTGCTTAAGATAAAAAATCACGGGATTGGGGGTAATATTCTGGCATGGATAGAGGATTGGCTATCTAACAGAAGGCAGAGAGTTGGGATAAATGGTTCATTCTCAGACTGGCAATCAGTAACCAGTGGTGTTCCGCAGGGGTCAGTGCTGGGTCCCCAACTCTTTACATCTATATTAACGATTTGGAGGAGGGGACCGAGTGTAACATATCAAAGTTTGCAGATGATACTAAGATGGGAGGGAAAGTAGTGAGTGAGGAGGACATAAAAAACCTGCAAGGGGACATAGACAGGCTAAGTAAGTGGGCAGAGATTTGGCAGATGGAATACAATACTGGAAAGTGTGAAGTTATGCACTTTGGCAGGAAAAAGCATAGAGCAAGTTATTTCTTAATGCCAGGAAACTGGAAAGCACTGAAGCACAAAGGGATCTGGGGGTCCTGGTGCACGAAACTCAAAAGGTTAGTATGCAGGTGCAGCAAGTGATTAAGAAGGCCAATGGAATGTTGGCTTTCATTGCTAGGGGGATAGAATATAAAAATAGGGAGGTATTGCTTCAGTTGTACAAGGTATTGGTGAGACCGCACCTAGAGTACTGCATACAGTTTTGGTGTCCATACTTAAGAAAAGACATACTTGCTCTCAAGTCAGTACAAAGAAGGTTCACTCAGTTAATCCCGGGGATGAGGGGATGGACATATGAGGAGAGGCTGAGTAGATTGGGACTCTACTCATTGGAGTTCAGAAGAATGAGAGGCGATCTTATTGAAACATATAAGATTGCGAAGGGATTGGATCGGGTGGATGCGGGGAGGATGTTCCCGATGATGGGTGAAACTAGAACTAGGGGGCATAGTCTTAGAATAAGGGGCTGCTCTTTCAAAACTGAGATGAGGAGGAACTACTTCACTCAGAGGGTGGTAGGTCCATGGAATATGCTGCCCCAAAAAGCTGTAGAAGCTACATCATTACATAAATTTAAAACAGAAATAGACAGTTTCCTAGAAGTAAAGGGAATTAAGGGTTACGGGGAGCGGGCAGGAATTTGGACATGAGTCTAGGTTTGGATCGGACATGGCCCTGTGGGTAGCGGAGCGGGCCCAGGGGCCGTGTAGCCTGATCCTGCTCCTATTTCATGTGTCTAATTCTGTTAGATTCAGGAGATGGTTCTGTGATAGTAGATTGGCGGTTAGGATCAGATCAGCCATGATCTTATTGAATGGCGGAGCAGGCTCGAGGGGCCGATTGGCCTACTCCTGCTCCTATTTCTTATGTTCTTATGTTCTTATGATGCTACCCCGAATACCAGCCAGTTGTATTGGTAGAGACCTTTATGGGTGTTGATTGTGAGGAATTTTTTTAATGCTTCTTCTACCTCCATTTGCAGATACGCCTGGGCCAGATCAATCTTAGTGAAGCGTTTCCATCCAGATAGCGAGGCGAAAATATCTTCAATCCGCGGAAGTGGATATTGTACAGTGTGAAGGACCGGGCTCACTGTTACCTTATAGTCCCCACAGATGCGAACCTTCCTTGGTTCCCCAGGCGTGCTGCTCAACGACTTTTTCATCACAGGGACGATGGGTGTAGCCAACTTGCTCCAGTCTACCTTGGACAGTACACCTGAACGTTCCAGACTCTCCAGCTCTGCTTTGACGGCTGGGCAGATCGCATAAGGTACCGGTCTGGTCTTAAAAAATTTTGGGCTTGCGTTTTCTTCAATTTTAATCGTTGCTGTCATGCCTTTTAGTGTTCCGAGTCCTTGCTGGAACACTTCTTTCGCATCAGTTAGGATCTTTGACAGTCACCCAGGTGTGACGTCATCATCCTTTTTGTCAGCCACATTCAGTGCCTGTATGGAATGCCAATCCAGTTGTATTTTCCGGATCCATTCACGTCCCAGTAATGGTGGTCCTCCATCTTGCAATGCATACAGGTCTAGTTTTGGTGTTTCCTTACCATTATATATAACGGTCACCCTTATTTTTCCTTTGGGGTAGACTTTTTGCCCCGTGTACGTCTTCAAAATAATTTTTGTGTCTCTCAAGTGTATGTGTGAGAATAGCCGCTCATACTCCCGTCGGTTTATGACTGTTAGGGCTGATCCTGTGTCCAATTCCATCTTTACCTGGACTCCTGCTATCTTGAGAGTGACCCAAATGGTTCGGTGATCCTCCATTGTGATCACATTATTTAGTTTCAGACAACTCAGTTCCCTGCTTTCGGAGTCGTTATCACTCTTTTGTTCATCTGAACTATTCTCCGTCATCTTATGTACCTTCTTGTACTTTTCTTTGGTAGGTTTCTTATTGCTGGTTTTCTTTCCCGACCTGCAGACTCGTGCTATGTGTAGTGTATGTACTTTGAAGAAGGAACTATATTCTGCAGCCCCTGTATACTGCTGTACCAGTCGTGACCACCCCGGTATATAAGCCTGTGTAGTAACTTTGTATAGTAGTTCCAGTTTTGTCTCCATTCAGTAAACACCTGTTATAACCAACTCCTGCAGTCCGTGTCTCAATTACACATGGACGTTACACTGGCGACGAACAGATCCGAACTTACCTACAGTTCTGCACCACCTCACGGGGATCCATCCCTGAAGCGAAGTCGAGGCCAGAAGGAAGAAATCCAAAAAGAAAAAAAAAAAAAACAGAAGAAACGGGCGTCGACCGTGGGCAACCGCCCTCTGATTCATCGAATTCGAAGATTTGCAGGAGAGGCTGTCGAGAGCTGAGCTTGGTTATCCAGGCTATGGTGTTCCAGCTAATCGGGCTGGTGGCAGGTAGTACACTGATCCTTCCTGGGCTGCGGCGGGCTAGAGCTCGATCGGGTGGCTTTTCAACGGGGCCGAGCAGCGTTGTCGGAAAGAGGAGAGAGAGAGAGAGGGTGGAGCACACAGGGTGCGGCCGGTGCTACGAAGCCGGGCAGCATACAGACCCGAGAAGAGGGAGGAAAGTGTCCCATAGGGTCTGCTCTGACGACGGGAACAGTAATTAAAATAAAAGAAAGTAGAAGTGCAGAAAGCCGCGAGGAGCTGCAGTTTGCCACGGGGACCGCGGAGAGCGGTGTTGGCAGCAGCGCGGGGGGGAAGTGCGCGAAGACCATAGGGCATTGCCATCAAGGCATAAAAACGCCAGCAACAGCGTTAGCAGCAGTGGAAAAGACAGAAAGCGCGGGAGGCGCCATCTTAATCCAGCGGGGAAGAAGGCAAAGCGCGGGAGGTGCCATTTTGTTCAATCGGGGAAGAAGGCAAAGCGCGGGAGGCGCCATCTTAGATCTCCAAGATGCCGAAGACTGGCAATATCACTGCCTTCGATAATGCAATAGAAGACTGGACCACGTATGTGGAAAGAGTCGAAGTATATTGCAAGGCAAATGAAGTAGCCGATGAGAAAAGGGCATTGTTACTACTAAACTTAATGGGCGCAAGAACGTACGGCCTATTGTGGAACCTGATCACTCCAGTCAAACCGATGGCGAAGAGTTTTAACAAATTTGTTGATCTCCTACAGGAACACCTAAATCCTACACCGCTGCTGATAGCAGAAAGATTTAAATTCCACAAGAGAAATCAGCATAAAGATGAGAGCAATGCTGATTACCTTACGGAACTACGCAAGCTATCAAAGCACTGCCAGTTCGGAGCAGGACTGGCAGATACCCTACGGGACAAATTTGTCTGTGGACTCCTGAGTGAAGGAACCCAGAAGAGCTTACTCTCAGAGAAAGAGCTGACGCTAGATAAGGCTTTCAGCGTGGCAGTATCGCACGAAGCAGCAGCAAGGGGAGCTGCGGAAATACAGCAAAAGCCACAGGAATACGGCACCCATGAAATGACACGGGGATTTGAAAAATGTTATCGCTGCGGCAGAACAACCCATGACCAGAAGGACTGCTGGTCCAAGGACAAAACATGCAGGCAATGCGGAAAGATGGGACACATTGCACGAGTTTGCAGGTCCGGGAAGAAGACTAACGACAACAAAAAGACTACTAAGGAAAAGTACAGGAAAGTACAAAAGATGACGGACAGTAGTTCCGAAGACCAGAAGAGCGATAGTGAATCCGGGAACAAGAGACTAAGCTGTTTCAAACTACACAACGTAATCACAAAAGAGGATCACTGAACCATTTGGGTCACCCTCACGATAGCAGGGTCCCAAGTCAAAATGGAATTGGATACAGGATCAGCGCTGACCGTCATGAATCGAGGAGACTACGAGCGGCTATTCTCACACATACCCTTGAAAGACACATCCATTGTCTTGAAGACATATACGGGGCAGAAAGTACACCCCAGAGGGAAAATAAGGGTGCCTGTCGAATACAACGGCAAGGAAATACAGAAATTGTATCTGTACATACTGCAAAATGGTGGACCACCGTTATTGGGACGTGAATGGATCAGAAAGATAAGTTTAGACTGGCACTCCATTCAGGCACTGACGGTGGCTGGTAAAAAGGATGACGACGTCACACCTGGACGATTGTCAAAAATCTTGGCTAATGCTAAAGAGGTATTTCAACAAGAACTGGGAACTCTTAAAGGCGTAACCGCCTCGATAAAAATAGAAGAGAATGCAATTCTCAAGTTTTTCAAAGCAAGACTGGTACCGTATGCAATTCGCCCAGCCGTCGAGGCAGAGCTGGAGAATCTGGAGAATGCAGGCGTGCTAACTAAGGTAGACTGGAGCGAGTGGGCGACACCCATCGTTCCTGTCATGAAGAAAACGTTAAACAATAAGTCTGAGGAGCCAAGGAAGGTTTGCATCTGTGGGGACTTCAAGGTGACTGTGAACCCAGTCCTTCACACAGTACAGTATCCTCTTCCGAGGATAGAAGATATTTTCGCCTCACTATCTGGAGGGAAACGTTTTACAAAAATTGACCTAGCGCAAGCATATTTGCAGATGGAGGTTGAAGAATCCTCTAGGAAATATCTCACGATAAACACTCACAAAGGTCTTTACCAGTATAATCGACTGGTATTCGGAGTTGCATCAGCTCCGGCTATATGGCAAAGAGCGATGGAACAAGTCCTGCAAGGGATTCCGGGGACTCAGTGTTACTTGGACAACATCCTAGTGACAGGTGAAAATGACAGTGAACACCTTGCCAACCTAGAGCAGGTGCTCACTAGACTAAGAGAACATGGGCTACGAGCCAATCGCCCCAAGTGCGAGTTTTTTAAGAAACAAATATCGTATTGTGGCCACGTGATTGATGAAGAGGGGTCACATAAGTCCCCTGACAAAATTGAAGCGGTAGTTAAGGCTCCAGCGCCTGAAAATGTGTCGCAACTGAGGTCATTCCTCGGATTGGTGAATTACTACCATAAGTTTTTGCCGAATTTGTCCACAATTCTGCACCCACTGAACGCCCTGCTACAAACTGGAATAGCATGGAAATGGAACGATGAATGTAAGCGGGCCTTTCAGAAGTGTAAAGGCCTGATCACTTCAAGAGAAGTATTGGCTCACTACAACCCATCACTACCGATAAGACTGGCGTGTGATGCGTCTCCCTACGGTGTTGGAGCGGTACTGTCACATAAATCCCTTGATGGTTCAGAGAGGCCGATAGCTTTTGCGTCACGCTCGTTAACTGCAGCCAAGCGTAACTACGCCCAGATTGACAGAGAGGCCCTCAGCCTGATGTGGGGGGTGAAGAAGTTCAATCACTACCTGCACGGACAGAAATTTACTCTACTAACTGACCATCAACCTCTTGTCTCCATTTTCAACCCTCAGAAGGGCGTCCCGATAATGACAGCACAACGGCTACAGAGGTGGTCCCTTTTCCTAGGGGCACACCAATATGACATCGAGTACAAAGGAACTAAACAGCATGGGAATGCTGATGGATTGTCGCACCTACCGTTGCCGACGGTGGAAGAAGCACCTGCAGTGGATCCTGTGGAGATATTCCACTCGACCATAGTCGAATGTCTACCTGTGACGAATGCAAACATAGAAAAGGAAACACGAAATGACCCGACACTCTCCAGGGTCTATGATTTAATGGTGAAGGGATGGCCAGCACATGGCGAACCACTGTTGCCAGCATTCTCGCCGAGACGAGAACAGCTGTCAGTGTGCAGAGGAACCTTGATGTGTGGATCCAGAGTAGTAATTCCACCCAAATTGAAGGATAGAGTGCTCAATGAGCTTCATGAGGGTCATCTGGGAGGGGTAAAAATGAAGAACTTAGCCAGAGCGTTTGTGTGGTGGCCGGGAATTGATAGAGAAATCGAAGAGATGACCAAGAGCTGTACAGGATGCCAGAAGGTCCAAAACACCCCACCACAAGCCCCTCTACATCCATGGGAGTGGCCCTCATCTCCATGGCAAAGGGTACACATTGATTTTGCTGGTCCATTTATGGACTCGATGTTTTTAATTGCGGTGGATGCACATTCAAAGTGGCCAGAGGTAATAAAAATGTCCTCAACCACCACAGAAAAAACCATCACAGTCTTACGAACCATATTCGCCAGAAATGGGCTGCCTGAACAGATTTGCTCCGACAATGGACCACAGTTTGTGTCTGAAGAGTTACGGAGGTTCTTAAAGAACAATGGTGTTAAGCATTACACATCCGCCCCATATCATCCAGCCACCAATGGATTGGCTGAGAGGTTCGTTCAAACATTCAAGAAGGCTATCAAGGCAATGTGTAATGAAGACATACCCCTACAACACAAGGTGGATAACTTCTTGTTTGCCTACCGGAATGCGACACATGCGGTTACCAACCAAACTCCAGCCATGATGTTCTTCAATCGAAGACTAAGATGCCGCTTGGATTTGGTTAAGCCAAACATCAGAAGAGATGTGGAGAACAGGCAGTTTCAGAATATGAATGAAAGGCCAACCAGGAGTTTTAAGATAGGTCAACCAGTTTTGGCCCGGGACTACCGCACAGAGAAATGGCAGCCAGGAACGATCTGCACACGGCAAGGACCTCTAATGTATACTGTGGACGTTGGAGAGAGCATTGTAAGATGCCATGCTGACCAGATTCTAGAGTCACTGGAAAACGTCAAATCCACACCACGATCCGATACACCTGGTGGTGAAACCGAAGTACCAATTGCATCTACCTCAGAATCGGTGATATTGGAAGCAGACGAACCAAACAACGACGTTGATCCTGAAACAACTTTGCCAGAAGAACCTGATACCCCAAAGAGGCGTTATCCGGACAGAATCAGGAAGCCTCCTCAAAGACTGAATTTATAATTGCATAACTTCAGCTAATGTATATAGCAACTGTAATTGTAAATATGTTATTTAATTATTAATCGAATGTTATGTACTGTTTAGCTAAAAGGGGAGGAATTGTAGTGTATGTACTTTGAAGAAGGAACTATATTCTGCAGCCCCTGTATACTGCAGTACCAGTAGTGACCACCCCGGTATATAAGCCTGTGCAGTAACTTTGTATAGTAGTTCCAGTTTTGTCTCCATTCAGTAAACACCTATTATAACCAACTCCTGCAGTCCGTGTCTCAATTACACACGGACGTTACACTATGTGTCCTACTTTTCCACACTGTCTGCACACTTTGGCCCCGATTTTCGGCTTGTGTGGGAAATGGTCAGATTTCCCCGAATGTGGGGTTTCTGACACACATAAAAAAGTGTCAGCCAGCCCCATGCAATTTTCCCTCAATTGGCCAATTAATTCCCAGCATGTGGGAAGCCTTGCTAATTGTCTAAATCGAGTCAGAAATCCCCACAGTATGATGTCATCATTCGTTGTGCTTTCAAGGTCCATGGCAAGTACTGCATCCTCTGAAGGCTTCCAAATGAACCATACAGGATGGCAGAGGAGCCTGCAGCAGCTGTGGCCAGTGCCAGACCCCGAGCTGCCTTCAAATTCGACGAGGCTTCACTGCAGGCATTATTGGATGGGGTTAGGGCCCACAGGGAGGTCTCCTTCCCTAGGTCAGGGAGGAAGAGGCCTCCCACTGAGACCAATGCTGCATGGATGCAGGTGTCAGCAGATGCCAACTCGCTGGGAGTCACCAGAGGAACCTTGGCATTACATCTGTAACTCCTTCCTTTACTCCCCCACAGTACCATCCAGAGCCCCCGTCCTCACTGTGGAGGAGGAAGAGGCTGTGCAGCCAGACTCCTCAGAGGAAGCTCCAACTTCTGAGGGTGCAGCGTCAGCAGAAGTAAGCGCACCCAGCATCAGCGCAGACACTCACACCTCGGGGGGACCTTTGGGACATAGAGTAGTGTTGTCACCTGGTGTTTCACAGCTGACAAGTGAGCCTCAGCAGATTCTGGAGACAGGGACAGCAGTGGAGAGTCCTCGTCGGAGGGCGCAGGGCTCTGCCAGCTCAGCTCAGCTGCGCTGCATCTCGACCCTCTGCCTCTGGGTCCATCCGCAAGAGAAGAGGTGATGGATCTCCATGCACAGATGCAGGAGTCTCTGGCAGGTTTTGTCTCCAGGGTTGCTGCGAGTGCGGAGCGAATGGAGGAGTCCATAGCGACTATGAGCAGAGCCTTTGTGGAGTCATTGGTGCATGAACGCAGCACCATGGAAAGGTTGGCAACCTCCATGGAGGAGATAACTCGCCAGCATACGGAAAACATGGTGAGTGCTCATAAGAGAATGACATCTCTTGAGGAGCGTTGGCCATCTGTTAAACAGAGAAACCAGATCTTCATGGAAGTCCTTCTGAGTAGGACTGCCAGTGCAGAAACCGGTCCTACTGGCCCCCTAAAGCGCAGCAAGGTGCTCTCAAGCCACTTCCAAACGTTGGCCCCTTCTGGCCTGTGCAGCTTCAGGTGAGTGAGCAGCAGCCTGGTGCTCCTGGTGCTCATCCTGCTGTTCCTGGTACTGCTGCTGCCGCCTCTGCTGTTGGAAATCCTCTAATGCCAGGAAGGGAACGACCCAAAGGCCTCCCATGCTTCTGGCAGATGCCTCCGTTGAGGGGGCGCTGAGTTAGGGTGGTGAGAGGGGCTTCCCAGGAGCTCACACTGGAGAAGTGTGTGAGGCTCCAGCTTTCTGCAGCTGCTCCTAAGGCTTCAAAAAGTTCCCCCAAGCCTTGATCAACAAGGTCCTGCAGCCTGCAAATGCTGCCTCTTCAGCCCTCAGCCCTCAGCGACCTGCTGCTGCAAGCAAGCAAGCCAGCTGTTTTCACGCCAGCTCTCAGCAGCGGGGTTCCCCGCAGGCGGGTTTCAGGTGGGGAAAGCCCCAAAGTCGCAACTGCACGGGGAAATCCACTTCAACAAGCAGATAATTGCTTGTTAGTGCTCCGACGAGCAGTCCCGCCAGTGGCGGCCGGGACTGAAGCGGGGCGCGCGGAAACGGCAGTCCGAAAGTCGGACGGAGCGGGGAATCAGGCGGGGGGGGGGGGTCCCGACCCGCTTTTTCCACGATTTTCGGACCACGGCCGCATGAAAAGCCGCCCGACAGCTGCCCGAAAATCGGGGCCTTTGGCTTTGAACCAACAATCATTCTGGTCGTGTGTTGTTCTGCCACAGCGATAGCAGTTCTCTGTTCCATATGACATTTCGTTTGTGCCATATTCTTGCGGTCTCTGTTGTATCTCTGCAGCGCCCCGTGCTGCTGCTTCATCTGATACCGCAATGCTATAAGCCTTTTCCAGCGTAAGGTCCTTTTCAGATAAAAGCCGTTTCTGGGTTCCTTCACTTTGAAGCCCACACACAAACTTGTCCCTTAAGGTATCTGCCAGTCCCGCTCCCAACTGGCAGTGTTTCGATAGTTTGCGCAGTTCTGTTAAATAATCAGCATTGCTTTCATCCTTATGCTGGTTCCGTTTGTGAAACTTGAATCTTTCTGCTATCAGCAGCGGTCTGGGGTTTAAATGTTCCTGTAGTATCATTACTATGTCTTCAAAACTCTTTTCCATTGGCTTCGTTGGGGTTACTAGATTTCATAATAAACCATACGTCTTTGCACCCATTAAATTTAACAATACCGACGCTTTCTTGTCATCTGACACCTGATTTGCCTTGCAGTATACCTCTATTCGTTCGACATATGTAGTCCAATCTTCGACTTCATTGTCAAATGTGGTGATACTGCCACTCTTCGGCATTTTGGGTGTGGTTTAAAATGGCGTCTCCCAATGGCTTAAAATGGCGTCTCCCGCGCTTTCCTTCCTCCCCCGCTGCTGCCAACGCCGCTCCCGGCGGTTTTCGTGGCAATGGCGGCGCCCTGTAGATTTCGCGCGCTTCTCCTGCGCTGCTGCCAATGCCGCTCTCGGCGGTCCTCTTGGCAATGGCGGCACCTTGTGAGGTTCTGCGAGTCTCTCTCTCCCTCTCTTCGAAGCTGCTCGGCCCCTGAACACCGGCTGCGCCTTGTGCGCTCTGCCCGCTCTCTCTCTCCCCCGTCGACGCTGCTCGGCCCTTTGCTGTGCCGCTCGGTCGGGCTCTAGCCTGCCGCTGTCCGGGAAGGGTCTGCGCACTACCTGTTGCCAGCCCGTTTCGCTGGACCACCTCGACTGGAAAGCCAAGCCTGGCTCTCGACAGCCTCCCCCGCAATTCTCGAGTCTCTGCTGGATGACTGGGCGGTTGCCCGTGGTCGATGCCCAAGTCTCTGGCCTTGACCTCCAATCCACTGATCTCCAGGAACGAATCCCCGGGAGGTGATGCAGAGTTGCAGGTAGGTTCGAACTTGCCTTGTCGCCAATGTTGTGTCCGTGTATAATAAGACACAGACTGCAGGAGAACGGTACAACAGGTGTTTACTCAACGTGGCTCACACTGCAACTGGTCTGTACAGATTACTACTCAGTGCTATATACAGGTGTGGTCACTGCCGGTACTGCAGTATACATGAGCTGTAAAAGATAGTTCCCCCCTTAAAGGTATATACATTACAGTAACCTGCTCTTCAGAGCATGCGGCAAGGACACCTGCCTGAAGATGGCGGAGCCTTCCTTAAATATGCAGATCGAGGCATCATTGGGACTTGAATGCAATTTTAACAGTGGCCTGAACGTAGAAGACATTGTGGTTTTCCTCCCAGGTGAAGCGAGTGGAAAGAGGTCAAGAAGTGCCATTAAAGGTAAGTTTTTAAACTTTTCTTTTAACTGTCCTTGTGGGTCCAGGAGGATCAGGAGGAGTTACTCCAGGCCCGACAAGGAAGGTTTAGTCCTCCCCTGGCTGAGCTACTGTTGCACTCCCCCTCCCCCCACCCCCCGCCCCCACCACAAGATTCTCCTGAAAACCCCTCCTTGTTACTTACCTAGTTAACGGTGACCATCCTTTGGTGACCGTTCCAGATGGTGGCCTCGTGCCGTCCGAAGTTCGGCTCCCGCCCACCGGCCAGCTGCCATTTCCCACCCGTTCTGAGCAGGCAGCTGACTGGTGGCATTGTCCGGGCCTCATCTTGCTGAGGTCAGGGTTGTTTGCCGCTCACAGACCCCCTCACCCACCTGATTACTGCCCCAGTTGATATTGGGGTTAATGTCTTTTTCCGTTTCTTCAGAATGAACTTGATAAAGTTCCATAAATCTCTCTTGGGCAATGGTAGCTAGTTCCAAATGGGTCAAATTAGTCATAGAAAATAGAGGATGGTGCTTTTTGTAATAATATTAAATTTGTTGATGACACCAAGCTATGTGATCAAGCTTGTGGTCAGGTGGCAAGTACATTAAAGGTATTCAGCGAGATCTGAACTAATTAAATGAGTGGGCTAAAGGTTGACAAATGGATTTAACATGGAAAAGGGTAAAATTAATGCGCATTAGAACAGGAAGTATGAAACATAGATATAATGAAAGGGTGTCCTTTAGCACAGGTGGAAAGGAAACAAGATTTAGGGAGCAGATATTGGCCATTCACTGATAGTTCTACTCAGGAGGAGACATCACGATGATCTAATAAAAGTTTTCAAATTTATGAAGATTGACGAAGCTGATTCAGGATAATGGTTTTGTATGAAGGGCTAAAAAACCAAAGGGTACAAATTAGGGAGTTCAGAGTAAGAAGGGAAGTGATGAAAGATTTATTATTTTAATACTTGTAGTAATAGACTTGTAGGATAAGTTACCAAGTTACCAGGGAAGCTTTTGAAGCAAATGGTATAAATGAGTTAAACTGGAGGACCAACATTCCTCGATCGCACTGCCTGTGGAGAGCCTCACCCGCTGGGACCATCTTGGGAAGTCACAGGCACGGTGCCCAGAATTTTCTGTCCATTAATTTTAATGGATGATAATTCATGGGAATCGCGTCTGCAAATTCCCAATGTGTGTGGAAGCAAGGCTTCCCACCAGCAGCAGAAACTGGAAAAATGACCCCAAGAAGTTGGTTGCTAGTGAGGGAAGGGATTAAGGGGCATGGTGAGAAGGCAGTTAATGATCCACAAAGCTCACAGATTTCAGGCAGGCTTCAGGGAAAAACATTTAGCTTTATTATAAGCAAAACTAATTGATCAGAGACAGTTAAACCACATGGATCTCAGAGTATATGGATTCATACAGAGAGATCCATCAAAAAAGGGTTGAATTTGTTGGACACTGTGACCTTTAGTTGTTCATTAAAATTCTGATATTTTTATAGTCAATGTGGCTCTGTGATTAGCATAGCTAATCGGGTTCTGGTATTCATCTTAAAAGGTATGAGTTAGCACTCCCACTGAGGAGTGTTACTTGATGCGAGGGCAGATCAGGACTACCATCACCACACGGACTGCAGCGGTTCAAGAAGGCGGCTCACCACCACCACCTTCTCAAGGGCAGTTAGGAATGGGCAATAAATGCTGGCCTTGCCAGCGATGCCCACATCACAGGAACGAATAAACAAAAAGATCTAATGGGCAATTAGGTATGGAGGTCTGCACACCCGAGTTAAGTAACTCTTGATTGTCCAGTCACTAAAATTAATAACAGGAAAATTGGGAGGGCGGCGAATCTAGCATGCTAACCTCCATTGTCGAATCTAACCTCCCGTCAAATGAGGCTGCATAGCAAGAGCACATAAAATTTCTCCCAATATTTGCCGCTTTGCCACTTTGAAGAAGGTTCAACGGAGAACAACCAGAAAGATCCTGGGGTGAGCTTTGACGTCTACATTATAAAAGGAGACTTATGGAGGTAAAAATTGGTAAGCGTTGTTCCTGTTTCTCAGAAACAAAACGGGTGCAACTATGAATAATTTAGCCGTGGGTGGGCCCACGGGCAATCTGCGCGTGCATTCGGGCCACTGCTTTGGGCCACTTCCAGCCTTGGGTCTCCCGGCTCAGGCAGGTGTTGCGGTTGCATCGCTGCCTTCACGCCCGAAACCGGGAACCAACACATTTCTAACCCACTGAGTTGTTTTCAATGAAGAAAGGATTGACGAGCTGATTCTGTGGCCGGGAGCTCCCAGCCCGCGCCGGGAATGTCCAACTGCAGAGTCAGGCTTTGAAGGAGAACATAACCCAGGCCATTAAAGTGGCACATATTGGGAGAAATTTTATGTGCTCTTGCTATGCAGCCTGATGTGCCTCAATAAATCCGAGACTCGATGTTAGCGAAACAAAACAAGGCTTTTATTGACTTAGAAGGTAACACACAGAGGAGAATGTATCTTCCATCCAGAGGTCTGCCGTACTGGATGTGCTGCAGGCTGGGCCAGCTTACATAGGAGCCAGGTATGGGCGGAGCCCTACACACAGTACAATACAATGGAAATGAAACTGAAACCAACCACAGTCACAGGCAGAGAAATACTGATGAGTGATGAATGGAATATTTCATCACGTTCACCCCTTCTATAGATTTAGTCTGTTCGGGGGTTTGATAGTCCTCTGCGACCGATGTGGCTGTTGTGGTGCCGCGGGTGTCGGCTGGGTGTCCCCGGTGGCCTCCTGGGTCTCTGCCGGGGGTGCCGTCAGGGTTGTTGAAGGGGTAGTTGGTGGGGGTACTGTTGGTCGATGTTCTTCCGGGGGTGATGAGAGAGTAGTGGGTGGGTAAGAGTTGCTGTGGTCATTGTTGCTGCTATTGCCGTGGTTGTTGTCGTTACCGGCTGGGGCGACGTCTTTTATGGACACGGTGTCCTCCCTTCCGTTGGCGTGCCGGACATATGCGTATTGGGGGTTGGCGTGGAGTAGGTGCACTGACTCCACGAGAGGGTCCGTCTTGTGGCCCCTCACATGCCTTCGCACGAATACCGGACCTGGGGTGGAGAGCCATGACGGCATGGATACGCCTGAGGTGGATTTCCGGGGAAAGACAAACATTCGCTCGTGAGGCGTGGCATTAGTGGCAGTACACAATAGCGACCGTATCGAATGGAGCACATCTGGGAGGACTTCCTGCCAGCGGGAGATAGGGAGGCCTTTGGTCCTTAGAGCTAGAGTGACTGCTTTCCATACTGTCCCGTTCTCTCACTCCACTTGACCGTTACCCCGGGGGTTGTAGCTGGTGGTACGGCTCGTGGCGATCCCCCTGGACAGCATGTACTGGCGTAGCTCTTCACTCATGAAGGACGCCCCCCTATCCGTATGGATGTAGCTCGGCATACTGAACAGGCAGAACAGGCTGTTGAGGCATTTAATGACCGTGGCGCTGGTCATGTCTGGGCAGGGGAAGGCGAATGGGAAACGAGAGTATTCGTCCACAATGTTCAGGAAGTAAACATTGCGGTCGACGGACAGGAGGGGGCCCTTGAAATCTAAGCTGAGCCGCTCAAAGGGCCGTGTAGCTTTGATTAAGTGGGCTCTATCTGGGCGGTAGAACCGAGGCTTGCACTCAGCGCAAGTGCGACAGTTCCTGGTCAGGGACCGAACTTCCTCAATCGAGTAGGGTAAGTTGCGGGACTTTATGAAGTGGAACAGCCGCGTGACCCCTGGGTGGCAGAGGTCGTTGTGGAGGGTCTGTAGCCGATCCCCGGTGGCGCTGGCACACATCCCTCGTGAGAGGGCGTCGGGGGATTCGTTAAGGGCCCCTGGCCGGTAAATGATGTCATAATCGAAGGTGGAGAGCTCGATCCGCCACCTAAGAATCTTATCATTTTTAATCTTCCCCCTCTGTTTATTATTGAACATAAACGCTACCGACCGCTTGTCGGTAAGTAGGGTGAAGCATTTGCCGGCTAGGTAGTGGCGCCAGTGGCGCACTGCCTCCACGATGGCTTGGGCCTCCTTTTCTGCGGAGGAGTGTCTGATCTCGGGCCCTTGGAGGGTCCTCGAGAAGAAAGCTACGGGCCGCCCCGCCTGGTTGAGGGTGGCCGCCAAGGCAAAGTCAGATGCATCACTTTCCACTTGAAAGGGAGTGTTCTCGTCCACTGCCTGTAGCGTGGCCCGCTCAATATCCTGCTTAATGCTTTTGAAGGCGGCATGGGCCTCAGCAGAGAGCGGAAAAGAGGATGCTTTCAAGAGGGGGCGGGCTTTGTCGGAGTAGTTGGGGACCCATTGGGAATAATAAGAAAATAACCCCAGGCACCTTTTCAGGGCTTTGGGAGTGTTGGGCAGGGGCAGCTCCCGTAGGGGGCGCAATCGGTCGGGGTCTGGTCCGATTTCCCCATTCTCCACCACGCTGCCTAGTATGCAGAGGCGCGTGGTGTTGTAAACGCACTTGTCCTCGTTGTAGGTGAGGTTGAGTTTTTGTGCGGTTTTCAGGAACCTCTCGAGGTTCGAGTCGTGATCCTGCTGGTTGTGACCGCAGATGGTGACGTTGTCGAGGTAGGGGAAGGTTGCCTGCAAGTGGTGGTCATCGACCATGCGGTCCATCTCCCTCTGGAAGACCGAGACCCCATTCGTCACCCCAAAGGGGACTCTGAGGAATTGGTAGAGGCGTCCGTTCGCCTCGAAGGCGGTGTACGGGCGGTCCTCTGGTCTGATAGGGAGCTGGTGGTACGCTGACTTGAGGTCGATGGTGGAGAACACCCGGTATTGGGCGATTTGGTTCACCATTTCTGATATGCGGGATAGCGGGTAGGCGTCTAGTTGGGTGTACCTGTTGATCGTTTGGCTATAGTCGATCACCATCCGTTTCTTCTCGCTACCCCTTACCACCACCACTTGGGCGCGCCACGGGCTATTGCTGCGTTCAATAATGCGCTCTTTCAGGAGCCTGTCTACCTCGGTCGCAATAAACCGCCTGTCCTCCCAGCTGTACCTCCTGCTTTTGGTCGCTATTGGCCGGCAGTTAGGGGTAAGGTTCGCGAATAGCGAAGGCGGCTTTATCTTCAGGGTAGCCAGACCGCACACTGTGAGGGGCGGCTGGGACCCACCGTAATTGAGCGTGATGCTTTGGTGGTAGCACTGGAAATCCAGGCCCAAGATCACGCTCGCACATAGATTCTTCATGATTAATACTTTAAAATTATCGTATACAGTTCCGTTAATGGACAATTGTACCGTGCAGTAACCCATAATGGTCGATGTCTGGGTTTTATCAGCCATAGAGATGGTACCCCGAGTAGGGACCACCTTTAGGGAGAGTTGTTGTACCAGTTCAGGGTGGATAAAACTCTCCGTGCTTCCACTGTCAATTAAATATTTAACCCTGCACCCGTTTACCTCGATGTCCACCATTGATTTGGATAGCAGGTGCGGCCTGGTCTCGTCCACTGTGACTGATGCCACTGTAGGGCCCTGATCGAGACAAGATGGCGTCCACGCTGTCTGCTGACAAGATGGCGGACCCCACGAGGTCGGGCAAGATGGCGTCTAAGATGGCCGCTCCCACGGCGCACACGCGGCGGTGGCGGGTTTTCCGGCGGGGTTCCCTCTGCACACCTTCCCGAAGTGCCCCTTCTTACCGCACTTAAAGCAGGTGGTGCCTTTCGCCGGGCACAGGTTTCTGGTGTGCTTCGGCTGCCCGCAGAAGTAGCAGTTGGGTCCCCGACGCATCGCGGCTGTCGTAGGGCTTCTGGGGGGAGAGCGGGGCCCCGACGGTGTCGGGCTGCCGGGCGGGGAAGATGCCTTCCAAGATGGCGGGGCCCTTGGTGCACACGTGGTGGCGTGGGCGGCGCGGGCTGAAGAGTAGGCGTCTGAGTTTCTCTGGGCCACATCCAGGGATCGTGCTGTGTCCGCAGCCTGTTTCAGGTCCAATCCCGTTTTTTCCAGCAGTCTCTGCCGGATGTAAGTGGAGCTGAGGCCTGTGACAAAGGCATCGCGAACAAGCTCGTCAGTGTACACTGCGGCTTTTACATCTTGGCACTTGCAGTCTTTGCCAGGCGTTTTCAGGGTGCCTAGGAACTCCTCCACCGATTCCCCAGGTCGCTGTGCGCGAGTAGCGAGCAGATGCCTAGCATGCACCTCATTCATAGGCTGCTGGTAATGCGCCTTTAAGATGTCGCAGGCGGCCGGGTACGTGTCGGCGTCTTGGATGAGGGGGTAAACCCGGTGGCTTACCCAATTCCGCAGAATTCCGAGTTTCATACTCGCAGCGTCCGTAGCGTCTTTGACGGCTGCGGAATTGTCCAGGAAGAATTCCATACACATAAACCAGTGTCCGAAGCGTGCCGATGTGTCCGAAGCATGCTGGTCCAAATCCAAACGTTCGGGTTTCAAGAGTTGATCCATTGTGTTGAAAATTAAGTCAATAAAATTGATGTGCCTCAATAAATCCGAGACTCGATGTTAGCGAAACAAAACAAGGCTTTTATTGACTTAGAAGGTAACACACAGAGGAGAATGTATCTTCCATCCAGAGGTCTGCCGTACTGGATGTGCTGCAGGCTGGGCCAGCTTACATAGGAGCCAGGTATGGGCGGAGCCCTACACACAGTACAATACAATGGAAATGAAACTGAAACCAACCACAGTCACAGGCAGAGAAATACTGATGAGTGATGAATGGAATATTTCATCACACAGCCTCATTTGACGGGAGGGTAGATTCGACAATAGAGGTTAGCATGCTAGATTCGCTGCCCTCCCAATTTTCCTGTTATTAATTTTAGTGACTGGAAAACCAAGAGTTACATTAACTTACATTAATGGAGTAGAGTGTGTGATAGGGGATGTTTTACCTTCTTTCAGGAAGAAATGTTTTTAATGGTGCAAAAGACCTTTGCTTGTACTATATTTTCTGTACAGGTTTCTATAATGTGTGTTGCTTGTGAGCTTCTTTCGTGAGTTCCTTTAGATGGATGGAAAGCTGCGTAAATCTACACGAATTACCCAGCATTAACTGCAAGGGAATGCAGAAGCTTGAGGCCCTGACGTCAAGTCGTGAATGACCTTTTGCTAGGGTTTGTAAAATGAGCGACAGTCTCGCCATCATTTATACTGTATGATCACTCACATTCTGAATGACAGCAGCCAACACATTTAATGCGATGTGCTTCCTCCTTTGCTGACTAAGCAAGCTCCAGTCAGTGTACCCAGTGTATGTGCACACAGCGAGAACCAAGATAAGGGCCTAACTACAATAAAAAGTACATTACATGTGCTGCACAGCATCGCTTAGTTGAAAGCAAAAGTACAATGCACCATGTCGTACCACCTCACGAACTGATAACTTGGAACATTGTAAACTTTATAGGAAGAAACGATAAGAGGAAAGTGGAATCCAGAAACGAAAAAAAAACTGGCACTACAAGTACATTTATTATACTTTTAAGATAAGAATGTACATCTATCGAAATGTAGAGAAATAAGAATGGAGAAGATCTATTTTGCCCTACTAAGATTTGGGAGTATCAACCGCTGATTTTTATTATTTTAAAACATATCTACTGATGTGTTAGTTTAAGATAATTGGCAAAATATCAAGGGGAGAAATGAGGAGAATTTCTTTTAGACGGCGAGTTGTTTCGATCTGGAATTGGATATATACATGAAAAGGAGAAAATTGCAGGGCTATGGGGAAAGAGCAGGGGAGTGGGATGAATTGGACAGCTCTTTCAACGAGCCAGCACAGGTACAATAGGCCTCCTTCTGGGCTGTATCGTCCTATGATTTTACTAGCTGGAGTGCCCGGCGGTGCCGAGGGTTTTTTGAGGACATGTTGTTATGAAAATAGTAGAAATAATTTTTATATATATATAAAAGAGTTTGTCTGTCTGTCTGTCTGTGTGGGAAGGAGAGAGAGAGAGAGAGGGAAAGAGAGAGAGAGAGAGAGAGAGACTGGGGGGGAGAGAGGCCCGGGGATCGAGAGAGAGAATGGGGGGAGAAGAGAGAGGCTGCGGGGAAGAGAGAGAGAGAGAGAGCAACTGGGGGGAGAAGAGAGAGATGGGGGGGAAGAGAGAGAGAGAGAGACTGGGGAGGAGAAGAGAGAGACGGGGGAGAGAGAGAGAGAGACTAGGGGGAAAAGAGAGAGAGAGAGACTGGGGGGAGAAGAGAGAGACTGGGAGGAGAGAGAGAGACTGGGGGAGAGAGAGGGACTGGGGAAGAGAGAGAGAGACTGGGGAGAGAAGAGAGAGACGAGGGAGAGAGAGACGGGGAGAGAGAGACTGGGGGAGAGAGAGAGAG